>NC_064243.1:26708333-27011363 GCF_003254725.2 Canis lupus dingo | reverse complement strand
GTATCTTTCCAGAGTAACTGCCCCTAAGCTGGATCCCAAATATTCCAGGGCCACTATGTCACCTGACACAAAGAAAATGTGACAAAGAGGAGGGAGGTCAGTGTTATGGTGCAAAGAGTTAGTCGTCTCAATTCATTGAAATTAAATATTTTACTTTTGCAAATTTTACAAGAATGTGAAAAATGATCAGGGATGCCTGGATTGCTCAGCAGTGGAGCATCTGCCTTTGGCCCAGGTCGTGAGTCCTGGGATCTAGACCGACATTGGGCTCCCTGCAGGAAGCCTGTTTCTCTCTCTGCCTGTGTCTCTGCCTCTCTCTCTCTCTCTCTCTCTCTCTCTCTGTCTCTCATGAATAAATAAATAAAATCTTTAAAAAAACAAAAAATGTCTGATCATATGAATGCATTGCTGGAAGGACCAATGGGAGTGAGAGGCGCCGAAGCCTAAATTTTGTTAGCTTTGTTGTCAGTCTGCCTCTGCACACATGAAGATGGACTCCACTAAGGGAATTCAGGAACCAATTCCACCTGGAGACTCTGTAGTCAAAAATAAGTACCAAAGTCCTGCTCAGAGCTGATTCGGCTGACCCCAGGCACATACCTCCAGCGTAGTATGTAATAACCCTAAACACTGGCCCTGGCAGTCACAGCTATCATCACCATTATTGCCTGAATGGGGCCTGAGACACTTACTACTTATTACTTCTTGCCACCAGCTCCTGAAGGAAAATCCAAAGTGTGTGATGGGCTCGGCAGAACCTGGCCTTCTGTGTAAAGGACCCTATGTGAAAAGGGGCCTTCCTAGCTTCTATGTGCGAGGCAGTTGATTTTCTATTCAATGCCCTCCTCGTTGACCAGCAAATGAGGAGAACTGTGATGTAGGCAGACCAGAACTTTCAACCCGATAAAGGCTGCGGTTGTCACACAGGATTGAGCAACTTTTTCTGACATCGTGATATGAATGGAAGGATAACCTAAAGGAAAGGCTTAGTCATTGAATAAAGTTTGTGGATGCCTCCATCCAAAGACCGTGTAAGAGTACTGAGGAAGATTTAAAAATTAGAAATAATTTATATGGAAAAATAGTTGATCGAATGAAGAAGGGTGCTTATTTATATAGCTAAGCAGGACCAAAGCAGATGTAGGCTAGACTAATCAATAAGACAGTGTAATTTATTTTTATTTTTTTTAAAGATTTTATTTATTTATTCATGAGAGACAGAGAGAGAGAGAGAGAGAAAGAGAGAGAGAGAGAGGCAAAGACCCAGGCAGAGGGAGAAGCAGGCTCCATGTAGGGAGCCTGACATGGGACTGGATCCCGGGACTCCAGGATCATGCCCTAGGCCAAAGGCAGGTGCTAAACTGCTGAGCCACCCAGGGATCCCAAGACAGTGTAATTTAAAGGAAGATTATAAAGTGGATAGCCCTCATAATTGCTCAAATGCATCTTTGTGCAAATTAGAAAAAGCTGTCCCTGTCTCATGACATTTTAGTATCATTTTCTGAAAAAATTATTTTATAATTAAACAAACCAACCTGTGCTATCTGTGAATGGAAATGGTCCACCTATAGCTGTGCAATGTATAAATTGCATAATGGTATATGGTAGGTAGCCCTAAATTTGAAGTTTTTCTTCAGACTTATACTCATAGCTATACAATCTAACAATGTTAAGAAAACATTTTTTTCTGAAAATGCTTTTTACACACGATTTTCACATTATTAGGATGGGTCTAAATTTCTTAATGTGGCCTAAGATGACCTTTCCAATATTATTAGTTATTTTCAATTTTTCCAAGTTCCCTTCTAGTCTCTACCAATATGTACCTGTTTTTAAAAAGTTTCATAATGGTAATCAGCATTCAATTTTCTACTCTGATTTTCCCACTTACAATAATAGCATAACATTTTTTATTGCTATATTCTTTCTTTTAATGATGTATTCTATAATTTTATATCAAGCAAATATATTATAATAAATTCAACCACACTCCTTTTGTAATTTGAGGAACTTTAATCTGTATACTATGGTTGGTAATACTGAACACATAGGAAATAAAGTTATATTGAAAACCTTTAGATAAAGAAGTTAATTAGATAGTATAAACAGGTAAAATAACTATCCTTCGAAAAAAATCATACCAAGATGAATATTCTATTGGACTATGGTTAATGAGCTAAATTTGTATCTGGATATTTTTTGTCTAAAGATCATATTACCTCATTTGTGTTTACATTGTTGAAAATGAGCCATTTTAGGATTAATAACTCAGGAGGTACATTCCACATAAACATAGTGCAGTGAGATACACTGCAGAGAAGCAACGGGGTGTAGTGGAAAATATGTGGGTTTTGGCATCAAATGGTTTTGGACCACTGTGCTTTGAAATCTTATGTTCCACAAAAATGGCTCATACCAGAATGCTCATAACAGCTTTATTTATAACACTCCAAACTGGAAACAGCCAGGTGTACATCAATAGGAAAATGGATAAATAAACTGTGGTATGGTTTAAACCCATGGAATACTATTTGGCAATAACGGAATGAACTTCTAACACACACAAAAACATGAGTGAAGCTCAAAATTATGCCCAGGGGAAAGAAGGCTTACACAACACTAGATAGTTTGTGATTCCATGACCTGAAGACCTAGAACAAGTGAAGTTAACCCATGTGAAAAAAAAAAAAAAAAAAAACAGAACATTGGTTGCTTCTAGAGGTTGAGGTGGGAATTTACTCAGAAGAGATATAAAAGAACTTTCTGGAATGACAGACATGTTCTGTAACTTAATGGAAGTTTGGATTGTACATAGGTATGTGCTTTTCTGAGATCATGTCATGACACCCTTAGGATCTGTGCACTTCATTGTATGTAAAATGTCACAAAGAAAAGAACCTAAGCAAATAATGAACTCTAGTTAATGATACACATACCTAAGTATTTCAACTTACTTTGAAATTCATAAGAATTGAGATGGATTGGTGGGTGGAAAGAAAGATTGAGGTACAGACAGGTAAAGAGCAAGCCTGCTGTAACATGTTGGTTACAGAATCTCGGTTTTCCTGTGTTATTGAAAATGTTCATGATAAAACATTGGAAAGCCTTTTTATTTTTTAAAGATTTTATTTATTTATTCATGGAGACACACACACACACACACACACACACACACACACAGGCAGAGACACAGGCAGAGAGAGACACAAGCAGGCTCCATGCAGGGAACCTGACATGGGACTTGATCCCGAGTCTCCAGGACCATACCCCAGGCTGCAGGCGGTGCTAAACCGCTGTGCCACGGGGGCTGCCCTGGAAAGCCTTTTTTGATCTTGGGCATTGCTCATGAACTTCTCAAATTCAATTTCTGCAAAATGGGAGTAGTCGTATTTATTTCACAAAGTTGTGAAGTTAAAAAAAAAATGGCCACAAAGATAGGCCTGTTAAATAGTAGACATTCATGTACCTGGCAATGCAACTCGCCTTCTCTCTGGTCCCCTCTTACCTGTCTTGCCAGTTTATAATATGTAAAAGATATGTCTTAGGATTCCGCAGCACTGCCTACAACCAGGTGGTTGAAAATAGCACAATTATTGGTGTTACGGGCAATGAATGGTCTACTGCCTGGGGATGATATCTTTCTTGAGTGGACAAACAGCTTTCATGGGTAGCAGTGGCTTAGACTCCACAGAGGAGGGACAGCCTGTGGTGATACTTGTTCCAAAGAGATTATTGGAAGGGAGAGAGGAAGGACAGAGTGGATTTTGACCAGTTAAAAAACAAAATAGTTCTTTAGCTCACTAAAAGCTCCATTTGTGAGCACCCACTTATTTCAGAAATGTTTATCAAGGGCCTACAGCATGCCTGGTATTGTGCCAGGAGCTGGGGGTGTAGAGATGGACGAGGCCAAGCACAGACTAAGTGCCTCTCCTCTTGGAGGTTACATTCTAGCAGGGCTAAAGTTGGTTGGATGTACAGAAATCATCTGTTAGCTTACAAGTATTTATCGACTATTCACTCGGTGCCAGCGCTTAGAATACCATGATGAACCAAACATGCTCACACTCTCCTAGAGCTTACCACCCAACAGAAAAGGCAAATTTGATCAATCCTCAGCAATTCACACAGTATAAATTATAAATGTGCAAAATACTATCAAGAAGTACAGGTTACTTTAGGAAATTTAGGCAGAAGACTATTCCCCTGTCGCTTGGGTGAAAAGAATTTCCCCACTAAACTTTTCTCAGAGTTAAGAGAGTAAGGTGAGCACAGAAAGACCAAGCCAGCCGTGGCTCACAGCAGGTCAACGATGGCCTGAAGAACAGAATCAGTTATACCACGGGGCAGTATAGTCAGTCACACTGTTTGCTCGTTCCTTTCGACTTCTTGTTAGTTTATGCCTTAGGAGTTCCAGTGTAATTTGGCCACAGAAAGCCAGGTGAGAGTCGCTTCTAGCCACTCTGAGGACTTCTAGAATTAAGTTTTTCTTATGTTTGATCAAAGATGACAGCAAACGCCCTGGCACTTCTGTGGTGCCAGCAAGCTGCTGGAGGAGACACAGGGCCTGGGATCATTCCTCAAAGCCATTATACAATTTACCTACTGTGAGAACATGACCCCACCCCCCAGTGAGGTCACTGGCTCTGGGCAGAAAAGGTGCAAGCAAAGAGAACATGGAGAGCTGATGAGAAGTCTGCATGTCACAGATTAAAAACTGCTCTCCTACAATCATAACATGTGCTGGGAACAAATAAACACTGAAGCATCACTGCACTTGAGTGGGGACAAGCTGATCTAGGGGATTCTGAAACACTCACCCCTGAATCAGGATGGGGCTGGGCTGTGTTTGAAAAACTTCCCATTCCTAGCACGATTGGCAGACATACAGCAGGTGGACAGTAAGTGCTAATTGAATTACCACAGGTTTCTTTCCATTCACTACCTGATTTCCTGGATGGATAAGAAAAATATAGAAATATCTAGTGATGAGCAAAGACAATGGACACATGGTAAGTTCATTCAGAGTTGTCAAGAAGTCAAAAGTAAGTCCTGGGTGGTTCAGCTTCTGCCTATGGCATAGATCTGCCTCTCTGTCCAGGGAAGTGACCAGGACAAAAGGGAATATTTCCTGACAGCTTCTTAAAATCAAGAAAGGTTGAAAGTGAAGGAAGCCAAGATAATCTGAGAAGGACAAGGATGAAAAACTAGGATTTCAAAGAGCTATGGCATGAGACTGCCTGGCTTCACAGTCTCAGCTCTTCCACTAACTAACGTACTATGAAACTTTGGGCAACCTAGCCTCCATTGTCTCTTCTGTAATATGGGTACCTGTTCACAAGCGTTTTTTTTTTTTTCTCAAAAGAATTGTCTTTAAAAAAAAAATCATCAGAGTTAATGCCCTTAGCACAATTCCTAGCACGTAATAAATGCTCCATAAATTTTAGTTTTCACTCCTAATGATTTTTTTCAAATGATCCCAATTTCCTCTCTAAGATTTTTCATTAAGCATGATTTGCTAAATATGTAACTGGAGATAAAATTATCACAATTCTGAAAGACCATTAGTATAAATATATTCAAAAATCACGGGGGGGGGAGGGGAATCCTTTTTCTCACCCCCTGATTTTTGTCTCTGATATCTATGGCCACTACCTCCACACAATGGGTCATTAGTCTGGTCTCTCTGAGTTGGAAACACCCTCCTCCCCCAAGCAGACTGTCACACAACTTGACTGGAGATTCAGGGTTGGATCCTCTCTCAAAGACAACTATGTGTGAATAAACTGGATTGCTTTGCTATGGTTCCAGAGTACCACAGGTCCAGAGAATGTGCACGGTCTGGGTCCCTGCGGCGGGGTCTGGGGCCTGGGGCCTGGGGCCTGGGGCCTGATTTGCCCGCCAGGCCTTGCAGAGAAAGAGTAACAGACCACATTCACCCAGAGCAAAATCAGGCTGACACAGTGAAGATGTTTTATGCTTTGTTTAAACGGTGAGTGTCACGACTCCTGGAATAACAATCTGGCTGAACAACTGACACACACTTTTCCTTCTGGTATGCCTTTGCAGAAACTGTTCCCCGTGCTGCAAGATTAACTGATAGCATCTGTGGGCATTCCGGCCCCGTCCCTCTCCTCGTTCCTTCCGACCTGCAGGCTTCTCTTCTCTGCCTGTTTGCAAAGGTGCAGGGGCCCAAGAGCCGCTGTCCCCTCTGCCCCCCACCCCCGGCTTGCGGCCAAAGCGCGGGTCCGAGCTCCGTTGCCAAGCCTGCTGACCCCTCGCTTCCAGCCCGGCCTCTGAAGGCGAAAACAATCCTCAGAGCCCGGCCCTCCCACTGCCGGTGATAGGCTGCCTGGAATAGCTACGGCCCGTGTCACCGAAAAGGGCAAAGCCTTCGGAAATAGAAACAAAGTTGGTTGCAAATCTCCCTGGCTTTGCCCAAAGCTCCCCCCTCCCTCGTTAGCAGGCGAGCATGGGGAACGTGACCGCTGCTGTCAGAGCGGGCCGCCGGGGTGGCCGGGAGCCGCGGCGGCCGCGGTGACTTCCGCGCGACCATGGTACCTGCGGAGAACCCCGAGGGCCCCGGGCTGCTGAGCCCGCGGGACACGGCGGCGGAGGCGCAGCGCAGCGGCAGCCCGCGGCCTGCCCGGGCCCGAGGTAAAGCGGGGCGCTCTCGCTCCTGTGTGTGCGTGTGCGTGTGCGTGTGTGTGTGTGTGTGTGTGCGCACGTGCGCGTGCGAGGTGCGTGCACAGAGAGAAGGGGACAGCGTCCCGTGGGAAGGAGCGGGCAGGAGGTGCAACGTGAAGATCCAGAAGCCCCGGGGCCGGCAGGTCGGGTCCACCGATGGGTTGACAGAATGTGTCACTCTTTCATTTGGGGAAGAGTCACTGGCAAGAGAGTCCCATGTGTAAACACACACACACACACACACACACACACTTTTTCATTTATTGCCTCAAGTGGACAGTGTGTCACAAGTGGACATTCAGAACCACCAGGTTTTCAATCAGTATCTTAAGCAGGCTTCAGAAAAGTAGTTACGTAATCAATGAACACAACTTTCTTTTCTAAAGTTCCCAGCCAATGCTTGTCATGAATTTGTAATGAATTTCCAGCCTAAAACCTCTGCTCGATTTGCTCCCGCTCTCTTTCCAACTGGCCTTTCAAACTCAGGTTCCTTTCATACTTCTTCCTTCCGGAGGTGAAATTTGACAAAGTTTTAATTCACTTCAGTGGTCTTTTGCTATACCAAGTCCTGGCCGTGGCTTCCACATTCACAACTCCCACAAACACGGCGCAAGCTCCTGGCTAACCTCTCCTACTCTGTTAGTCAGTTCCCAAAGGAATAGAAAGAATCATAATAGGAAATTAAATCAACACAGATAATTCTGTGTAAGGCCTTCCCCAGCTCTGCTCCCCTTCACCATACAGTAAGTAGATTCCCAACCATCAGTTGGAATTTCATGAATAATCCAGAACACTAAGTGACACAAAAGGCATGTACCTTCCACCTTGTGATGGCTTTATAAAGTCATGTTTGCATCCTGGGTTTGTCTGATCCGGGGCTTGAGTCCGTGACACCCCCCCCCCCCCCCCCCCCCGCCCTCCGCCCCCCAGAAGGCCTGGAGAGGCTCCTCAGCAAGGAGCCTCGGTCAGCCTTCCCAGCCCTGATTCCTGCTCAGCTTTGCTCCAGCTTTCCCACTTGTGGTCAAGAATGAATGCCTGGGGTCACCCTTCAGGGTGGCCAAGTCCTCTCCTAAGCAGAGCTCCTCTTCTCCACGTGTGCTTTTTGTCTCTGAGCAGCCCAGGAAGGCTTGTATTTGAGGGTTCAGGGAGAGAGCCGCAGTGTTCTCTTCAACTTCCTGAAAGATTGAGCTGCAGAGCTTGTTGAGGTGCCCAAATCAACAAAAGTGTTCACTAAATAGTTGGTGATAATGTCACAAAGAAGAAAAGAAACTCTGTCCTGAGGGGGCCTCTACAGCAACAATGAAAAATGAACTATTTAATTTCGATAGGGCTTTGAAAGCACTGTGTACTCCTAATAGGTTAAACTGCGCAAGTGCACAATTATCCTGAGGTGGGGTCACGAGTATCTGTGTTTGGAAAGATTGCAGATATGCACAAAATGCAATTAAAGTGCAACTGTTTATGTTCTAAAGAAGTGAAAGATGAATAAATACTGTAAGTTATTTTAAAATTTTTAAAATTTAATTCTAATGAAACTTCATTGCGTAGAAAAGGAAGCTGAAGTGTTTTCCCCAAATCTTAAATGAGCAAAACTTTGATTTGTGCTATAGTTTATATTTAGATGAATACAAAACATTTTAGTACTACTTGTGCAAATTTTCCTAAGTTGTCTGAGATGGACCCAAAGGTAATGTTACATATATCCGTATCGACCGAATGCATAGTGCAAGCTCACTCTGTGGTTTGGGATTATACTTTAGTCTGTTTTATGAAGATGTTGAGGCTTAATAAAATAACGCTCGTCAAATACTTCTTTTCACTTCTTTGTATTTTAAACTTTCATAGTTTCATCCAGGAAATTCAGAGTATTTAAATATGCTCAATAATTATCATACTTGCCCTGCATTTGAAGATACAGGTTTTTCTATATTCCTACATGGGAAAATTAAAGCACAAAGAGGAAAGAGTCCTACAACTCAGGGCAAGATAATTAAATCATTTGGGATGCCAAAAAAACAAATCAAAACAAGAATTTCTAAACTCCGCGATAGCACCCGTTAATGCTTCGATGTGCAATGAAAAATGTTGGCAGATCTCATGCGGCCATCCCTGCTTAAACTGGAGAGAATGCTTTGTTCCAATGGCTAGAAGCTAAAAACACTTAAATTCCTTTTCAAAAAGTTATAATTCAAAGTGCATATATTTTCAATAAATTTTTCAGTGCTTACAGACATAAACGACCTCCTAGGCAGGACTGAGCTCAATCCTGATGCCTAGAGCTGACCACAACATAGGTGATGTTAGGAAAGTGCAGGGCTAGAACATCTCACACAAGGGAGAGATGTGTGGTTGGCGCAGGTCTACTCAGTGCTGGCACAAACTCACCTCGGTGTCTCTGGCCTGGGAGGCCTGATGCCTGCTCTTCCATCTCAGGAAGTGGGTCTCTCAGGCTCTTCCAATTTCGTGTTTCAAAAGTCTGAGATTTAAGAGATGCTCACTTGTGTTAATCAGATGAATAGCCAAAGGCAGTTGTTCTCAAACTTATTTAAATCTGTGAGACTCCTTTTTACAAATGAAAAGCTGAAGAGGTGATCTATATGTAAGAGAGGTAATCTTAGCACATCTCTGGAGGACAGAGGGGAGGCAGAGCAAGGAAAATCCTGTGGCAGGTGGCTCCCTGCTCCCTTGTTTTTTAAAAATATATTTATTTACCCATGAGAGACACCCTGCTCCCTTTCCACCCATGTATCGCTGAAGGCTGAGCAGGGTCCTGGGTGGGGCCAGGTTAGCAAACCACAGGTTCATCACTTCTCCGCTCATGCAGGCCATGTCTTTGAGGTCAGGGCATTTTTACTATGCTCTTACTGAGTCTTGGATTCTCAGGGTTAGCCTAAAGCAGGCCCGCTTGGATTTAGTCCGGCTTAGCTTTCTCAGCCTTCTTTGGGCAGCTTGAGAGGAAGCCTACTTGTAAGAGAGCTGAGAAGACTTTTAGAAGCAAGCTTATCCCCAGGGAAGAGTAAGTCTGGCCAAACAGCTCCACCTCCTAACAGAGCTTGGTTGTGAGACAAAGGGTTCTAACAACAACGAACCAGTCATTTGGGGAACACCCGGGGCCTTAGCGATTACCATTTTTTCCAGGCTTTCCATCAGTGAAAGAGTGATAAATCCTGTGACAAAAAATTATTGTGTTTTAAGAACAGGCGTTATTTAATAAGTTGATAGCTGATAACAAATTAATGTATGCAGCTTGATATTGCCATGGGAATGACAGGATTTATAGGTATGCTAATCTATGAGACACTGTAGACTCTTGTCTGGAAATAAGACCAGATTTAAAGATAACCATCTCCCTTTTCACTGTAGTCAGCTTAGCTCTGACTGTGCATTTAATGTCATTTGGAAATTACATCAAAAGTCTAAATTTGAGGCTTTTTGTGACTGTGAGGCTCCAGCCAATGACTTCTCCAAGATCTAGAAAGAGAGAAGCCTCTAAGCAAACATGGCGGGACCTGTTTCACCACAAACTCTGGGTGGTGTTTGGCTCACATAGCCAGGGCTCTTGTCTCCCACTGAGATCACTGTGACCTAGAGAGGGCAGGGAGATTGCCCCTTGCCACCACAGCAGCAGACATGCATTGGTGGGACCCTGCAGGTGGCAGGGCCTGGCAGACACAGATGAAGCCATTAATTAAGCAATGTGACTGACCTGCAGGGCTGAAATTAGTCAGCAGGCACCAGTGTGCCTGAGCCGGTTTTATAGCTCATGTCTCTTTGAATAGGCCAATGCCCCTTTCCCAGTTGGTAAATATTTTTAGCATCACCCTTCTGTCTGGTAAGATTGCTAGTTGGAGCAGAGGCCTCTGAGATTCCAGGAACACACCTTGTGGTAGTCTTGAATTTATGTTGTTTGTGAATTTTCAAGGGAGTACTTTTTAGTGGGCTGGATCTTATATTAGCTGGTAAAAACAACAATAAAAAAAAAACCAACCACAGAAATACCCTCAAAATACAATGAATTCACCCTGGAGCTACCTAAGGAAACTACAATTTGCATGTGTAAATCAAAGGTGATTCAGCCAATTTTAGAATGCTGGTTTTAATTGCTGTGGATATGTGGGATTATATTTTTCATTCAAGAATAGTTTTTTTTATTTTTAAGATTTTATTTATGTATTCATGAGAGAACACACACACAGAGAGGCAGAGACCCAGGCAGAGGGAGAAGCAGGGTCTCTGCAGGAAGCCAGATGCTGAACTCCATCCCAGGACTCCTGGACCACAACCTGAGCCAAAGGCAGATGCTCAACCAATGAGCCACCCAGGTGCCCCAAGAACAGTTAGTTCTTAAATATGGTTTTGGAGGTAGCTTCTTCTCAATTGTAGGAACAGAAGGCATACTTAGCCTAAGGGTGGAAAAATTCTGAGAGCTCCTAATGGCCCTCCATTAGTGTGCAATTAGCTTGTGCTTCTAGGCATTGAAATAGCTATTTACTCAGATTGTATGAGCAAATGTTGGTTGTATAGGATTCTTAAATTGGAGGGCTCCCTGGTTCAATTTTTTCTCATGGACTGTCTTCCCCAAGAAGATGAGTTATTGAATAAAATAGGGGATGAAAGCCTTGCAAAAAGATACCAAGTTATGGTGGTGAGTGAGGGGGAAAATTGAAATGGGCTTCTTCCCATGAGACTGTTGGACCAAATACCAGATAAGGATAATTTCTCATCCATCTTCCCTCAGAAAGTACCCAATCTCTGTTAAAGGCAAAAGACTTGAAATCGCCCCAGATATTTCCCAACTGAAACTTTGAGTCAACTATATAACCTTTATAATAAATCATAAATTCATAAGAGTTCTTTTAAATTCAATTTTTGTTTGTTTTGGCTCATTGGCATCATTTTACTTCCCATGTCACAGCAGTCTTTTATGCATCTGCTAAAAAGTTATGCCTCGATAATACACCAATTTTTCTATACAATTTAGGTAGACATAATAGTGAGACTAAAATAAATTATCATATTATTTTAATTTTAGTAGCTTTCATTCTTTTTGGACAATTACTCACTTTATAAAGTGCCAAAATATCAGGGAGAAAAACACAGTTCCTTTGTTTGACTTATAGGAGTATTTTTTTTTTCCCTTGGGTAAATCAAGTATAATTCATCTTTAAACTGTTAAATGGTGCTTCCCATGGAAGTAATTGTTTCTCGGCAGCACTAATGACTCAGTCAGCCTGGCATAGTTAGGCTCTGGGGGTTGTTGGTCACATCCATATTATTTTCTCCAAAATGCGGTGCTCCTGCACTCACCTGCTTCCACGCTTTGTGGAAGCTGGAGTTGGTAGCAATGTGCAATGTTAACTTAGAAGCCAGCCCAAAATGGCATCTCAGCCTCAAATGTGCAGGACTTTTATGAATAGAGAGAAAAGTTGTGATTAAGATCAATTTGTAAGGTAAGAGAGCATTCCCAAGCTAATGAAATGTTTCAATTTCCACTGGGAGACAAAACTGTTGAAACCCCAAGGCAAAAAATCACAGGAACAATTTTTTGTGATGTAAGCCCAATTATGTGTAGGTACCGCCCAAAACAAAGGAATTCAAGAATTTATGAAAAGGCATCATTGTTATGCTGGAAACAAGGTATCATTTTACTTCCTGCGCTATCAGTAAGGGAGACTGTTTCAGTTTTACTTCCTTGTTATGGCAATTTTATCTCACTGATTCAGACTAAACAAATCTCTGTTGAAGGATTATTGTAGTGCTTCTATTACTATTATCCCTTCTTATCTTTATAACAAAACTTCACAAATATTATCCCCAGTTCACAGATAAGCAAACTGAGGCTAAGAGAATTGCAGCACACATTTACTAAGGGCTTATTACCATGCGCAACACACTGTTCTATCTCATGAATTCTCATAACGACTTTATGAAGTAGGTAATGTTATTATTTATATCTTAGGAATGAAAACATAGAGGAACAGAAAGGTTAAGGGACATGTCACAAGCTAGCTGGCAGCTAACCAGGCACTCTGATTCCTGACTGTACCTTCACCATTAAGCCCACGCACCTCCAAGAGAAGCAAAGGGGCTTGCTGCAGGAAGCATGGATAGGTATTATGTGGCAGAGTCTCAGTATCCTAAGATCCACTCCAGGGGTTTGCCCACTTGACCTATAATACCATCCAGTCCTGATGTCTCTACTTCCTGCTCTGTTCTGTGATCTGATGTGGGATTTGGGGTCCCTGTTTCACTCATTTCAGAACTTTATTGCATTTTATTTTAGCTAGTTCCCTAATTTTCCATGCAACATGTCTTTGGCTTTAAGATTATAGGTTCCAAAATAAAATATATAGTCTAGTTCCTATCAGAGTTCTGAACTGACTCCAAGTACTGTGGGCTTGGAAAACCCCGTGCAGTACATTAGAGGTAGGGACTATGCCTGATCTCTGTATTTCCATCAGGGATCACATGCAGGAGGGACAGGTAACCACCATCTTAAACCATCAAATCCAGATTGAACAGTGACCACCTTGCTGATTGCACCGTTTATCCAGATGAACCTGTCACCGTCTGTGCCCAACACATAGTATTGTTACATAGCACATGCTTAATTGTTAAATGGGGAAATGAATTAAGTGTTCAGCTGAACTAAAGAACATTTAATTAATTGATTAGTTAATTAATTAATTAATTTTAAAGATTTTATTTATTTATTTGACAGAGAGCAAAGGAGCACAAGCAGGGGGAGTGTGGCAGAGGGAGAGGGAACCCAATGTGGGGTTCCATCCCAAGACCCGGAGATCATGACCTGAGCCACAGGCGGATGCCTAACCTACTGAGCCACCCAGGCACCTCACTAAAGAACATTGTATTTATTTATTTCCTTTAATATTGTATTTATTTGACAGAGAGAGTACAAGAACAAATAGGCAGAGGGAGACACAGGCTGCCCACTGAGCAGGGAGCCTGATGTGGGGCTTGATCCCAAGACCCTGGGTTCATGACCTGAGCTGAAGGCAGATGCTTAACCAACTGAGCCACCCAGGTGCCCCCTAAAAAGAACATTTTAATTCAGCAATACTTACTGAGTTGGATATTTCAGAGTGAAGAAAGACATGTAAGACATTATCCATGTCTATAGATTTTACCAACTCATGAGAAAGATAAGAATCTAAGTAATTACAAGGTCATCTTAGGAAATGTTGAGTCTACTAAGAATCAGGCATGATACTAGATCCTGGGTCCAGAGGTGAATAAGAGACATCCATGCAAGGCAGATGCTCATTGCCAACTGGTGGAGAAAGAAGGGATTGGGGAACCCAAGATGGAGGAGGTGGCCAGATAAATGACACCATGCTATGCTAGTGCCCAGGGGACAGCTCAGCCAGTTTTTAATGGGTTCTGGAAGAGAGTAGAGTGAAGCTGAGTCAAGAAGGTATAACTGAGGTCAGTGCATTTCCAGAGAGCGTTATAAGCAGAGTAAATGGCTTATATACAAGTTTTGAGAAGAGAGAATAGCACATCCAGGGATCTACAGATATTTCTGTATGACAAGAGCACAGAGTTCATCCAGGGGCCAGAGGATGACAAAGGAATCTGGAGATGTAAGCAGGGACCATATCAAGAAACCTTTGTGTGCTAAGTACCATGAGAGGAAGAATTCTTAGGAAGAGGCTGTATCAGATTAGGGAAACCAAGCAAGTTTCTGAAAGTGATCATAGTGGCAATAGAATTAGGGAGTCCTAGAACCCTCACCTGCACCTTGAAATCCTCCAGCTTCCTGGGGTCACCATTCCTTTAATATGTAAATAAACGTAGCTCCAGCCACCACAGGGTCTCCTTGCTTGCCAATCCCCTCTGCCCATCCTCAAACACACACTGTACGCCTTAGGAGTCTTGTGGTTCTTCTGATCACTTTTTCTACCAGCTTCCTGTTTCCACCAGATTCTTAATTTTCACCTCGTGCAACTAGTCTTTTCTCTCATCCTTGCTCCAATTTACGCATAGGATGAGAGAATTCTTCCTTCACATTCATTCCTTCTTCCTTCACATTCTCAAATTCCATTCATACAAGCTCTCTGTGGATCATTACTATGATTTGAAGAGAGCTATAGTTCTATTAAATATTTGATGGGCCCATTCTTAAAATTCCCCTGTCAAATCCACCATAGGAAATTTATTGTAAACCAACTTTTCTTTCTTTAACAGTTTTTTTTTAAATTTTTATTTATTTATGATAGTCACACAGAGAGAGAGAGAGGCAGAGACACAGGCAGAGGGAGAAGCAGGCTCCATGCACCGGGAGCCCGACGTGGGATTCGATCCCGGGTCTCCAGGATCGCGCCCTGGGCCAAAGGCAGGTGCCAAACCGCTGTGCCACCCAGGGATCCCTAAACCAACTTTTCTAAAACCCACAGGCCTGTGGCCTATTTCTTTATGTGGCTACCCCCCGCCCCCCATTTTCCCACCCCCATCCCAACTCCTCCCCTACAACTTGATAACCTGTCTGGACCTTTGCTTCCATTTCTCCCATTTCTGGGCATTCTTAGCCATTTTTTAAAAGATTTTATTTATTTATTCTTGAGAGACACACACACAGAGAAGCAGAGACATAGCCAGAGGGAGAAGCAGGTTCCCTGTGGGGAGCTCGATTTGCGACTCCATCCTGGGACCCCGTGATCACGACCTGAGCCTAAGATGCTCAACCACTGAGCCACCCAGGCTCCCCCAGCCATTCTTTCTTGAACTCTTTCTCTTCCTCTCTGTCTCTCTCCCTCCCACATACAGACATCAACATTTGTCCTTTTTTAGTATATAAAACATTCTTGGCTTTTTTCTTCTCTCTCTTTCCCATTGTCCACTTGTTTATTATCAGCATGCCCCATGCGGCTCTCCCTTAATACCCAGGGGACCCTCCAGGTATTAGGCTTGATAAATAAAGTGCCCTTCCTAAGAGCTTTACACCCACAGGCTTTATAGTATTATTTGTTTCTTCCCATTTTATTTCCCTCATTTAAAAATTTTAAATGCACCAAGGATGATTCGCAGTCATTTTCAAGTATGTAGATCCCTTTAACAACTCCTTCAACAACTTTAAATCCTCACATCATAATCTTCACAGGTTTGTATTTGTTGATTGGAAAATACAGGCTGATGGAAAGCTACTGTGTAATCACTGGCACTTTGAATTTTTAAAAAATGTTTTTATCACGACTGCATACATTTGAAATATTAAGGTGCAGTTATGTATGTTACTATTTTTTCTCAACATTCACTGGTCATTGATGGGACAAGGATCCTTTTTAACGATTTTGTTAATCCTCAA
Source organism: Canis lupus dingo (assembly GCF_003254725.2). NCBI lineage: Eukaryota > Metazoa > Chordata > Mammalia > Carnivora > Canidae > Canis > Canis lupus. The sequence continues at coordinate 26,995,354 of NC_064243.1, read as the reverse complement.
ATGTCCACAGCTCCCCACAGCTCACACAAACTGAGAGCCCCATCCAGGAAGCCTCAGAGGTCTCTAGGTGAGGTAGCTGCTGGTTTGCTCTCCAGATTCATCCTGTTCCTTAACTGTCAGTTGAAAATATCTGTAAAACACATGGAAGGAGATGCAAAATTACAAATACATGAGAGCCAGATATATTCATCAATAAATTAGGATTTAACCCTAAATAAAATGCAAACATGGGCCTCATGCATAAAAGGCAGTAAAATGTCCAGCTTTCCACAAACTCTCACTGGGCATCTGTAATTGAGACCATTTTCAGGAGCCAGCTAAAGGGCAGACACCTGCATGGACCCCTGGAGCCGCTCTGGCAGGGAGTCGAAGTTTTGTTCCACAGTCCGGTCTTCCCAGCCATCCTGTTACAAAGACTTCTCTTTCTCTCTTGGGGACTACAGTTTCGATGTCAGCAACTCCGGGCAGGTAGGAAAGATAGCAGCTCGCTGTGTTCCAGAACATGACATCAGTGTTAAGAAAGGACAAAGCTCGGATGAGCCACTGGAATGGTGCCTTCCAGAAGCTGTAGTTTGGCATGTACTGGTTTTGACAGGCAAAGAACTTTACTGGCCTCTTGAGATCATGCAGGAATGATATCTCTTATTCCTGCTCAGGGGACCAAAAAATGGAAGCAAAAATTCCTTCCTCAGTCCAACAGAGTCACATCAGAAAATTAACTACCAGACATCAGAAATTTGGCCAGCAGCTGCGATGTAGTTTGGTGAGGTCCAGAGCCCACTGCCAAGAGAATTCTTGAGAAGTCTGCAGTGCAAGAAGGTGGTTGTATTATGTGCAGGGACGGGACCCATGGGCAGGAAAAGCTGCTGCCTCAGGGTTGTGATGGGTGGTGATTATATTCTTGGAAGTTGGGGGATGCAAGGGAAAGGGAGGTTTTAAGGGGCAGCTGGGTGGCTCAGCAGCTGAGCTTGTGCCTTCGGCTCAGGGCGTGATCCCGGGTCCTGGGATAGAGTCCCATATTGGGCCCCCTGCAGTGAGCCTGCTTCTCCCTCTGCCTGTGTCTCTGGCTCTCTCTCTGTATCTCTCATGAGTAAATAAATAAAATCTTTAAAAGGGGGTAGGGGCTTTGAAAAGAACTTTTGTGTGCTGAAGAGGATACTGGAGGCCTTGCCTTTGTCAAGTTGTTTTGCCCTCTAGTAAAGCATCAACATGAAGATAGTTGGGAGCTCTCTTCTGGGTTAGTTAGGGTATTGATAAGAATGCTTTTTTTCCTTGTAAATCAAGAAGACATTTTGTAAACTGAAGGAGACTCCTGTCTTGCAGGATTGTGATCTCTCTTAGTTAACCATTTGTTTTTTTCCACCTTTCCCTTAGTTTTCAGGCCACCAGGAGTGCCTGAGGAATGTCACACTGGTCCCACCTGGGGGCTTGCTGGGTGTTGGCTTGTGCCTTGCCCTCAGCTTGCCTTCTGCTCCCTCATCAGCTGTACATACCTATGGGTCCTCCCGGCCTCAGAGCAGTTCCCAGCTGCCACCAGGTGGCTACAATGTGGTGTGTCAGACACTGAAAACCCGCCAGCTGCTCCAACTCCCTTCTCCTTTTCTGCCTTTCCTATCTGGGGAAACTAAAATATTCAGGTACTCATGTCTCAGCCTCTCTTGCCAAGCTTGACCATGGAACCCTCTGGTTCTGGCTAGTAAGACTTTAGGGTGAGTCTTCAGCTAGAGCTGAAGGTTACGTTGGCAAAAACAGATTAGAGGAGAAAAGCATCCACATTTATTTAAGTTCTACATGACTTGGGAGCCTTCGCCAGGAAATTAAGACTGTAAGAAATGGTTAAGGCTGAGTGTTTTTATGCTCAGCTGGATGCAGAGTGGACAGCCATGGAGCAAAGTGACAGGTCAAGCTGTTTGAGGTAAGTGTAGCAAACTAGGGGAGACTTGGCAAGGCCTGTTTGTTTGGATCCTTCGAGGCCTCTCTTCGTTTTCAGAGATGAGCTTGCTCCCTTCCTGTGGGTGTGTGTGGGGGGGTACCTCTCATGTGAGGGTTTGTTAATCTACTTCAGGGGAGATGGACAGTGGGGAGGTGAGAGGAACCTTCTGCTTCTCCCATTTTTTCAGACTCCTTCAGCTTAAAATACTCAAGAAGCCAAGGTACCACATTTTAAGGGTTGCATATCCTGAAACCCATCATCTTCTGCAGAGCTTCTGGAAAGTTCTCTCCCCCAGAAAAGGAAAAAGGCCTTTTGCCCCAAGCCTTCTTCCATTGTCACCTGCCTTTGAATTTGGTTGTGAGAGAATCGTGCCTGGAGCTGTGGCAGCCACCTTGCACATATAGTGACAAACCGGGGACAAAACCAACCCTCTGAAGAGGTAGGAACAAAGGATGGGTAGAGTGTGAATCCTTGGAGACACCAAACTCAGCTTGGTCTTCTCGCTAATTAAACAGTAAACAGTAAATGCCACAATGTTTTATACCCTTGTTTTTTAGGTTTTGGTTTCTTATAGTCAAAAATATCGTAACTGATCTGGGGGCTGGGTAAAAGGAAGGCAGCTAATCTGGCCATTGGCAAATACATTTTAAAAACAAAGACAAAGGATGCATTTTAAGATTTCTTTTTTAAGGGAGCATATATAAATTTTGGAAAGCATCCGATTTCTGTTGTCTGTAGTTTTTGTAAAAGTGGACTCTGACAAAAAGAGCTTAGGACAACATCTGACCATGATTTAAATCGAAGTGAAGATGGGCCTGAGGACAGGTGCAGACAGACCTGTGTGAACCTGGAATGAGTGAGGGGACTCTAAAGCCACAGGGGCAGAATTATTATCTGAAATCTGTGACATGGAGGATAAATAGGAAGAGCTATTCTAGGTGCACAGAAAAAGGGCAGGGAAGACAGACCTAGGAAATGAGATGAACGAATATATATAAGGAACACAAAAATAGTTATTACTAAACAAGTAGGTGGAAAACTCAAAATACTAGATGTCTTTTCTCAGTAGAAGAATTCAGGTAGTAGCAGCAAAATTCGGAAGAAACAAACATCCAGACCTATCCTGGGGACAGTCTCACACTGAAGGAGGAAAGGAAGGAAGGAAGGAAGGAAGGAAGGAAGGAAGGAAGGAAGGAAGGAAGGAAGGAAGGAAAGAAAGAGAAAGAAAGAAAGAAAGAAAGAAAGAAAGAAAGAAAGAAAGAAAGAAAGAAAGAAAGAAAGAAGAAAGGAAAGAAGGAGAAGTCTTACCTGTAATCAGCAGAAGTAGAGAGTTAACAAAGCAAGATCCAGGGAAGGGCTAATAAGCCGGTGGAAGTAACATGCACTCTGTGCACCTCTCTCGCCACGGAATTCGGAGAAAATTGTTTTCTGGAAAGTGTGTCTGGACAAGTGCTACTGAATCAAGCCTGAGATATGCGAAATGGAAAAGAAAGCAAAGTTCTTGACTTTTTGTTTTAGAGGGGTCAAAGGACGGCAGGTGTAGAGGGGGCTGTATTTTCTGTTGGGCTGAGTTTCACTGTATGCTAAAGAGGATAAGGGGGCTCAGACGGGGGTTAGATGATGGCTAGCGCCCAGTATTGACCACCCCAGGGGGCCCTACACGTGGTCTAGGGCCAAGAGGCAGCACCTGGGACCCGGTGGAACAGCACACCTCAACTCTCCACGGGTCCGGAGGAGTTCTCTGGCTGAGCCAGTGCACCTCATCCACGCGACATCCACTAGTCTGTCCTGAGCTCTCTGTCAAGCCCCGTGTGGGTCCCCTGATGGTGACGCTCCAGCTCTCAAGGCGCTCCCACTCTAAGGTAGGTGACGGGCATAACTAAATATAATCCACGGTACTGTGAGGCCGTGGAAGAAAAGGCAAGGGAGAGAAGAGAGATTGATGCTCACCAAAGAGCAGCCATCTGGAAAGGTTTTGCAGGGGAGGGGAGACTCTTCAAACTGTAACTTCAGGGATGACTCAGATTTCCCTAGGCCCTAAAGTGAGGGGAGAGTCAGGCCATGAGGAGAAGCGCAAGTCTGGGAAAGTGCCTGGCATTTTCCAGAAACGGCAAATGGTCAGGATGAGCTGCAGAACAGGTGCCTGGAGACTGCTGCGGAGCCTGAAAACTCGAGTCCCCCAGTGGGGCTGCTAAACCCAATCTGAACAACCAGAGACCAAGTCTGTGCATGGGGCTGCTGGGTCATAAAGTACAAATAAACGAGCGATAATGAAACAACTTACGGTGTCTATGGTGGTGCCACGTGAACAGGCTGATACTAGAGCTGGAAGGTTTGCAGCGATGCTAATACTGCGCGGCACAAACGCCAAGCGCCTCTGTGAGCCCAGAGTTGCAGGCGCTGTTTCATGCTCCTGCGGGGACAGAGCTGGCGCTGGGGAGGACAGGCCGGACCGCATCCTGGAGTGCTGTCGCTTTCATTCTTTTCTTCAATCACCCGACAAACCTTTGTGAGTGTTTACCTCATGCCAAAGACCAGAGACGAGAATATAGACCTCAGGAAGGCAGAGTTTGGGGCTTTACGGACTTTCGGTTTAACAGGGGAAGACATGTGGGTAAATAAATGAGCACGGCCGAAGACGGCAGGTGCCCTAGAAACACATTTTGGGGGCAGGAGGAGCGCAGAGGGGTTCAGGGTGAGGCTGCAGAATAAGGCAGAGCAGAGCGGCCTTCCTGGGGGAGGTGGCACTTGAGAGGACTCTTGAAAGATGGGGGGTAGGAGAGATACTCAGGGAGGAGGACTGGGGACGGGGCCACATGCGAAGGTCGATTTGGGGCTACTGCAAGTTCTTCTCGGAGCAAAGCGCGAAGGGGGTCTTTTCAAGGCCCGCGGCTCTCCCGCGGGGAAGCCCAGCCCAGTGCCCTGCGGCCCGCCGAGGCGGTGGTTGTGGTCCAGGGAGCCGCCGGGGCTCGCCCGCCGTGGTGGGCGCCTGGGAAGGGCCGGAGCCGGAGCGGCACCGCCTCAAGGGTCATGGAAACCGAGGGGGGGGGGGGCAGCCAGCGACGCTGCGAGCCTCTGGGCCTGGGGAGCCTGTGCAGGCCGCGGCCTTTGTGCCCTCTGGTGCGTCTCCGGCGTTCAGTGGAGCCCCTCGGCGGTGATTGTAGCCTCCATTAGCACTTCAACGTTCCTACCTTGTTATAGGATCATCTCGCACCCAAAGAGCCCTGTTGGCTTCTAGCAAAGGAGCAAGGCACAGAGGGACGCACGAGCCAAGGCCCCGCGGGTCTCCAGAGAGTTGCCATGTCTGCTGTCTGCGAACGGCTGCGAATTCTCTGGGGCCCTTTCTTTTGGGGGAAAAGAATGTAAAGGAAGGGACCCTGTGAAGCAAGACCGGAGGCAAAACCGATGGAAATGCTAAATTTCTCCAAGAAAGTGAAGTGCAGGGGATCCCTGGGTGGCTCAGCGGTTTAGTGCCCGCCTTTGGCCCAGGGCGTGATCCTGGAGACCCGGGATCGAGTCCCATGTCGGGCTCCCTGCATGGAGCCTGCTTCTCCCTCTGCTTGTGTTTCTTCCTCTCTCTCTGTGTGTCTCTCATGAATGAATAAATAAAATCTTTAAAAAAAAAAAAAAGTGAAGTGCAGAGTGTCTGACCTAAGGGCTGGGTGTTCTTTTGAAAAGACATTGGTTGTCGTGCCTCATCCTACTGTCTCCTCTAGCCCCTGCTGCCTCTCCCGGGGCCAACTCCCTACATAGGTGATAGATAGATGATGTGATATATAACATTTTTTAGAACCTGCAGTTTCGTAAAAATGATTTTTAGTAATTCATATGGATATACTTTTGTTTTATCTCTAAAGAATTATAGCTGCTGGGTCTCCAGACGGACAGTGACAAACTGGGATGGTTTCCAGACCCTTTGTACACATCCCTATTTGTCAGTGTCCAGTGAACCCTGACTGAAAGAACAAGGCATATGAAGCTAAGTCCAGAAACTGGACAAAGAAACTGGATCCCTCTTCTGTCAGGAGCAGGCCCCCCACGGTGTAAGAAGCAGGCTTCGTGACTTGCCTTGCCCCTTGCCCCACTCCTCCCAAACTCACCACCTCGGACTCTGCCTGAAGTAGGAGGATAGCATGTCAAAGGAAGGGACTCCTATATCTCAAGGGGTCTTTCTTTTGATAGGGAAACTCTAACCTAACTAACAAAGGAGGAAAAAGGAAAACTAGGAAGGAGCAGAAGACAAGGTGGCAGGGACAGGCTTCTGCTCCTCAAATAGTTCTGGCATCTGCTCTGCCATGTCCTTGACTCAGTATCCCCGTGCTGCCTGTATCACTTATTGCTTTAATCTGAATATCAGAGACCAGTTGCCAAAGCACATAGAGCAAATCAATATGTCAAACGTAGATAAAATAAACAAGTAGAGATACGAAGGAAAACAGTATCCTTATCCAGATGTGAGAATTTGACCTGATTCTCCTTGTGGTAAAGAAATATGTTGCTGAGGATTTAAAGATCCCAATAGGGAAAAATATGTGGAAATGCAGGACATGAATGAACCTATAAGAGGGTGCTTTAAAAGTCATTTTCCAAGTAAAAATTAAGACAGTATGTAATAAGGGATATCACCAGAATGTTAAGTTTCTTGGGGGTGAACTATATAACTACATTGGTTTCTTTTATTGCTATAGATGTGGATCCCAGTTCCTAGGAAAATACCTGCCATGCACTGGTGCTAAATATTTGTTTTCTGATTAGCTGGTTAAATTCTTGATTTAATTTCAATTTAATGGTTTGTGTTTGCTATGCTCATGAATTAATTTTATGTTGTTGTGGATTCTTGCACTTTTATTTGCCCCTCCATCTAAATATTCAATCCTTTTTAGATTTATTTTTTGAAGTCACCTATGTCCCAGGATTCTTTGGATATTTCTGATGGAAGAGATTCAGACCAACTTTATTCAACATGCTTCTTTTCCTAGAGCTGAACAACATTTTTTAAAAGATTTTATTGGGATCCCTGGGTAGCGCAGCGGTTTGGCGCCTGCCTTTGGCCCAGGGGGCGATCCTGGAGACCCAGGATCGAGTCCCACGTCGGGCTCCCGGTGCATGGAGCCTGCTTCTCCCTCTGCCTGTGTCTCTGCCTCTCTCTCTCTCTCTCTCTCTCTCTCTGTGTGACTATCATAAATTAAATAAATAAATAAAAATTAAAAAAAAATAAATAAAAGATTTTATTTATGTATTCATGAGAAACACACAGAGAGAGAGAGAGAGAGAGGGACACAGGCAGAGGGATAAGCAAGTTCCATGCAGGGAACCTGATGTGGGACTCGATCCCCGGACTCCAGGATCACACCCTGGGCCAAAGGCAGGCACTAAACCGCTGAGCCACCCAGGGATCCCTGAGGTTTCAGCTTCCTTAATGACCAAACTAGATTGCTTCTTTGGCTAATCCAATTGATGTTGCACTTCCAAATTACCCTTGAATCTGCCTACTTGTCCCCACGTCTCCTCTGAACATCCAAGTCTAAGCTACCATCATCTCTTGTTAACTCTAAGGCAACACACTCTTCTTTGTTACCAGTCTTGCTCCTGGAAGAACTAGTCTGTACCCAGCAGCAAGAAACTTGGCATCAGTGCCTCCATGCCATTCAGTGTGCAATGCCCCATTATACTTGGAAAACTATAAAACACTGCCACTGTGACTTCCACAGCTCTGTTTGAAATGTCCCCTCTGTCCCTATCCAAATTTAGTGGATCCTATTTACCTCCCCAAGCTGATATGCGCCACATTTGATGAACTGGCCGCCCAACAATTCCAAAAACAGGCTTTCCTGTGTCACACTTTGTAAATTATTGTTTCCTGTGCCTGCAATGCCCAGGTTCCCTTGGTTAGTTTTTGTTCTTTTTGTTTCTGTTCTGACAAGTTACAAATACAAAGACAACACCGACCTACCTACTTATGAAAATTAATGACTGTTAATACTTTGCTATTTTTCTTCAGTTTTTAACATTAAAATAATAAAACAATACAAAGTCCCTTTTGTTCTTCCTCCCACCCAGTGCCATTCCCTTGCCTTCTTACTCAGAGCAAATCATGGATGTTGTTGGCTCCCTCCCCAGCATCCATTTCTTTTCTTTCTTTTTGGTGTGACCTTAAATTTGCAAAGGCAAACACACACACACACACACACACACACACACACACACACAGTACCCTCATGTTTCAACAAGAGCTGGCTTTGGCCAGATGTGGCCCAGGAGACACAAGGGCAGGTTTCCTGGTGACAGGGCTTCATTTTCCCCCAGGTTACACACGGGGAAGCCTCTAACATTTCTTTTTTTTTTTTTTTTTTTTTTTTATGATAGGCACACAGTGAGAGAGAGAGACAGAGACACAGGCAGAGGGAGAAGCAGGCTCCATGCACCGGGAGCATGAGGTGGGATTCGATCCTGGGTCTCCAGGATCGTGCCCTGGGCCAAAGGCAGGCGGGAAACCGCTGCGCCACCCAGGGATCCCGCCTCTAACATTTCTTAAGGCTGCTACGCTGTCTTCTCTGCCTCAAAGCTTTGCCTTTAGAGAATGGCCTGCAGTGGGACCTGAGGAACTGGGCTGTCTGAATTTTGGATCTGATGCCAGAGCAGGAACTAAATGGTGTTCTTGTTTGTCATTCTTCAACATCTGTCCTCTGCTCCTCTTGCATAGCTGTAGCTAGTACCTAAAAACAACGTCAGCATCACAAAAAGAAGGGAATGACTTCCTTAATGTCTCCACCCTTTCCTCCCCAAAATGAAAGAAAAAGGATATTTCCTTTTATAGCTAATCATTTTTGTTAATGTATTATTTTGCTATATTTACGTTTGTGTTTATACTCAGTGCTCTGAAAAACTTACTTATACAAGGTTAAATCTCCATTCAGACATAAAGTGTTTAAAATAACAGCACAGAAATGAACTGTCTGTCTTCTCTCTGCCTGTAGGTTGCGGCATGTTTACTCTCCTGTCATCCATCACTGCAGCTGTCAGTGGCCTCCTGGTGGGTTATGAACTTGGGCTCATCTCTGGGGCCCTTCTTCAGTTAAGAACTTTATTAGCCCTAACCTGCCACGAGCAGGAAATGGTTGTGAGCTCCCTCCTCATTGGAGCCTTGCTGGCCTCCCTCACTGGAGGGGTCCTGATTGACAGGTATGGAAGACGGGCTGCCATCATCTTGTCATCCTGCCTCCTTGGACTTGGGAGCCTCATCCTGATACTCAGTTTATCTTATGAGGTCCTCATTGTAGGCCGAATTGCTATAGGGGTCTCCATTTCGCTCTCTTCAATTGCCACATGTGTTTACATCGCAGAGATTGCTCCACAACACAGAAGAGGTCTTCTTGTGTCCCTGAATGAGCTGATGATTGTCATCGGCATACTTTTCGCCTACATCTCAAACTATGCATTTGCGAATGTTTCCCATGGCTGGAAATACATGTTTGGCCTTGTTATTCCCTTCGGAGTTTTGCAAGCAATCGCAATGTATTTTCTTCCTCCAAGCCCCCGGTTTCTGGTGATGAAAGGACATGAGGAGGCTGCTAGCAAGGTTCTCAGAAGGTTGAGAGCCATCTCAGATACAACAGAGGAACTCACTGGGATAAAATCTTCCCTGAAAGATGAATATCAGTATAGTTTTTGGGATCTGTTTCGATCAAAGGACAACATGAGGACTCGGATAATGATAGGTCTAACCTTGGTGTTTTTTGTGCAAGTCACCGGTCAGCCAAACATATTATTCTATGCATCAACTGTTTTGAAATCTGTTGGTTTCCAAAGCAACGAGGCAGCCAGCCTCGCCTCCACGGGGGTTGGAGTTGTCAAGGTCATCAGCACCATCCCTGCCACTCTTCTTGTAGACCATGTTGGGAGCAAAACCTTCCTCTGTATCGGCACCTCTGTGATGGCGGCTTCATTGGTGACCATGGGCATCGTGAATCTCAACATCCCCATGAACTTCACCAATATCTGCAGAAGCCAGAGCCCTATCAACCAGTCATTGGATAAGTCTGTATTTTATGGGCCAGGAAACCTGTCAGCCAATGATGACACTCTTAGAGAACTCTTTAAGGGGATCACGGCCCACAGCCAAAACCCCTTAATGCCCACAAGAAATGACATGGATAAGAGAGGGGTGACAATCTTACCAAATGCTAGACTGAATCCAGCTGAATACCTGATAGTCACAGACCCTGCAGATGTCCCAGCTTTCCTGAAATGGCTTTCCTTAGCCAGCTTGCTTGTTTATGTTGCTGCTTTTTCAATTGGTCTAGGACCAAGTAAGTATTTAATTTTTTTATTCCTTCCCTCTTTGCCCTTATGAATGTTAACATATTGCTTTTTACCATCAGCACATCTTGTAACTGTGGTACCTTTTACGTAACACTACTAGAAGTAAAATGGGAATGATACTGACCACCTGATGGTTCTACTAATGTGGAAAGTATGCTTGGCTCATACCTCCTTTGTGAAATGTACAGGGCTGGTATTCAGCAGAAGGATTAGTTTTCCATTATCTGTCACATGAGGATAATTTAACTGCAATTGATTGGGGATAAGCCAGATCTTGAAAGATACGTATTGCCCAAGAGGACATATTGTCTTATGAAAGCAGTTTACTGGAATATTTTCTGCCACACCATTCTTGAGTTCTTCATAAACGGAAGGAAAAAAGCATTTAGATTTCCTTAAAGACACACCAGTGAATGCATTCAGTAATAATGAAGAAGAGCAAATGATGAGTTGGAAAGGAGGGTGGATTATTCGTTTAAGTACCTGTGTTTTATCACCAGAGTAACATCCCTGAGCACTTTACTCATTAAGTAGGAGAATGGTAGTCAAGTTACTCCCATTCAATACAATATAAACAATTTATAGGGAGATAGCTACATGGTTATTTTATTTTATATAGCTAGTCTACTCCAATGAGGAAGCTTAAACACTTCTCTTGAGCAAACTCTCTAGAGTTTTTTATAGCAGGTTGGTTCTTGCAGTTACTTGTCTTTAGCCTCGCACCCAAAGTCTAAAGTAAACCTCTATTTAGGGAAGTAAAGTGTAGTCTCTCTACCAGCCTCAACTCCTGCATCTCTCTCCCTCTCTCTCTTTCCTTCTCTGTCATTCTCTCTCTCAGACCTCTCTCCCCCCTCCCTTTCTCCTTCCTCTCTCCCACACACACAAAAATGGTGGTTGTTGTTGTTTACAAGAATCAAGGGCCAAACAGTTTTGCCCAAATAAAAGGAAATAGTGAAGCATAGGAACATGAGAGGACATAGGTTACTCTGAAGGAGAAGGAATCTCATGGACAAATTTAGATTTCTGGTACCAGGAACTGATACTGTTTCAAGAAAGAAAGTCACTTTAGGGCTTGCTCTAGTGATCTACTGTTAAGTCATTAACTCTTCATTCAGGTGATAGGTATCAAGAGGCTACTTTTTTTCAATAACAAGGAACTATGCTAGATCTTGGGGAAATAGCAATGAACAACACAGACACTGTCCCTGTCTTCAAGGAGATTATGCTCGAATTAACTGAGCTATATTCTCTGTGTCTGCTTCTTTCTGGTCAGCAACCAGCAGGCTTGGCCTGCTTAATCTCTGTTAATGAATAACTAGATTTGCACATAGCCGATATGGCCTCTACTGCAGCTCTGTTTCCTCACCAGCGCAGTCCACTTTCACTTCTAAGTGAGATCAGTCTCTGAATTTTGATTCTTTCAAATTCCGGAGTGAGAGAAGGAATCTCATTGACTGCTCTTTGCTCTGTGGAGTCATAAGTGGCTGTTCAGGGACACCCTGGCCACATGGTCCAAACTATGGATGGATTAGAACTGGCCCTTCCTCTGGCACTAAGAGTAGACAGATTTGCTTATAATGGACTGTGCATGGATAAGTACAGTAAATACTACAATACCATCAGCCTCTGATCTCTCTGACTTGCTTCTGAACCCTGGCCCTCCTTGTTAAGACTTAACAATGATAAATATTATTAATGAACAGTTTCCTAGAAACAGGTTTCTACTATTATTTCAAGATTCAGTCAGCTTGGGTGTGTACCTGTAAGACATTTGTCTTAGTCAGTTGGGGTTGCTATAACAAATCACCAAAGATTGGATGGTTTAGACAACAAACATTTATTTCTCCCAGTATAGAGGCTGCCAAGTCCAAAATCAAGGTGCTGGCACATTTGGTTGTTGCTCCGCTCCTGGTTTGTAGACGGCCACCATTTTCTTGGCGTGTCCTCACATGGCAGAGGGATGGACAGAGAGAGAACTAGCTAGCTTTCTCATGTTGCGTCTCACAGGGCACTAGTTCCATCACTAGCTCTACCCAATGACCTAATTGTCTCCTGAAGGCCCTACCTCCAAATATCACATTAGGAATTAGGACTTCAGCATATGAATTGTAGGAGTGACACAAACATGCAGTCCCAACAACACTAATAAGGTTCCTCTGATACATAAAGCTAATGAAACTGGAGAAAGCCTCTTATACTTTTATGTTTAAAAACTCTTTAAAGTCTACCAGAAGGGCAAGATACAAATGTTATTTTGTACCAAGGAACAACTTAACTTTCTTTGTGAACTTTTCTATATTAATAAGTATAGTAAGTTTTGCTCATAGGATAAACTTGGGTGGTCTTGTCTCACTGATTTCCTTTGCCAGCAACTTTCCCCCCTTTATATTCATCATAAAACTAAAAATATTGTTCACATCATTTTTTTTGACCCAATCTTTTGTTGTTGTTATTGTTTTTAAAGGTTTTATTTATTTATTTATGAGGGACACACAGAGAGAGGCAGAGACACAAGCAGAGAGAGAAGCAGGCTCCATGCAAGGAGCCCAATGTGGGACTTGATCCCAGGATTCTAGGATCATGCCCTGGGCTGAAGGCAGATGCTCAACTGCTGAGCCAGCCAGGCGTCCCTGACCCAATCCTTTGAAATATAAAGAATCAACTAAGAATTTAAGGAAAGCTTAGCAAAAAGAATAGGATGCTCTCTTTGTTTTAAGTCAGAGAAACTTTCGGGTTAACAGAGTATATAACATGGCACATGTTATATCAAAGACATTGCTCTTGAACTTCCAGAACCTACCGATTCTTTGTCGAAGTTATCCCAAGCTCATGTTACCTTTCTCTCTTTAGTTTTTGGGTAACTTTGAAAGATGTAGCAAATTCTGTCACTAGGATATTATTTGATACATTATTGTATTAGAACAAGAGTTCTTTTCAGGAAATTCAGTTTGATTTTGGAAAAAATTATTGAGGGCTTTTTGTTATTTACCTTTTAGAATTCATTAAATTGTATTCCATACTAATTCTTTTAAAACATATTTAGGCTTTGAATTTGACTAATATTTATTGACATCTATTGTGTCAACTACTGTACTAGGAAGGCTTTACATACTTGGGAGTATTTCATTTTACCTTCACAACAAGCCTATGAAGAAAGAGTATTCACCAAATTTTATAAATGGTGGCACTGGATCTCAGAGAGGCTGAGTGACTTGCTCAAATAGTTGAAAATGCCTTTTGTCTTCTGAAATTCACTGGTAATCCCTAGTCCAGGACAAGAATAGACAGTCTTGTGTTGGTCTTGATAATAAATGTTAATTACTTTTAGTTCAGTCCACCATGAAGACACATTAGAAGTAAGAATGAAAAAAAAAAGTAAGAATGAATGAAAGTAGTGTATCACCGTCTATCACATAAGGCTATTAAATGGGCCACTCTGCATTTTATGCAAGATACTGATAACCTCTCTTTTTCTGAAGTTCTGCTTGGTAAAAGAGCACGTACATTTCTAAGGCTGAGCTACAGAATAAGAGAGAGGGAGAATAATGATCAGCTTTGATGTGCTCGTACTTGAATAACTGAACTCAATTAAGATAACGTTTAATGTGTATTTGGTTAGAATTCAAGCTCAGCCATAACAAAGACCAAAATATCAGTGGCTGAAATAAGGTAGGAGTTTCTTTCTCTCTTACTGAGCAGCTGGATAGTTCTGGGTGCTGTGGAGGCTTCCAGGTACCAGAAACCAATAGATGGTGTCCCCAGACCTCATAGCCAGTGCTTTAATACTGGTGTTCAGTCTATCAAGATGACTATTTAAAAATATTAAGATGCATTTTAAAATTTCCTCACCCTTTTCTGATAGCTAATGGTCCCTTGAGAATAAGTGAAAGGCACAGAGTACAGTCAATTAAAGGGAGGCTGGGTGTAGAAGGGCCTGGAAAATAAGGCACTGTGAGCAATTCTGTCAGAGAAGAACCACTGTGAGTGATAGGGGACAAGGGGTTTCTTACAAGGCTTCCATTGCACACACTTGTGGAAGACACTGAGAAAGCAAAGGCCTGGAAGGAGTCAGTGAGAGGAAAAGGAGAAGGTCACTCATCGGGGCCGCAAGGAGAAGCTGGCGAAGAAGCCTGTGGAAGCCTGTTGCTCTGCATCTGACTGTGTCCTGCAGTCTCTGCAGATCAGCAGGGCCCGGGGAAGAAAAGCTGGACTTAAAGCCAGAGCAAACTGGAATCTGTGAGAAGAAACTGGAGCCTGAATCTGTCTCTCACTGCATCCACTCTGATGACTCTGGCCACCTTCAGAAAAACAGGTGTCCTGCTCTGTAGAGCTCTGACAGTGTAACTGGTTTAGTAGTAGGAGAGGCTGGAGGAGGGGACCAGCGCACTGGCTGCTCCCCTGGACTAGCAAGAAGAGACAGCAGGTCACAGCGACATGAACAAGCTGCAGTGATGTCTAGGACCCAGCATAGGGCTGATGGATGTGTCACTCTAGCCTTCCAAGTCTGGTTGCAAATTTATATTTCGGACTACCCTCATACAACACTATACAGAGGAGGGAACGCTGGGAAATGTAGTTCCAGTTCAGCTAAATGGACACAGAACTGCCAAAGTAATAAACTCGGGACTAAGAAAGAATAGATGTGAATGTGGAATAAAATATTCCAGAACGTCAAGGACCCTAAATTCTATCTTCAAATGCTGTGACAGATATTTATTTCTTTTAATTAAAGCATTAATTGTTACAATGTATGCCTAGCTTCCATTTCATCTATTTCTGAAATGAGATGAGGTCATTAAATTCATGTCTTTTGGCTTTTGTTTCTTTAGCTATAAAACAAAACAAAAAAAAACCACTTTGCTAATGCATTGTAAAAGCTTCCACATTTATTTTCTCAGGGGCATTCATGATCTCCCTTGAACTTATGACTCTCACTTATCTCTAGTTCTCTTATGTCATACGGCTTCTAGTTCCTTTTCTCCTGATGAGTACTGGATTTCTGCACTTTAAATCTTCAGTATCAGTCCAATGCTGAATTGTTTTCTCTCTTATGCCAGGAGAATATCCCTTTCTTTTCCATGCTGTCATTCGGTCTGATGCTCTGGGGCCTTTTGGTCAATCTGGTCAGTGACCAAGTGCTCTTGTATTTCCCCTCACGGATGGCTCCCGTGTTTATCTTTTCCTTCCCGTTTCTGCCACCTAGTCTACCCCTTGTGAGCTCATGCCTAGGTTCCTGGAAGTCCCTTCCTGTAGTTCTCATACCTTGCGGATCCTCGCCACGACCACCTGCCTTCCATAGGAGGGCCCCTTAAATACCAAGTTCCTGGTGTCAGCACGGCTCACCAGTCTTCCCTGGCTTCCTCCTTTCTCCCAAATCAGAGAAGTCAAATACCTTTCAAGATGAAATGAAGATTAGAAATTATCTAGTTCAACATATAACATATTTCTTTTATAGAAAATAAAGATGTCCAAGATGATTGAGATCACACAGATTTTGGACTAGAACCCCAGGCACCGGGAGCCTCATCCCATCCTCTTTCTGCTACTAACTGACCCATCTCTGAGGGTAGGACGGTGTAATTTTCAGGGCTTCCCATCATCTCCCCCAGCTTCGTCTGGTGCCGGCACAACTCTGGGGGTACCGTTTACCTGGTGGTCAGTGGCGTGCTGCCCAAGGCCACGGCTCATACAGAAGTAGCCTAGATCCTCCTGCCCTGCAAAAGGAGGGGGCCCCTCGCCGCCGTGCAACGGGCAGTGCGTTACCTGTCGCGCTGCCTTATGGCCCCTGCTCCACACCCCGGTCAAGAGACACAGCCCCCTTGGGGTCCTTTCCCTTCAGCTGTTTGTCATCTATGAATGTGCGTAGTAAACCTTGTTGTCTCACAGGGTATGGTGAGCATCAGGTGAGCTGATGCCCTCGGGAGCATTCGGGATGCTTTGAGTGTGTTGTAAGTGGAAGTCAGTATGATGACACAACTTAGTGCTTAATGATGAAGTGTATTGCTTCTGTATGTTTTTTTAAAAAATATTTTATTTATTTATTCATGAGAGACACAGAGAGAGAGGCAGAGACGGGGAGAGGGGAAGCAGGTTCCCTGTGGGGACACCCATGTGGGACTCGATCCCAGCACCCAGGGATCATGATCTGAGCCGAAGGCAGACGCTCAACCACTAAACCACCCAGGTGTCCCTGTTTTGGTTTATTAACCAAATATAGTTATTAAAATAAGCTCTTAGAGGGAAGAAATGACATCTCTATTTTTTGCTTCTTTCTCTTAAAGGAAGCACTGCATGAAAACCATGAAGGAATACATTTGTGTTTCTAAGAGGGAGGTTGGAGGAGAAGGAGTTTAAAAATGAGATACAAATATAAGAAAGGTCTCAAAGTGTGTTATTTTTTATTTTATTTCTTAAAAGATTTTATTTACTTATTCATGAGAGTGTGTAACAGAGAGAAAGAGAGGCAGAGACACAGGCAGAGGGAGAAGCAGGCTCCCTGCAGGGAGCCCAATGTGGGACTCGATCCCAGGTCTCCCATCGATTCTCGATCCCCAGGACGCCCTGGGCTGAAGGCGGCACTAAACCGCTGAGCCACCCAGGCTGCCCTCAAAGTATGTTTTTTATATGTGTCAAGTTGTCTGGGGCAGGCAAAGTGCCACGTAAGCTGGAAATGCTAGGCTGCCACGACACTGCTGTCCCTGCCAGTGACCATTGTGAGGCTTTTTGCAGAACAATCCATCACTTCAGCATATTTTCAAAAATCTTCTGGTTTTGCCTATAAGATGAGAAGTACAGAAGTTAGGAGTGCTCAGAAATAGGTAGCAGGAGGCATTTAGGGCTTTTCTTTGTTAAGTCATGAAGAGTTATTGGGAACTTCAGACTCAGTATCTAAAAGTAGCTCTGAAAAAAAAATAAATAAAAGTAGCTCTGGATTTGTCTTGGACACCTAGGCGTTTTCCTGCTGTATGGAGAACAGAGTTCCTTTTGCTAATGAGATGGAGAATCTCATGGGGTATGGGAAAAAGAAATGACCCTTCATCTTATGGTTTCTTCAACTTATAGTTGTGGTTCCAAGGCCTAAGCTGGGTTATGTGTAAGTATGGGTTCATTTTTTTAGAAAAGGGAAAGCATGGACTTTGAAGTAGGTCGCCACCTAGAGTCGAATCTCAACTCTGCCACTTGCCCGCTGTGCAACCCTAGGGAAGTTAGTTAACCTCTCTGTGCCTCATAGTTTATCATTTATAAATGTAGATACAATTAAGAGTTATCTTACAGTATTGTGAGGATTAAGTCAGCTCATAATAAAGTCCTTAAAAACGGGCCCTAAAAAGTGCCATATAAGTCCACATTGAGTAAAATACATAAGCCTAAAGAGCTGGATATTCATGCATGGGATCAGGAGGCAGTCTAAGAATCTCAGATCTTCC
Organism: Canis lupus dingo; assembly: GCF_003254725.2. NCBI lineage: Eukaryota > Metazoa > Chordata > Mammalia > Carnivora > Canidae > Canis > Canis lupus. Next base: position 26,977,672 of record NC_064243.1, on the reverse strand, counting down.
CCGCTAAAGAGAACAACCAATTATTTCACACCCGTAGTTTGGGGCTGTTGATTCTCCTAGAATTTTTAGAAGAGATCTGGTAATTGTCCTTGTTTTACTTGCCAAAAGTCAGTTGTTTATGCCTGTGTTTATGTTGTAGTTATTCTTTTGTAAAGAAAACATATCCTAGGAATGCCAATTCAATCACCAAAATCGTATTCTAGAGTATTGGTATAAACTGCACAAACCAGTGGGAGTTTAGAGAACGTTTTTAACAGGAACAAGGTTTGGTTTTGGTTTTTTGTATTTTTTTATTGGAGTTTGATTTGCCAACATATAACACCCAGTGATCATCCCGTCAAGTGCCCCCTCAGTGCCCATCACCCAGTTACCCCAACCCCCCGCCCACCTCCCCTGCCACCACCCCATGTTCATTTCCCAGAGTTAGGGGTCTCTCATGTTTTGTCTCCCTCTCTGATAGTTCCCACTCATTTTCCCTCCTTTCATAATCAAGGTTTTCATACCAGATTTTGAATGCATTATAAAGTGTATCAATCTGATGTGATTATTGCCCAGGTATTTCATTTAGAGAGTTTATTGCTTGTAACAGACACAAGTCCTTTGCATAAACAGTGGTATAAAGGGAAAAGTACTTGCTTTTCTAAAGTAAAATTGAAAGGGAGACTAAAACCATTTTTATTGGGCAGCCCTGGTGGCGCAGCTGCCTGCAGCCCAGGGTATAATCCTGGAGACCTGGGATTGAATCCCACATCGGGCTCCCTGCATGGAGCCTGCTTCTCCCTCTGCCTGCTTCTCTGCCTCTCTGTGTCTCTCATGAATAAATAAATAAAATCTTTAAAAAAAATTTTTATTAAACATTCTTAAATATGAGTTGGCTTAGAACAACATTCCTTAATTGTATTAGATCACAACATAGTTTCTTCAGCCAAAAGAAAAAAAAAGAAAAAAAAATTCTATTTTTAGGTTAAAGCACATGCCCTACATCATTTTACTTTCTGGTCTTCTGTTTTCCTAATTGTAAAATAACAGGGTTGCCCTAGAATCTAAATTCAGGAGGGGTCATGAATTTGGTTGGTACCAAGTAATCTCATGTATTTTATTTTATGCATTTAAAATGTTATTCAAAAGAACCCATAGTCTTCACCAGCTTGCTGAAGGATTCGTGGCCTAAAGAGGTTAGGAGCCTCTCCCCTCCATTTTTTCAGTAACTAATACAAAAACTCTTCCATCAAATGAAATCAAGATATAGACTCCATTGCTTTTATTAGAGACCTTTATTAAACATTTGACTTTCTATACCTCATTTTTCACTTCAAAAATATGTTCAAAAACTGTGTTTCTGAGGTGATCCTGATTATCACTTAGCTCTTTTTAATAGCTCCGTATTTGTCCATCATGGTTCAAACTTCAGGGTAGAACCAAGGATTCCTGACATTGTGAGGACTTAGAGCCACATGAAGATTTCTCTTCTACTCATGCTTCAAAAATAAAGCACCGATGAGCCCAAACCCAAGGCATGAAATTATTCTCTCATGAGTTCATTTGAGGTGATATTTGTATAGAAACCCAGCCCTTCTTAAATTAGCCACTATAACATAGAAAAATGTGTGTAGGTATTCTTTCCACAATAATTAGAGCTTTTCAAGATCCAAACATTCCTGCGTTCATAAATTAAGGAACTCCTCTCTCATCTCATGACTAGTATCTCTTCATGAAAGCAGATGGAAAGAATTTGTCCAATGTCACATGTCAAGTTCAGTAATGAGTCTGTAACGGTTATCCTTTAACTACCTCTGTATTCACTCATTCAAGCAGAACCTCACACTGTAGACTGAGTGACAGGTGCCACCAAATCAACTCCTCTAAGCTCTTTTACCAAATAGGCAGGAGTTCCAGCAAGAAAGCAATTTGGGGTGACCAAGAGGAGAGGGGAGAGGGAGGAAGCGATGGGGATTTGTTAATTCACTCACTTAATGCTCACCCATGATATACTGGGCCCAGTGCTAGGTGTGGTTAGCTGGGGACAGGTGAGTGAGGTCCACAGCTGCCCTTGTGGAGCCAGTGGTGAGGATAGGCAATGAGCAAGAACATGAATACATGTATAATACAGTGTCAGGAGGAGAGAAGTATTCAACTCTAGGTGGAGATTAGAATGGTAAAGAAACAACAGGAAGGATAAATGAAGGAGCAGGTGTGGAGGAGGTCACATGGTCACAGAAGGCCTTCCTGGGGTGGTGATGTTGGGCCAAGGCTTATATGAAGAAAGCAGTGTGAAGATCTGGGAGCAGACAGTTTTAAGCAGGGTTGATGGCAGATCCAGTGGCCTTGAGGGGATGTGAGCTTGAAGGTTTAGTGGAATAGTAAGAAAGCCTGTAGAGGCTGTAACACCAAGTGTTTAAATTCAGACAGGCTTTGGCACCCAGCTATCTGGCTTCCACTCTCAGCTCCAGGGTGTAGAACTTTGGGCAAGTCAATTTCTCTCTTGAGGTTTCTTTTAGTTTCCTTATCTAGAAAATGAGGCAAATATGGTCTACTTCATAGTGGTGGGGTCAAATGAGGCAACCTGTATAAAATGTTCCTAGTTCAGTTCCTGGTGTGCAGTATGGACTCAGTACAGTTAGTTCTTAGTGTTAACAAATATCAGGTTCTGGTCTAGACATGACATGAATAGTTCTGATAATGCCAGCACTGACCTCAGCAGGCATTTTGCTTAAGTCATGTCAGGACACACAGGACATGTTCCACGGCCCTATGTTGAATTGTAATGCCACGGTCCTCCTCACCTCCCTCCCATACACCATTCCAGTTGGGTCAAGACTAAAAAGGATAGATCTATGTTTTAAAATATGGTTTAATTCTGGATTACCTACAGTGAAGAGATCTTCCTAGGGAACCAGGCAGGTTTTTCCATTGGGGTGTGAAAGGTGTGATATAGGCTGAGCAATACCCAAATGTCTACTCTTCCAAGTTGGTGTAACTAATCTGGACTTTATGTCCTATGTGAATACAAACTATGTCTTTTTCACAGTTGTTTCCTCTAGCCTAACCTAGGGTCTGGCCCACAATAGGGGCTCAATAATTATTTGTTGAGTAAGTTAAAAAACGTTTCTAGAATACTCTCAGCTTCTGTGAGAGAAGGGGCAGCTCTCTCTCTCTCTAGTCTGGAGTTCTATATCCTGATCTTCTCTGGTATGTATCTGGGTCAGTACATAGGGAATCAGAAATGAATGATGGTATGTGGAATCCCATGCACATCTGACCAAAAATTGTATCTGAATAAAGCTACTCAATTGAGGACACAAGGCCATTTTCAATATTTGATAATCTAAGAAAGTTCATGTTTTAAATGTCCTAAAATTAAGGCCATTTAAAAAAAATTATAATGCTAAACAAAATATTCATTTCCAGATTTCTAGCCTTTCCCTTGAAAATAAATATTGAGATTAACAATATCATGGGATAATTTTTCCTACTTTGGTTTAGTAATTAGATGTATTTAAACTTGACTCTTTATAAAAAGGACTTGAGACAATTCCTTCACAGTTTTCCAAAAGAAATATGTGAAAATCTGAACCTGGTATTTGCGGTTTGTTTTTGCTTATTTAATTAACATTAGAGTTTACAGAAATATTTCAATGGATTATCTCAGACTTAACAGTCCCATTAAATCCCTCAAGATGTAAAGGGCAGTCCATAATTAGTAATAGTAATAAAAGATCTTTGTGGAAAAAATCATACCATAGCTGTAAGTGATCAAACTCTGAAGAACTGCAAGCTGGCTAATATTTTATTCCACTTGCAAATTAACAAGTTAGCCTTTCTCAGTTTTATGGATTTTGGAAAACAACATAAGACTTCTTGATCAGACAGGACAATTTATCACTCCCAGCAACAGCAATAGCTAGAGTATCAGCATTGCATCATTCCCTCAAGCCCCAGTACCCACAGGGCAACATGAAGAGAACCAGATGACACGAGCACATATAATTGGCCATTTTTGAGAAGAGGATCGCCAAGCCTAGGGAACCCAAATCTTTTATAATAGACAGTAAGCCAGCCTGATTTCCTCTGTGGAAGAAGATATCTTTAATTTTTTGGGTAGTAAACAAGCCTTTCCTCCAGAGGAGACACTATCTCTGTCTTCTAAGGCTGTTTGTCATACAAAGAAAACCCAAAACAAAAGCAGTCAGTGCTTTTGCTCATATGACACACAGAACTGCAAGCGCCCCATGAAGAATTGTCTCTCAGGTCAAGAATCCTAAAAAGGCCACTTTTCTGTTTTAAATAAGAAACTCGAAATTTTTTAAGGTTCAAAAACTGTAGAGTCTAACTTTTTGTTTGGTTTAGTTTTATGGAGTTTAGCCAGCTTTTTGGAGCATGGGTATCAGTAGGAAGCATAAGACTCATCTGCCATAACATTTAAATTTAGATTTTTATATCCAAATAACTTTAGCTCTTCAAAAAGAAATTGTTCATGTGATGTTTGCACAGCTAAAGATTTTGACATTCCAGGGATGTGAAACAGCAGGTTCTAATTTAGAAGTTTACTTAGCTGCTTTACTCCAGGAGATGCTGGGTTTAGAACAGAGAAGCTTACAAACCAGAAGTATATCCAATGTTTCAATAAAGATTCTGATAGTCTTCAGATTTCCTCCTAGATACTAGGTCTTTAGTATTCAGAATCATCAAAGTTAAAGGCATTTTTACTGGTCATCTTTTTTTTTCTCTGTCATTCTTCTTATGGGATAATCACAAAGCTTTAGAGAAAAGGCATGTTTATTAGACTTTAAACATGAGAATTTTAGTATCAACTGTAGCCATTAGTCAATCATATTCACACATTGGTTTGTGTTAAGTATAAGTTAGGTGTTAGGTATGTAAGCTTAAGATTTTTCACATTTTTTTCCTTTAAATCTCAGGTTTTAGTTATCACCAATATTCCCATCCATCCTGTTCTTTTTTTCCAATTAGTGAAATTAAAGGCCATTTTAATTGATTAAAATGATGAGCTATTTGGCCCTCTGATGTTAATCATTAATATAATGCAAAATTAATAAAAATTAGTGTCTGAATAGTTTTATGCTAAGTTTGAAGCCAAGCAAAGGAGGAAAAACTTAAAGACATATGTGCCCTTACCTAATTAAATCCTAAAGTCCTCTTTGGAGTCAGATGATGCAACCGACCAGAACCTGACAGAACCAGTCTAAAAACTGCATTTTTGTAGGATGAGCACAACTCAACACACAGTGAAATGACACCATCAATTCCATTACTGTGGGCAATCGTTCACATAAAACAATAGAGTTGAACTTTCCTCACAGTCCTGTGCCCTTGAGAATTGTGAATTATCAGAATAGTAAAGACATTAAAGAAACAGACTAAGGTTTTAACACTATCTTAATAAACACAAGCATTCCTTTGTTACTTTATTGTTTTCCAGAACACAATGTTAAGAATTTTTCCAGGGAACATTAATAACATGAAAGACTATAATACCTTTCTGATTAAAGTCCAAAGCATCAATCATCAAAAAAGCACAAAATAACATATTACATCTGAAGCATGACATTCCAGTTCCAGTGTTAATTTAAAAAGGCTATTTTCTTATAACTCCTTTTCTTTTTCATTTTGAATCCTAGTTCAGTGGTCTGAAATTGGGATATTCGTACTCCTCGGGGTTGATTTCGCAGAGTACTGCTTCAGTCATGAATCAAGGAAAATCAATTTCTTGATTTTTAGGAAAAATCTGTTGCCTAAAATTTCTTCTTTCTCATCTTCCTAGGAATAATTGTGCTTCCACTTTAAGTGGAAGAAAGTAAACCTGTTAACCCTCAGAAAACTTATTATGATGATACATGTCCCAAATTATAAAAAAACTCAGTAGCACTAATCCAAAAGATAATTGGAAATATTGGTGTAAGTGTGGTATAGAAAAATGACTCTAATGACTGGATAGTAATCCTTTCATAGGCCTACAATTGCCAACAATTTGCTTTCAACAAAATTAAAGGATGACCTACTAAGTGATCAGCTGATGTATCATTACAAATAACTTTTTTTGTTGTTAATTCAAAAAACTGAGTGATATTTCTATTATAAAATTTCCTCAGTTCCCCATACTTTTTCATTATTCTTGAGAACAATAAATTTCATCTAAAGAGTAGAAATGTATCATGTTATTCTAGAAATGACATTCATCCACACATATATAATTTTAAAAAAACTCCCTGTCCATTAAGAGAGATTTTTCAACAAATTTCACTTTTCATTTCTAATAGTTAATTCTAAAGATTTATAATATAGTTCTATAATTTTTATCCATTTTGTATTATTTATAGTATTAATAACTAAAAAAAATACCTAAAAGCTCTTAGGGGAAATTTTAAAAAAAGAACTAAAATTTCAGTTCAGTTTATGGTAATTTTTTTCAGAGCACTATGATGAAGTGATCAAGACTTTCAAGTTTAAAATGCATTGCAAAAGGATAAAATACTGAGTTCAATGTGAAAAACAATATAAAACTTACCTTAAATATCTTATTCCTATATTTTTTAAATAGATGATGATGAATATCAGGTATGGTATTTCAATTCTACTGGAAATATTTAAAGAGTGAGAAGTGCTCTCTTCTATATGTTTGAATTTATAATACAATAGAAGTTGTATTCTTTGCTGGCACCTGGGTGGCTCAGTTGGTTAAGCGTCTGCCTTCAGCTCAGGTCATGATCTCAGGGTCCTGGGATTGAGCCCAAGTCTGGTACTCTGCTCAGCAGGGAGTCTGCTTCTCCTTCTCACTCTCCTTCTGTGTTCTCCCTCTCTTTCTCAAATAAATAAATAAATAGAATCTTTAAAGGAAAAAAAAAATTACATTCTTTGCTATCATTTAAATTTACAGTGAAAAGAAAGTTTGATGTTGACTTATAAATGAAAGAAAGTACTTAGTTTTAAAAATTATTTTAAAGGGACACTGGGTGGTTCAGTGGATGAAGGTCTGCCTTTGGCCCAGGACATGATCCCAGAGTCCTGGGATCGAGTCCCACATCAGGCTCCCTGCATGGAGCCTGCTTCTCCATCTGCCTATGTCTCTACCTCCCTCTGTCTCTCATGAATAAATAAAATTTTAAACAATCTTTTAAAAAATAAAATAAAAATTATTTTAAAGGCTACACAAGAAAGTTTAAAGTCTACTGCCAGTAGCTTTTTTTGTGAGCAGGTATCTGCTCACAAAAGAAAGTCATAATTAATTCTGGCATTTTTTTTTAAACTGAGAGTTATTCCATTGACTTCAATTTTCCTTGAAATATGTCTAAAAAAATCATTTCAGTTGGTGTTGACTAGAAATCATTAAGATAGAAAGATTGGGGAACATTAAGGTTTTGATTGCTTTTCTTGGTTTATTTAAGTACTAGAAGATAATATTCTTGAGTAAAATATTTGCTTTAGAAGAGGCCAGGCATGAGCAAAACTCAGAGAGATGAAGAGAAAGGGGAATATGAGAAATAAAAATAAAAACAAATGAAAGCTATTGCATCATCACTGATGTTGGAGACAGTGGCCCACAGTGGAGTGTCTTCTTTTAAAGAGCAGACCGTTCCCACTTAGGGAACTTTTGAGGCCAGGATTTAAACCTCTGGTTGGAAGGAAATAGGTGTGTTTTCCTCTCATATTCACATTCAAGGGATCTCTTGGCAGACAGAGAGCTAGGTGTGCTATGTGCTTTTTGCATACACAATAAAAGCCATGGGATTTGGCTTCACCTTTGCAAAGTATGGAACACGGACTCTTTGGCAAATCAAATCATTGAAAATTCTGCCTTCCGAGTTGCCAAGAATTTTCTGGCAAGAGTTTAAGATCTCCGTGAATCTTTCAAACCTGGAACTAGTATGCCAGGAAGTTTAGGAAGCACTCAACAGGGCAAGGCGAGGGCTGAAGTGACAGCCTCAGTGGCTCATATGGAGGGGGCAGGGGGGTAAGTGTGGCAGGTTATCTGTGGGAAGCCTAAGGCATCTCCATGGATTGCCCCAGCTAATGCAAGTCCATGTCCTCCACGGCACACAGAGACACCACAACATATTTGTCCTTCATGGTCTTTTCATGATGCTTTGTGCAGCCATAAACCCAGTCTGCAGATTTCATCTGGATTAGGCAAGTCCTGATGGGCAGCCCTGTTACTTAATATCATGTGAGATACAAGTGTCAATACTTGTGGGCAAAGTATGTCCCAGCAAGTCTAAACTTTCCTGTATCCTTGCAGCACAGAGAAGGCCTCAAAGATGTACAGACTTTGACATTAAAGGAGGCAGGATTGCTGAGGTAGTTGTGGAACGCAGGGGCAAAGGGTGGAAGAATGGAGGTCAAGGAGGATTGTTTCAGGGCCTGCCTAACAGTAGTGGTGGCACTCACTTGAGAGGAGTTCACTAGGTCTCTAATACTCTATGAATTCCTCATGAGCAAACAGCACAAGCATCCCCCTGCCCCCCGCCTGCCCGTGGGTCTATCTTCAGGGCAGGGGAGAACAAGGACACCCGGAGCAAGCCACCTCTTCTTCACTGTGGCATGTGGCATTAAATGACTTCCTCTGGTAGAGAAATGAGGCCATCCCATTAGAGAAAACATCAGTGATTTTCAGAAAACTTCTACTTGTCACTCTGAATATCAACATATTAAATCCCCCTGTGATAGTTTACATCTCTGTGCTCTTTACTTATGAACTGAAACAGAGTTACTCCATTTTTTTTCTACTTTGGACATCCCTAGCTCCTTTCTAGGGAACGGATTTTGGCCTGTCAGATTTTGGCATCATCTTACTCCTAAGTCGGCCATGGAGAGAGACTCTTATTCTTTCAGTAAGTTTTATCTTGCTGCAAGGATCCTTTTCAGAACTTCATTTCACTTTCTCGATTTGAAAATCTGTGAGTTTAGGGTGCTGATATCATTGTTAAAATAATATTCTCCTCGTTTTTGACTTGACAGATTCTTACTGGGAGGTTGGATCATCCTTGTCAAAACCCTTGTCAACTGCTACAACACCCAGTTTGTCAATATTAGATAAACCAAAGAATCGATTCTTGAATTCTTTCTATCAGATCAAGAAAGAAGTAGAAGCTTTCTGCAATGATACATTATTTTTTGGAAATATCAGGTGCAAGGCTTTCCTAACAAAGTCTCATTAGAGATGGAGGGCAGTCTCTCAATGTTCAGTCCATTGCTCACTGATTAGTTCAATGAACCTGGCTCAGGTGCATGCCTAGGACAGGCTTTCAGCGTAGACTGTGGGTCCTTCTAGGCCAGCCTTTGACAGTTCAGACTGAGTGCTCGTAACTAAGGCTTTGTGAAACAGTCTCATTTTCTTGTTGGCGAGACCCACCATTTTCTGTAACGGCAGGATCAGTTCATTCTCATCTGACGCCAACATGAGTGTGATGGCCGCAGTGATGATTTACCAAAATCCCACCAAATAATTCCAAAAGGTGGTCATGGTACAAGGTGAGGAAGGGAAGAAGAGGTTTCAGAGGTGATGAAGTAGGGATGGAGGTAGATCAAGAAAACCTGTGTGAGCTCATTTAGAAAAGAGTGACCCTTCCTCCACCTTCTTCCTCCTCATGGCTGCTAGAGCAAAAGGTGATGAGAAATCCTATACAGCACTGTGACAAATACGGGCAGAAAGGGGAATAGGGGTCTGTGGCATAGATTATTTAACTTCAAAAACATTGGATTTACATACTTTTATCTTGTATTTGTCCAGGGGCAGGTCATTACAAAGGCTTCGCCAGAATTAATGCGACTGTCATTCTACCCAAAGCCAGATCCCCAGTCTCACAAAACTCAAGACAAGGTCACCTGAGCACTGCAGTGGTCTCATTAAGAGCCAAGTGATCTTACCAAGGAAATAAGGTTTTGGAAGGGGTAGGAAGTAGAGGGGATGGATACAGAATTTTAACTTTGAATTCCCTATTAATTAGAGCAATAATAAACATGTTGCTTTTGTTCCAATTATCTTCTATGCTCTAATGGTAACCCTATACGGATGCACTTGGAAGAGATCATCAAGGAAAAAAAAAAAAACAAAACAAAACTGTTTCTCCAGCCCTCTTCTAGAATTCAATTTATTTTTTCTTACTTTAAAGTAAGAACATTTACTATGAGCAGATGTTTTCTGTCCGGAGCCCAATCTCCTCTTGGGAGGCAAGTTGTTAAATTAGAGACACAGCTGACGGCTTGATTCCCACATAGGCAGCCCTGGTGGTGGGCGGCATGGGGACCCCTCCCCGACTTCTTCCGTCCTCCCTGCTGCCTGCCCTAGGGTAGGCCCCCAGCTGGTCTGTACGTAACCGCTGGCTTTCCATCGCATGCTGACTTTGCCAGCAGTGAGCCAGGCCTGGGGCAGCCCCCACGTCCTTCTTTCTTCAGAATCAAATGCTCATGCTCCACATTTACTTATTCACTAACAAATATTTATTGAGCTACCACCAAGAGAGCACTGTGATTAAAAAGCATGAGTTTCTCGGACTGACTGCCAGGGCTCAGTGCCACCCCTACTGCTTCCGAGCTCTGTGACCTTGGCAAATTATTAATGCTTTGAGCCTGAGTTTTATCTCCTCTAAAGAGGGATAGTAACAGTTCCTGTCTTACGAGATTTGGGGAGGATCATTTGAGGTAAGATTCATAAAGTACTCTGCCCTTTGCAAGAACTCGTAGCTATTTGATTGAGACAAGCCAGGTTTGATAGGCTGTGGGCAGAAGAGTGAGTTCTAGTCCCATCAGGCAGGCCCTGTAATGCTCCCTGTCACTCTCAGATAATAAAAAGTGTTCTGATTGGTTTTTGGGCCAACAAGAGTCTCCTTTCAGAAATTCAAACATGAAGTCACGTATCATAATCAAATTTGGAAGCTCTGTATATGTCAGAGCCTCTGCCCGCTTGGCTGGCCTCTGGTCCGGAAGACCTTCTCCTGCCTTTCTGGCTCCATTTCCCACCCACTCATCGTTAGCTGTGATGCTGGACTTCTCCAAGTGAGGGGCCCCTCGAGCAGGTGGAGTCCTGGTGGGGCACAGGCTTTGGGCTTGGCAGGTGCCTCTGGGTTGCTCCCCAGCAGGTGGCCCAGCCACCGCCCCTCCCGCTGGCATTTTTCAGGCCTGGGTCACATACCAGTGCTTTTTTTTGTCTCTGCCCCTACTTCCAGGATTATTGTCAGGCTCTGTCAGTGTTTCTCCTGAATCCTTTCTCCCTGGGCTGGAGATGGAGGAGGAAGCACATGAGGAAGGACACAGCCTGGCTCTCCAACCACAACCAGGCGGGGCTAGGGCAGGGGTCAGAGGGCTGGCCCTTGAATTCAATGGATTTTTGATCATTTTGCTGCCCCCCCCCCCAATCTTCCCTTTCTTCTAGTGCCCTGGCTGCTACTGAGCGAGATTTTTCCTGGTGGAATTAGAGGACGAGCCATGGCTTTAACTTCTAGCATGAATTGGGGCATCAATCTCCTCATCTCTCTGACATTTCTGACTGTGACCGGTAAGGACTCGATATTTTCCTCTACACCATTGTGCTCCTAGGACACATGTTAGGGAAGCACACTCACCTAAAAGACGTCTTACTCTGGACGTGTTCAAAACATTCAGAATAAAAAGAATGTACCTGATATGCCGACCACCCAATTTAAAGTTATCATTCTTGTGCTTGCTTCAGCAGCACATATAATAAAGTTATCATTCTTTTTTTTTTTTTCAAAACTGGTTTTAAATACTCTTCAGGGTGGCAGGAAAGGGGACTGGGGTGAGAGCTTGTTACATGTGAATTTGGGGTTGGGGTGCCCCACCCCCTGCCCTGGGACAAGGGAGCAGAGTAGAGGCCCTCTCTGGAGGGTCCCAGGGCCAACTGGAAGCCAGCCCTCCCTAATGTTATCATTCTTAATTAATTTATAACCCCACCTGTTCTGTCCCCAATTATTTTGAATCACATTTCAAACATGATGACATTTTGTCTATAAAATTTCCATGTAGACCTCTAAAAGATAAGACATTTGAAAACTATACCTGTGATATCATTATCAAGCCTAAATATATTAGTAGTAATCCCCTGGTATCAAATATCCAGTCTGTGTTCCCATTATTCCAATTGTCTGATAATTATTTTTGTAGATTTTGCTTGAATCACCATCCCAATACATAACTTACAGTTGATTGGCATGTCTCTTATAATTTTTAGGTTTCATCTCCATTTCTCCCTCTTCCTCCACAGCTATATATATATATTAAATATATAATATATATATTATATATAATATAAATATATATTAAATATAAATATATATATTAAATATTTTATTTATTTATTCATGAAAAACAGAGAAAGAGAGGTGGAGACATAGGCAGAGGGAGAAGCAGGCTCCATGCAGGGAGCCCGACGTTGGACTCCATCCCAGGTAGCCAGGATCAGGCCCTGGGCTGAAGGTGGCGCTAAACCACTGAGCCACTCGGGATTGGCCACAGTTTTGTATTTTTAACGAAGAAACTGGATTATCTGTTTCAGAGTTCGGTCCTTTGTGTTTCCAGTGAATTGCTGTTTAGATCTAGAGGCTTGAGCAGATTTAGATTTTCTCATTTGTTTCTCATTTGTTTCTCATTGTTTGTAAATAAACTCTCATGAGTTTATTTGTTTGTAAACTCCTTTACAGATGATGGTGAGTCCTGCCACAGAGACATATCATCTGTCTCCCACTTGGTAATGGAGGCTTTTCCTGAAGATCATCACCCAGATCTGTTATTTTCATTCCATTGTTCCTTCTAAATTTTGATCAAAGCTACTTCTCTAAGGAGATGTTTCTTCTCCTTAGTGATTTGCCTGCCCTCATGTGTGAATCATAAAAAAAGGCAAGAGAAAAGCTTAAAACATTTTTATTTTCCAGTTTTCCAAATAATGAGATAGTTCCCCAGCATCCTCCAAAATTGACCAATAGCTGTTTCCTTTCTTTCCTGTTTCCTCATGTATGTATATGATATAAATAATACATATATTAATTTGGAAAAGTGGATATATACTCAAAAAGGCATATATCTATATATAGCACTTCTGAATCTTGTCAACCACTTTTTTTTTTTTTTTTAGTATATCTACTTTTGGAAATTAACTTTTGGAGTTATTAAGCGTGGCTTTACATAAAATTTTCAAATGTTTATGTCCCATTTTTAGAAATAGCCCAAGATTAAAGGAAATGAAAAAACTGCTCATCAGCACCAACCACACCTATTCTACTCAGATCTTATGCAAGTCCTGTGCCTTTCACCTTTACAGAGACACATAGACACACACACACACACACACACACACACACACGTTTTTCCACATGGAGAAAGAGAAATATAAAAGAAAAAAATGAAGTGATCCCAGCATAATGTATGAACTTGATGAATCACTATGTTGTATACCTGAAACCAATGTAACATTGTGTGTCAACTGTGCTTATTTTTTTTTTAATTAAAAAATAGAACAAAGAATGGAAATGAGCAGGGTTGGAAAAAGAGGACACAAATCTCTGGGAAGGATAGCTAATGTAGAGGATGAACTAATTAATGCACATCCAGAGGTTCTCCTGAATTTAAAACAAATGTTGGGAAAGCATATTCACTTAAAAATCCTGGAATGAACCTGTAGATGACATTGCATTGGACTAAGCTTGAAATTCTTTTTTTTTTTTTTTTTTAAGATTTTATTTATTTATTCCTGAGAGACACACACACACACACACACACACACACACACACAGAGGCAGAGACACAGGCAGAGGGAGAAGCAGGCTCCATGCAGGGAGCCTGACGTGGGACTCGATCCTGGGTCTCCAGGATCTCGCCCTGAGCAGAAGACAGCGCTAAACCGCCGAGCCCCCCCCCCCCCCCCCCCCGGGCTGCCCTAAGCTTGAAATTCGATACAGGTTTCTCCCACTATTTGAAACTAGAGCGTCTCTAGGAAATCTTTCATAAGCCAAGACGGCTTGAAGCAGAGAAGTAGCTACCAGTTCCTAAGAGCGAAAATCCTCTTTGGATTTCTCTCCTTTAGCAAAATTGGGTACTAACGTAGATCTTTCAGAAAAGCAAAGTGGCATAATGCAAACTTGTCCAAGAGCGGGGAAACCTGTAGTTACTTTCAAAAATCAGTTTTCCAAGTAAAAGAGGTAAGTAAGGGTTCTGCTTGGCAGCAAGCCCTTGGACACCAGCCCTTTTAGTGTGACTTCAGCAATGTCCATAAAAGCAGAGTGTTGTGATCGCTTCGGCAGCACATATACTAAAATTGGAACGATACAGAGAAGATTAGCATGGCCCCTGCGCAAGGATGACACGCAATTTCGTGAAGCGTTCCATATTTTTGCTGCAGTAAAAAAAAAAAAAAAAAAAAAAAAAAAAAGCAGAGTGTTCTGGGGAAACCAATTCACTGGGCAGTGGTCATGATACAGCTGGATCGAGCTCAGCTCTGAGTAAAGTGTTTTAAGAAGATTGCTTAAATATTGTAAGAGGGTTGCCATGTGTCCATCGTGGGAGGGCACCTGGAAGCTATGCAACCTGTGGTCTGTGCAGAACGGTTGCAAAAGTTCACCTCAGGCTGCAAGAGTTCAGGGTGTTTGGGGCAAGGAGATGCCCAGGAGAGCGGTAGGGGTGCAGGCAGGGATGTGCACAGCTGTGGTGCTGGTATGAAGGGATGGAGAATGGACCCAGGGAGCGAGGCACAACCTCAGAGTGGAGGCTCCTGAAAGGGACACTTAGACTTCAGGATGGGTGAGGAAGGCCTCTGTAAGGGGTAAGGGCAGCCCACCATGCACTAAGAGTCTCTGAAAGGGGTGAGCTCCCCGTTACTGAAAGTACTCAAACAGGACAAGTTCCATGAAATAACCTTTGGTTGTAGGGTTTTTTGGTTTTTTGGTTTTATCCTCCCCTTTCTATATTCTGGGTTTCTGTCCCAGAGAGGGAAGGAGGACCCTTGCTACAAGCACCTTATTAGGCACTCACTTGGGCAAAAGACTGCCAGCCCCAAGAGAAGCCCAGCGGGACGGGGCTTGAATGAACGCCGCGCTGTCGCGCTGCCCGTTGCGTCCTCCCGCTTCTGCTCAGGCTGGTGTCCTTTCGGCTGAAAGGAAACGCTGCCACCATAAATGATTTATTTGAATCAGGGTGAAGAAGCGTGAGCTCATTTCAAGAAAAGCGCGTCTGTGCACCTGCCTTTAAAAACGCCCACCAGCTAGGAAGGAATGTGAGGCCGAGGAGCCAGAAGAGATAGTTTACCTTCTGCTTTCTAGGTTTCTCTGTCATTTGAGGTCTTTTTTTTTTTTTTAATTTTTTTTTTTTCAATGAGCATGATCTTGCCATTTTGGAAAAGAAAAGCAGCCTCACCAAGAAGATGGCATTGGGTTTAAATTGTGATAGTCACAAGGCTTGAACAGAGAAAGCTGGAGTAGTTTGTAAAAAGGAGACTTCCAGAGGTTGGACATATCTTTAATTTGTGGTTGCTGTTTCCAGGATACGACCACCATGTTTGAAAATCACAGGTTTTGGGGCAGCCCCGGGTGGCTCAGCAGTTTAGCGCTTGCCTTTGGCCCAGGGCATGATCCTGGAGCCTCGAGATCGAGTCCCGCGTCCGGCTCCCTGCATGGAGCCTGCTTCTCCCTCTACCTGTGTCTCTGCCTCTTTCTCTCTGGATCGCTCATGAATAAATAAATAACATATTAAAAAAAAAAAGAAAGAAAATCACAGGTTTTTATACATGCCCTAAGAAGCAGCTGTCCACAAATGGGGTCAAAGCAACACAAAGCACATTTTTAATCGGTCTCTTTTGTCCTTTGTAGATCTCATTGGCTTGCCGTGGGTGTGCTTTATATATACAATCATGAGCTTAGCATCCCTGGTTTTTGTTGTTGTGTTTATACCTGAGACAAAGGGATGCTCTTTGGAACAAATATCAGTGGAGCTGGCAAAAGCGTAAGTATTATGCGCGTGCTCTCTGAACGACGCTCTGGTCAAAAAATGCAGCTTTTATATACAACTGAACAATGATCCGACATCTGAAATTATTTCAAGATATTACCTTTGTTGAGAAACTCTCTCAAAACACAAATCCAGTTTTTATGCCCCGTGTTGAATCTGGGTGACTAAGCTAAGGAATGAGAAAAACCGGTGCTTTCTAACAGGTGAACCTCTCAAAACTCTTTTCAGTAATGTTTAAAGAACCCCTCTCGTCTCTCTAGGTTCCCCAAGCAGGAGGGTTTTTTGTTTGTTTGTTTGTTTGGGGTTGCAGGTAAGTCTTGGAATGTCTTGCACAGCTTGTGCCAGAGCCATGAGCTTCTACCTCTATCACACGTGTAGGTTGTCTGTAAACCCTAAACACCAGCTAAGGCTGTGATTATCAGGAATACCCTTGGGTTTAAGTCACTGCAATTATTCCAAATATGGCATAATCAAAATGAGCTAAGGAAAAGTTTCTCCTATGGGTAGCATCTGGAAACTGGTTCAATACATTTTACACAGAGAGATTGTTTAAACAGCTTAACTTAGATGTGGGCTCTAGAAAACTCGTCCTCTTGGTAACAGAACTCAGAGAGCTCTAACTGCTGAACTGCGGGGAAGGAGGCGGTACACAGAGGCAGAGAATGAAGGGAAACTTGTTCTTCTTCCTAGGGTTAAATCATTATGCTTGAACATGTAGGGGTAGTCGCTCTAACATTTTAATGCAATGGGAGAGTACTACTTATTCATAGTTTGTGAATTTCTTCTAAAAATACCTTCAGTTCACTAGAGAGAAATGTATGATTGCTACAGGAACTGTGGGCACAGCGATTCTTCAGCGTTTATCTGAGGGAAGAATAAACCTGAGAGGTGATTCGATGGTAGCTATACATGTGCATATTTATTTATAGTGGGATTTGGAAAACTTTCACTTTGTATATTTTACACACTTTTGGGTGGTTTGCAGTTTTAAGATATTTCACGTTAACAAGCAGCAAGACTTTTCTCTTAATTCAAGCTGTAAGTTAAATATCAAATTGTAGGGTCAATTTTTAATTATAGATAAATCCCTGTTTCTTAAAAATACAATGAAAATGAAAATTATTTATTTACAAGGAAATATAATTGTCAGGAAGGCTGGCCATCCCCTTGGCCTGATCCGCACATTGCTTGGCTCTATGCAAGCTGAAGCCAACTGACGAGATTTCTTGGAGAGCACAGAATCTGAACGAGACTATTAATTACAGATACAGGATTCAAATAACCAACAGCCTCAGGCCTTGGTGACTCTATGCATTCATCTGGAAGCTTGATTCAGCTTTAAGGCCTTTTACGGGACACAGATGCCAGGACACGGAAGACCTCCAAATCCAGTGGTCATTCTTCCTCTCTCATTCTGCCCTGTCACCTGTTTCACACTGGTTGTCTGTTTAGGTGTGACGCACCATCCCCAAACGTCACCGCTTAAAATACACTACTGCCCCCATTCCCCAGGATTCTTTGGTAACCACGCTTGTTACCTCTGGGTGCGCTCATGCGCCTACGTGGGTGGGAGAGACAGTTGGATTGGGCAGTATGAGAGCCTCACCTGCGTGGATGAGACTGATGCTGCTCAGTGGGGAGCTTCTCTTGTCCATGTGCTGCCTTGGCCTCCAGCAGGCTCATGTGGCTTCCTCATGTGGCAGACTCAGGGCAGCCTTCCAAGGCATGGAAGCAGGAGCTATTAGGCTCTGTAAAGTGTATGTTCTAGAAGTCACACCGCAGTACCCCCGTTACTTTCTCACATCCTACAAGTACATTCTACAGCCCAGAATCAAGGGGTATACAAACTGACTTAATCTCTTGATGAGATGAAGGACACAGAATTTTTTTTTTTAAATCACATTTACTCCACCACACCTACTCTATCTTGAAATCCTCTTTTAGCTCCTATGAAACAATTTTCTTCCCTAGAATCCCTCCTACTTCACTGGCACTTATCTCTTTATCTCTGCTTCTATTCCTACATAGAGTTATCATTGAAGATTTAACCTGACATCCTTATGCCTTAAAAGATGATGCAAATCCTCATCTTTGAAGCCCTGCATAAGCTTAGTCCTGGAGAACATTCCTTTCCTGGATTTTTAACATTTTCCAGTCCCATTTTCTTCTATACTGCTTAGCTAAAACCCTAGTGGTTTCACCTCCTTAACTAAATTATAAAGTTTTGGTTTCCAGGAATGGCCTCTGCCTATTATCCTTCGTATGGAACCTCTATACCGTGCCTAGCATAATACTGATTCCCAGCAGGTGATTTAAAAGTATCCACTGATTCATTTGATAACTTGTGAGCAAGGCCAATGCTGAACTCATTGTGTGTGGGGATTAGATTGCGGGTAACGGTATGAAGCACAAGTTTTGATCCATGGGTCACAGGATGTAATTTAATTTATGGTCTAATACATCCTATGCAATGGGAGGAGGAACAGGTATGTGGTCCATAGGAGAGACATACTGGCTGTACCACACTACTCCCTTCCTCCACTTCAGATATTATTTATTCAACTCTTGTCTGACTACCTCCTGGGCACTGGACACTGTACTAGGAAAGAACTGAGGATATAGGAGACCAAGGATGCATAGCTTCTTTACTTTGAGAGATAGGTAAGAAAACAGACCATTGCAAATATTTACCATTGTTGGCAAACACAAAGGAAAATCTCATGTATTGGAGGATTTCATTTATAAGATCTTCCTGAAAGAGGTAATACCATAGCAGAATCCTGAAGGAGTTATCTGGGCAGAGAGGAGTATGTGGGAGTCAGAGAAGACGCACACGTAGAGGACAGTATACTCACTGGTGTGATATGAAGAGGGCAGATTCCAGGTTGGGGATTGAGAGATGAGTCCAGAGCAAAGGGCAGAGAAGGAAGGGTCTCGTCCATCTTGGTAAACAGTTTGGATTTTTTTTTTTTTTTAACAGTTTGGATTTTATGCTGAGGGCAGCAGGGCATGTTTAAAACAATAGAGCAAGGGAGAAAAGTTACCCGATTTTCAAAGGAAGACTTCAGCAAAATATAGAGAGGGGAAGGGGGTGCTGCTGAATGAGGGAGACCCATGGGAGTGTATTGAAGAAATCATATAGAAGACGATCGGGCTAGGGGGATCCCTGGGTGGCTCAGTGGTTTAACGCCTGCCTTCGGCTCAAGGCGTGATCCTGGAGGCCCGGTGTCAAGTCCCGCATCAGGCTTCCTGCATGGAGCCTGCTTCTCCCTCTGCCTGTGTCTCTGCCTTTCTCTGTGTGTCTCTCATGAATAAATAAATAAAATCTTAAAAAAAAAAAAAAAGGAGACTATGGGGGCTGGATGGCATGCAGGGATGGGGTGAAGCTACATGGAGCTGGACTGGAAAAGATGATTGAGGGGAAAAGGAGACAATTGGGATCTTTCTCGGGTCCACCTTGTGCATTGTATGCACTTTTAAACTATCTGTTTATTAGTTGGGGGAATGAAATGCCTTTAAAAATAAAGGTTTGTTAAAATTCTTGTGAACAACACTAACTACAATGTGGAGGCAGGGAGAAAGCAATTATGAATGAGCTGAACAAAACTAAGGACCTACTCTGTCATTGCTCTTGATTGAATTCTTTTTTAAAAAGCCTAACTTGAAAGTGGAATGGATAGTCTGGATGAGTTAAGGTTAAGAATCTTTTAGATCGGTTTTTCATGTGGGGCTGTCGGAATGTATCAGGTTGCAAACCAAATAAAAACTTGAGGACAAAACTTAAGAAAAGCCCATCTTTATATCTAGTAGACACCTAGAATAAGGCATTCCCTAGCAACCTATGATTTGGCTATCTAAAATGCAGCAAAATTTATTCAGAATCGGGGTGGGGAAGGCATCTGTCTAAATTAGTAAAACTCTGAGTTATGAAATGTTTTTGAAAGAATCACATTTCGTTTACTGTTGAGTCATGCACTCGTTGGAGTCATAAATCCAAACCTCAAGTTGTAAACTGCAAAGTAAGGGAAGCACAAAAGCCAAACTACTGGCAACCCTAGACAGACCACATGAGTGCTGGGTTTTGAAGAACAGGAGTAGATAGGAGGTCCAATACAGAGAAAAGATAAGGGGGCAACATAATCCTGCAGGTGTAACTCCCAGCAGCAGTGAAGGCACCTGCCAGGCGTGTTGTGAGGGCAGAGAGGAAACCTTGGCTCCTATTCCTCTAGTGCTGCAGGGTCTAGGGTTGTCTCAGCTTGAAGCAGCAGGTTGGCAAAGGCTTTTAAAATGAAAATGTGAGCAGCCTGAATGGTGTCAACTGGCCAAAGCATGTGTAGAATGTGTATGTTAAAACAAGGTTCCCCGGAGGGAAATGTCAGAGACAAAAATACACAAGAAGCTGAACGACATGGCAGTATCGAGAAGTTGTCCAAGCAGCCAAGTCGGTGCCGGCGCCGAACGGAGGTGAGCTCGCTGGCAGTGTTCAGGGAAGTCTTCTCAAATTTAGAAGTTAATGAAGAGAGTGAATCCAGTTTTGTCACCAGGCAAAGAGAGTCCTGGCGAGTATATCCTAACAACTGTCTGAGGAGGGAGAAAGGGAACGATTTCTAGTGTGAAATCAACTTCGAAGTTGGTACTATACGCTGCTTGACATTTTCCTTTCTTTCTCACGTTTGGCGACGGGTTCTTGTACTTCCATTTCTGCAAGGCTGAGAAAACAAATATTCTTCCAAGGTTGTTAAGTTTCTTATAAAATAAACAGTGACTCAGCTGAGAGGTCAGAAAAGATTTCAGCAATAATGTAATTTGAAAGGAGTTTATTTCGAGCTTCTGCCCTGCCAGCTACAAACTCAAAATGGGATGTTTGCCATATTTGCTATTTCAGCTGTGACTTGTATGCTTCTCCGTTTAAGTGGAAACAGAGAGAAAATGAACAAGTTACTGTTTTGAAAATATTTTAGTTCTGAGACTTAGTTTAGCTTTCACTTCTATGGCTTATTGTATGTGGGCATTCATTCCTTCTTTCACCCAAACTCACTTGTTCCATGAATATTTCCTGAACATCTACTATGTGCCAGGCACCCACTGTTCAAGGTCTGACATTACTCAGAGAGCAAAAATGCCTCGAGAATTAAAACACCCGATGATAAGACAGGGAGTGATTTGGGGGCTACTTTTGTGTGGGTGATCTAAGAATGTGATTCTGAGAGGTAACGCTTAAGATAAAATCCGGATGATAATAAGGAGCCAGCAAAGATAGGGAAAGGAGAATTGGGATGGAGAGAACAGCTAGTGCAAAGGCTAGTCCGAAACACACTTGACCTGTTGTTGTTCCAGGAACAGCAAGGAATCTGTGAGATTTAGTTAGGAAGTCAGTGGAGACTAGCGTGCAGAGCCCTGCAGGCCTAGAAAGTTTGGATTTCATTCTTTCTTTTTTAAGATTTTATTTATCTATTTGAGAGAGAGAGAGAGAGAGAGAGAGATCAAGAGACAGCAGGAGAAGGGGGAGGGCAGAGGGAGAGGGAAGAGCGGCAGACACTTGCCACACTAAGCCACCCAGGTGCCCCTTGGATTTCATTCTAAGTGCAATGGGAAGCAACTAAAATATCTTAGCAGGGAGTGGTGCGAGCTGATTCACATTTTGAGGTGTGCCGAGTGAGCCTCTGCAGCCACACAGTGAACGTGGCTGAGAAAGCACATAAACACAGTGTTGGGTTTTTCTCATTTTAAATCAGGATTGTTGGGGGTGCCTGCTAACTGCCTGTCTCCCAGACAACTGCTCCATACCACTTTCTCTCTCTGGAAACCTACCCCCTTCCTTTGCCCTGCTCACTCCCACTGCTGGCCTTGTATCTGGCTTTGTGGAGGGAATGGACACATTTCCATAACCTTACACACCAACCCACACACTAGTGTTTGTATCTAAATACACCATCATCCCTCTGGGTTCTCTCTCTTAGCTCCTTCATTCCTATGTTATGCTCTCATCAATTCTCCAACAGTTTTCTCTGCTCACCCCTGTGTCACGCACATTTTACCTAACTGGATCTCAACTTCTCCCCAGCATGGAAACCTTGTATGATTTTTTTCCCCCATCTAAAAAAAAGATGGTCTTAATTCCATTTTCCTCTTTAACTTATGCTGTTTCTCTGCTACCATTTATAGCAAAGTTCTAGAATGAATATACATGGGCATCAGTTCCTCTTTTCCCATTCTCTCATGAACCTGCTCCAGTGAGACTTTAATGGCCCCCACTCTAGTGAAATTGATCTTTCTAACATCCCACTTACTGCTATATTGCCAAACCCAGGGGTCAATGCTCATTCTTCATCTTAATGGCTAGCATGGCGACCATCTCCAGATCTGGACCGAGGTGAGCATGCCCTCCTTCCTGAAATAATTCCTTCCCTGCCTTTGGGGACCTGCCTCCTGGTTGTCTGCTATCAGCCACTCTGTCAACATCTGCTGGTTCCATCTTGGAAAGCCACTATTTTAAAGATTTCATGCCCTAAGACTTAGTTCTCAGACCACTTCTCTATCAGCCTTACTGGCTTATTGATCTCCAATAAAGTTATTCAATGAATGAATGAATGACTTCAATATAAGAGTAAGGCAATGAAGTCGTTAAGATGACACTTGAATTTTTAGCTTGAGAAATTGCATGGCTGGTTAAGATAAGGCAGCCAGAAAGAGACCTAGGTTTCAGGGATGGAGAGATGTTTTAGATCCATTCATTTTGAGATGTCCATTAGGCATCAGGTAGATGTACCATGAGTCAGCCACTGGATATATAACAAGTCTGAGATGCTGGAGACCCTCAGGGATAGGGTCAGACTGTGGAGGCCATGACTTTGTAGGCAGTGTTTAGGTTGTGGAGTAGATGACATCTAGTCAGAGAGTAGAGAGAAGGGAATGAGGTCCAGGACCAAGCCCTGGGTTAATCCAACATCTGGCGATCAAGCAGAGGAGGTGACAGTGAGTTTGGAGCAAGGCCAGGAGACCATGGTATCACTGAGGCCAAAAGAAGTGTTCTAGGAAGGTGGGACCAGGTGGTGCCGAATGCTCTGGAGAGGTCAGGTACCAAGAGGGAGGTGAGGCAGGTCTGTCAGGCACAGTCTCAGTGGAGTGAGAGGACAGAAAGACTGAGGCTTGAGGAGAGACAGGAAGTTCCTGAAGTGAGGAAGTCGGCTACCATCCACTTTGGAGTTCTGCCAGGAAGGGGAGCAAACAGGATGGTCATATCCTCCGACGTCACTTCTGCTCACCCTCCGCTTTCCAGCTCACCCTCTCGAGTAGCTGCACTTTGGCCAATCTTCGGCCTGGCCGTGACCTAGAATCCGCTGAGCAGCCACGTCCTCACTTGCTCTGCTCAGACCCCGGGACCACCACCGCCCCCTTTACCCTGCCTTCTTGCCTCCTTCATTCAGGCACAACCTAACGCTGATTCAACTATTTCTTTGCTTATTTTACCCCTGCACCCGCGGGGCTGAATGTGGCTGAAGAAAACACACAACTGCGCGGACTGCCTGGTTTTCGACTTTCGAACTAAGTCTCCCGTAGTAGGTCTGCGGGAATGTCCCGCAAGCAAGCCACATTGCCCGGGACTGACCTCCCTCCTCTCCAGGACGGCTCCTTCACAGCTGACCCTGCTCGAGCCCCGCACCCCTTCCGGGCTCGCCTTTTCAGTTCACTGACACGGAAACGGAGGCTGGGGAGGCCCGGGCAGCCTCCACGCCGTCGCCGTCGCCTCGGTAGCCCGCCCTCCTGCATGTCCCGGCCTGTCTTCCCGCAGAGGCCAGCTCTCTGTCCGCCACCCACCCTCCCCTTCCACGAGCCTATCACGCCTCTAGACCCAGGTTCCCTCCAGGTGCTGAACTCTCCCCCGCTTGCTTCTCATTCTCCACGGCGAGTCCGCTGTGTCGTCTCCGTGTCCTCACCGCCTACTCTTTCTTAAACTCCGCTCAGACTTTCTCATTTTCCTTCTGCTGAGGCTACTTATGACCTCCACGTTACACACCTCAGTCCCTGTTACTTGACTTCCCCGGAGCACCCGCCCAGTTCCTCATACTCCCTACTTTCAAACATTTGTTTTCACTTGTCTTCTGGAATATCACACTTCTCTGCTTTTCCTCCTACCTCATCAGTCACTCTGGTATCTTTCGCTTCCTCCTCCTCCTCTACACTAAGTACAGTAGTGCCCAGGACTCCGTCCTTAGAGCTGTGCCTGTATTGTCTATATTCACTTCTTAGATCTGTCCCTAAGGCATTATAAGCCAAAGTGATGATTCCCAAATGTGTACCTCTAGGTTTTGACCTTTGACCTGACTTTCCACTTTCCAGATCTGCTTATTTTACATCATTGGTAAGCATCTCCCGCTTAAAAGGACCTACACAGAACCCTGGATTCTCCGTCCTGTTCCTCCACAGGCCTTCTGCTTGGGGGTGGTGGGAGGGGCTCCTCAGGCCAGACACCTAGGATTCATCCATGATAAAGCCCACCTCTATCCTAAGTCTCGTTACATCTGTTAACAAAACATACCACGAATCTGACATTTTCAACCAGTACCATGCTCAGTCCCTACCATCTTTGACCTGAACTAGATTAACCTCTAAATTGGTCTTCCAGCCCCTGCCCTCTAGGGTCTATCCTCGATACAGCAGTTGATCTTTGAAAAAATATCACTCTTCAGCCCCAAGTCCTGTGGTTCAAATTACATTTCGAATAAAATGCATACTTCGATGGCCGCCAGCTACCGCTCTAATCGCACTGCTCATTTCTGTACTAGCCATGCTCGCTCTGTACACACGGTGCTTCCGGTTCTTCACGGGGCTTCCTCCTTGTCAGTTTCCGACCAAACGTTCCCTGAGTGATGCCAGCGGTATGATGCAGTCATCTCCCACCCGACTATTTTCATTATTTTTTCCTCTGTTTACTTTTCTCACTTTTACGACTTGAAATTATATGCTTATGCACTTGTGTCCTTTATTAAGAGGTAAGTTCCTTGAAAGCAGGAGTCCACATCCACTCTCAGTACCTGCCGTAGTACCAGGCACATTGTGGCCACTTGAGTAACTGCTTAAATTACAGGAAAATTTTTTTGAAGGAGGAGGTTCAGAGATGACCTTACTTTGTTTTTAAATAAAAATACTAGGGCATACTTTATACTGATGGGAATAATGCTGTAGAAAAGAATTTGATGCAGTAGAAAGTTGATAATGGCGAAGGCAGACAATGTACGCATAAATACTGGCATATTGCTAGTTTGAGAAGAGGAAAAAATAAAATGGGCTCTGGGATATTATCTCCATTAGTTCTATGTCATCCTGTCCTTGGACTCTGCGGATAGGAATGCCTTGATGGTATTCTGCGAAGTCACCCTCCTCACCTTACGCTTTGCATGAGATTGACCAAAGTTCGGTGGTATAGTGAATTTCATGACACATCAAGGCTTTGCAATAGAAATGTCTTTTTGGCTCAGCTAAAATATTAAGGTCTCAAAGCAATAAAAAAAAAAAAAAATAGCCTGTACCTTTTTTTTCCCCCCTAAGTACTATAAACTAAGAATGACATTTTCATTAGTGCCTCTTTCTCTTTCAGGAACTATGTGAAAAACAACATTTGTTTTATGAGTCATCATCAAGAGGAATTAGTGCCAAAACAGCTTCAGAAAAGAAAACCCCAAGAGCAGCTCTTGGAGTGTCAAAAGCTCTGTGGTAGGGGGCAACCGAGGCAGCTTTCTCCAGAGACCTAGTGGCCTCAAATGTTGACAAAGTACAAGAACAATTAGAAGGGTGTCTTTGTACCGATACACATTGCCTACTCCCATGTTTTTCTCCTTAGTGTCACGAAGCTAGTTTTAAAGAGACACCCTGAAACTATAAAGACAAACTTTAACCTCCACCTCTCAAAAGGTAAACGAGGTATAAGATCCCAAGTGGTCTCTTTCTTACTCTGTGTAGGATACCAGGTGAAAAAAATACTGGCTAGTTCAACACTTTTCACCTTTTTCACAGAGCAGCCTTTGAAAAACTATGAACTAGTAACGCGATCAACTTTTGCCTTAAGGTTTGTATGTACAGAGGCCAGTTGCAGCTTTATTATTCAGACACATACATGGCTTGAACACAAGCTTAGTTTTTTGCCCACTAAGACAGTACTTGTATTGGGCCTCTGTAAAAAAGAAATAGGACACAACATGGATAATTGCACCTGTGTTCTAGATTAGGATAGGATTCTGGCTAGGAATCAGTGATAATTCCTAATTATAGTTCAACAAGTACAAAGATTATGCAGCTTATTTTTATGAATTATGAACTACGGTGTAACGCAAAATACTGTTTTATGAATTATATATATAAAATGTTAAAAAAGAAACAATTCCGCAATAGTTGAGAAAAATAAACATTTTCCCATCCATTTAAAAAATATGAACAGAAAGGACAATTTCCAAATCCTGGGACCATTTTTATTTAGTAGTGCCTGTTAGTAAAACATTAGAAAAGGACTCAGGCCATTAGGTTATTGATCCAAATCTCTATAATCAATTAGGTTTGAGTTACTAGGTCAAACTTCTAAAACTCTTTATAAGGCTTTCTTAATGGCTTAATGGCGATCCATTGGTTTCCTGCAATTGTTTGCACTCCTCAGGAATATCACTACCTCAGGTTACAGCATACTGGCTGTAACTGATGCTGACTTCCAGATGACTGCAGATGTAGTGAGTGACACTCAGACATCAGGACAGTTCCCTCACTATTGTTCTTCTCTATGATGAAACGGAGGTCACCAAGGGTACCAGAAACTTGGGTTTTTCCCCACACAACAATGAATTGCTCTCTTCAGCATTTCTCCAGTTGAATATTAGGACTTGGTGAGGCATTTTACCACTTTGGATATGACAGAAAATCTACAATAAAGAATCTCAATCTACTTAAGTAGTAACCCCTTAAATTACTATTATAAGCTATGGGAGGCACACAAAAACTTACATGAACAACCTAACTTGAAAAAGAATAAAACATTATGATTGGCCTGAAGAAGAATCCTAAGAGCCAAAACTCTGTTTAGATTGGAACCTTCCTATTGGCCCCTAACGAACTGTTCCAGTTTGATAAAAGGGTGTATGATCTAGTAATTCCCCTACAACAAAGTGGAAAGCCTATAAATCTATGTAAGGAATAGGGACAGTGTAATCACAGAGACTCCGGAGAATGACGGAAAGTGCTGATTCTGAAATGTATTATATAATGAAAACTGGCAGGGAAAGCTACCAGGTAGGGAGATGTGAGATCGTATTTGTACCACAGCAGATTTCCTATGCAAGTGAGGACAAGTTTTTCGTTTTTTATTTTGGAAGGAGAAGGAAAAGTCTCTTCTGTAGAGGATCAGTTTAAGAAATTTATGATGAATCCTCAGTGGAATTATATGCCAAGGTTATTCTTTAAAAATCAAGATAGGTAATTGATATGATTTTTTTTTGTCAAGCATCACAGATTGTGAGATATTTAACAAAACTGTTACAGGTTTCCTTCGAAGTTCAAACACCGTATATACACATTACCAATTTCTTGTTTTAGCCCTTCATCCTAAATGGGTAGGAAACTGTTCATAACCTTTAGGAGGTTTATCACTAGTGATTTCAACTTCAGTATCTTAAACACTCTAATATTTTTCTTTTATTATCCTGAGTCTGTAACTAAATTTATTCTGTCTTCAAATTTTTACCCAGTACGCCTCTCTCTAATCAGAGCTCTTTGATTTTCAAAAATAAAAAAAAAGGGGGAATACTTACAATTTGTGTGTATATATTCACAGTTTTTATTTATAAAAAAATTTACAGCACTTGTGAAGAGCCAGCAGAAGACATCAGACACGCTCATTCTTACCAGCTTTGTTAAGTTTAGAGGGTTATCCATGACACTTTGCCAGGTGATGCTCACATGGCAGCCCTGAAACCTGAACTGGTTAGATTGTCTTTCTTCTTCTCTTCTGAGAAAGCATTTTGATGAGCTACTGATCTACCTACTTTTCAAGTCACTTGAATACTGAAAATATTACAATATCTGGATCTGCACGTTGGCCATATAATGATGTTTTCTGACCCTTTCCTGTATTTTTTTTTTTTTTTGTAAATGTTACAAAACAGGTCACTTAATACTGTTAGTTAAAGCTAAGTGGAAAACCTCAATTTTTAAAAGTAGTCTGCCCAGAACCTGTGACTTCTTTACTGAACTGTCTCCTCCTCTATATTTTATGAGGTTTATCCTATCCTACTGGATCTTAAGATGAAACAAATTAACATAATGTAGAAAAAAAGAGTGAGTGAGAGAGAAAGAGAAGTTTGAAAACCACAATTAAATCTTTCACAAGGAAGAAAATATAAAAGTTAGCCTTTGCCCCCCTGACTTAAGTGTGAGAGGCACAGTAGGGAAAGGCATTGAGAGAAAAGATAAAAAGAAGTATAAAATAATGTATGTTGGTCAGTGCAGTATGTAGCTAGGTTTGGAAGACTTTATAATATGGTAAGAAAAATGAACTAGAATATGGAGGACAAGATGTCGCAATTTTTCATGAAACTTTCAAAACATTTTGGAAATCCAAGTTTTAGTGGAAGATGGTGTTGGAATCTTGTCTCTATGAAGTTACTACTAAGAAGCTAATTGGACTCTCCACTTAGCTCTATTTCTAAGTGAAATTATTGTTGCTTATGCAAAACTCCTAATCCCAAGTGGTAGCACAAGTGCAGCCTGATCCGGTATGACTGCCCCCAGGCTTGGGGGTGAGCCAGAGGGCCAAAGTTTCACAAATGCATATTTATTGTAACTTTCAGAGGAGCAATCCCAGATACTGAATAGTCACTCTTCAGCTCCATTAAATAAGACATAGCAAGGGGAAAGACACATCTTGCAAAATGGCTTTCAAGTTCAAGTTGAACTATATTATAATTATACCGTTGGCACAGAGGCAGCTTGTGGGCACTTCTTGTTAAAATAGCACAATGTATCAACTTCTGACAAAACTCTTAGGATAGCCTTCAGCACCAACCTAAGATGACTACTGTCCTACAACTAAAGTTGAGTCTTACCAGAATAACAAAAGCACATATGAGGTACAACCCATCACAGCTTCTTTCTCATATCCATCTTGTAGTAGGTACAAGGTCTTGCCTTTTAAAACTACACTTCTGTAACTTTTAAAAGATAGTTAACATTTTCTATCATATTAAATTAGCAACAGAAAACATTATGCTTAACCTATAAAGTTCTACTCTGGTTTGCTCCCTAGAATTTATATACATTTTTATTTCTAATCTGCAAGAAAAAAATTCCTATTCGATATTTGGTAACAGAGCAGTAAAAGATACTATACACATGTGGCATATATTTACAAAATACACTTCAAAAAGAAGCCAACACACTTTAGCAAAAGTCTAAGCTTGCATAGATTAAAAAGAAAAAAAAGAATTATGAATACAATTTTTGTTAAAATAGAAAATGGGGAATAAAAGTTGCAGAATGGATATGAAGAGAGATCTTTTGCAAACTTTTATTTGTGCACATTCAATTGAAAAAGATAACTTTTACAGGTTCTTTGGTGCCCATATTCAGCATACAAAAATGTAAAAGACTATTCACAAATAAAACACATTAGCTCAAACTGGGAAAAAATAATGACACTAACGAAACAGTTTAAGGTAGTGCACACTGTGACAGCTCTGCTTACGGGGACATGAGAATTACTGCGAAAATAAATAGAATGTCCTTTTGTAAAAGCAGCAATGTCATGTCTTGTAAACTTCCTTTTTATATTACAGCAAGGTCTGAAATAAAACCCAAAGGGCCTGGAGCTCACACTGCAGCCATGAATGAATATAAGAGTCTATATCCTCAATTACTGTTGGTCCAGTTTTCCTTTTGTTTTGAGTCCAATGTGCGGCAGGTTTTAAAAGGTGCTCAGTTAGGTTCTAACCAGTTGAGTGATGGATTATAAAATTTCTTTCCTGCTTTCAAACACAAATGGGTAGATCTGTTCCACAGCGGTAGCAACAGCCTTTACGTTGGGCCCTGTAACAAACACGATGGAGGAAGGGGTGAGGAGAGCACCAGGAATGTGGGCTTCCCAGAACTGAACACATAGTTCAAACCATTGGATTAACTGCTTTAATTTTTTTTTTTTTTTTTTTTACGATTTTATGTATTGACGATCCCCAGGTGGCTCAGCGGTTTAACGCCTGCCTTCAGCCCAGAGTGTGATCCTGGAGTCCCGGGATCAAGTCCCACATCAGGCTCCCTGCATGGAGCCTGCTTCTCCCTCTGCCTGTGTCTCTGCCTCTCTCTCTCCTTCTCTCTCTGTCTCTCATGAATGAATGAATGAATGAATAAATA
The DNA here is from genome assembly GCF_003254725.2 of Canis lupus dingo. NCBI lineage: Eukaryota > Metazoa > Chordata > Mammalia > Carnivora > Canidae > Canis > Canis lupus. The sequence continues at coordinate 26,947,321 of NC_064243.1, read as the reverse complement.
AATAAATCAAAAAAAGAAAAAAAGATTTTATTTATTTATTCATGAGAGAGGCAGAGACATAGGCGGAAGAGAAGCAGGCTCCACACAGGAAGCCTGATATGGGACTCAATCCCAGATCCCGGGATCATGCCCTGAACTGAAGGCAGATGCTCAACCGCTGAGCTACCCAGGCATCCTGGATTAACTGCTTTAAAAAAAGGTCTACGCTTCACATAATTATAAGGTCATAATATAAGCCAAGAGAAAAAATTTTTTCTGAGCCATTAAAGGAAATCGGAAACACAAAATGATGTTATTCACCCCGTTTTAGGGCATGAGTGTGAAGACCGTGCCGATAAAAATCATGTCTAATACCACTGTTGGATGCCAATTAGAGGAAGAGATGATGAACGGCACTAGACATTCCGGTCACTATCCTTTTGGGCACTGTCGTCTAGCTTTTGGTCAAGCTACTGCCTATGCTCACAGGAGTACTGGGGAACTCAGTAAAGTTAAACAAAACTGCTTCCAAAGTACTAGAAAGCCAGAGAGCTGTTATTAACTACATGGTCTAAAACTCCCTTGGATCTACTAGTACTCGCTACCTACCACATGTTTATTAATAATCTGCCCATTTATCTTCATAGCTTACTCAGTAAATAGGGAAACACACAGGTGGGAAGGAGGTGACAGTATATATAAATTAATCCATATAATGCTAGGAATAACTGTTTAAAAATGTAATCTATTTAAATAGCTAAAAAGAAACATAAAAAGACAATGAAAATATTTTCATAAAACTTATATTGAGTAAAAAAATGGTTTCACTCAAGTACACATTAATTCTTTTCATAGATCCTGAAAACACATATATTGTACCTGCTGTGATGAAGGTACTGACCTCATGTTAACTGGGTCTGCTCCTTCCTGATTTCCCTTCTCCTCCCTCCCATAGGATAGTGCTCTGCCTATGGGAACCACTCATTATCTGTTCACTGAATTGTTAATGTTTCACAGGATGTTCCAGATATAAATATATAATGTATACTAATTAATCCAGCAGATTGCCTTCAGTTTATTATGTTGTTTAATTATCTATTCACTTAGTAAATACAGATTTTACCTATGCATCGTAAACTCTATACTTAGTAGGGACTTATTGATCAACAGACTTTGGGATTTCTCAGAAGTCTGGGCTCCAAAATGTAGAAAGAGATGGCTGAAAGAAGGGAACAGATGGATTTGTTCTCCATCCCTCCATTTTAATATTGAGGCATGACGCTGGCAGGAGGCTTTAAAAGTCTCCAAGGAAGATGTGAAAACCCATAGGATGAGTCGAAACTAAGCTTATTTGTTGAGAGTCTTAAGTTGTCAATAATGTGTATTTTCCTCTAAGTACTGAAGGAATAAAAAGAAAAATCCAGGAACACCACGAAATTTTCCTGAACTCAACTTAGCCAAAAATTGGGCCAGACTCCCAAGGGATGTTTCTGTACAATTTATAAACACAATATCTTTAAAACCATCCTGTGTGCTAATGCTATGACTAGTTTTATGAAACCATCCCTTCCAAATACTTAGGACTCAAAAGATACAGAAAAGATACATGTAAGACATGACAAATAGGTACCAATGATATTTGAATATTTTACTTATGTAAAACCTCTTTACGATGTTTGTAAAATGGGTTTCTCTTGAATATTTTAAATGCAAGACATCATAAATTTTTAAAAAATCATGCTATGAAAATATATATTAGAATATTCTTAATAGCTCCAAACGGGAAACTATCCAAATGCTTACAGACAATATATTCATATACTGTGTATTATACAGCAATAAGAATGATCTATAACTACTATATTATGGGATAATATGGATGAATCTCACTATAATAATAATCAATGAAAGAAGAGAGATCCCAAGGAGCATATATAAAGTTTTGAAGTAGTAGATAAAAATAGGGGAAGCTAAACTACAGTGTTAAAAGTCAGGGGACTGGTTTGTGGAGTAGAAGTGACTAAAGTGGACAAATGAGACATTATTTCTATTTTAATACAGGCACCTCATTCAAACCATAACTGATGATAAGCTTGGTTTCTTTTTTCTTTTTTTTTTTTTTAAGCTTGGTTTCAATACCATAAAATACCTGTTACTGTGATACTCCCTGTTGAAAAAATCTGTAATGTAGCTCTTAGAGATTTTATCCGATAGCACACAGCAGGATGAAGTTCAGGTTCATAACTACCAAAAAAAAAAAAAAAAAAAGAAAAAAATCACAATTAATATAAATATTTACAGGCTGACAGGTAATTATAAATTTGGTAAGTTGTCTTGATTATTCAGAGACCTACCTGGCATGAGGTCTATTGTTCTTTGTGAATTCTGGCAAACGAATTTCAAACGGCATGTTACACACTGCCAAAACGTTAACGACCTTAAAATCTGTAAATATTACCTTTAGGAGAGAAGTACGACTCAATAAGTTATTTTAAAACAAAAAAATTACTCATTAGAAAAAAAACTGCTCATCAGAACAATTGTAAATCATTATTTCAATCCTTAAGAATAAGAGCAAGAAAGAACAAGTACATCTTAAACATCAATATTGTACTTTATCAGTGATTTCTTAATACCATACAGTTGACTCTTGAACAATACAAGGATTAGTATCGCTGGCCAGTCAGATGTCCACGCATAACTTCTGACTCCCCCAAAACTCAACTACTACTAGCCTACTGTTGACTGGAAGTCTTACCTATAAAACAGCCAATTAAGACATATTTTGTATCTTAATCTACTGTATTCTTACAACAAAGCTAGAGAAAATCATAAGGAAGAGAAAATACAATTATAATACTATACTTATTCAAAAAAAATCTGCCTGTACATGGATCTGCACAGTTCAAACCTGTGTTGTTAAAGAGTCAACTCTAAAGGGAAATCAAAGGTCAAAAACCTCAAAAAATTAAACAACACCTAGGATATTTGCAGGATTAAAACACATAGGGTCTTTTGAATCTTATGTTTAATTTTCTTAATACTTAAAATGAGATATTTAATCTAGGATAAAGAAGAAGGATGAAAAAAAATTAAAGCAGAGTTCTTCTCAAGAGTCAAAATGGAAAAGCGGTCACTTAAAAGTCAATAAATAATGAGCATACACTGAGCTCCAAGGTCAGACATTTTCTTATATGCAATAGAATAAAATGATATTTCTGTGAGTTTAGTGAGATGCTTGTTTTCTTTTGGGGGGACAGAGTGAGAAGACTGTGTTTGTAACTGGGATTTTTTTCAACATTTCTAATGTTATGCTAAGACAAGAAGCTCCAAGGCTGAGAAGGAACTTACTTCAGTCACTCCTACCAATAACTTGAATGGTTGTATCTTAGGTTTTGAAATGTCCCCAAACTACAGTTCTCCAGCAGAGTACTTGCATAAGGCAGTTGATGAATGTCACAAAACTGTCTCAAGTGGCAGCACCATCAGTCAAGACTCTCAGTACCGCCTCTTTCCTCATGCAGCAACCAGCACTTCCAGGCCTTTCTAGCATGTTCCACCTCAATGAAGACTGAAGAGGTCAGAAAGAAACTCAACTTTCCACCACTACTCATTCAAATTTCACACAGCTTGGGCCCACCTCTTTGGGGCTCACAGCTCATCTTTACCTTTCTTTCATTTACTCATCATTTGCAAGTGACATAACAAGTCCATAATATGTACTAACTTTTACTTAAATTTATGCCTCCATAAAATTATACTTGATAAACTTAACCTGCCAGACTTGATACTCTGCCAAAGAGTATCATTTTACATGTGAGAGCCCACCACCCAGTGTCTACTTTTTGTGGACTAAACCACAGATTTGACACAGGAAACCAATCTTATAAATGTCCCTTTTCATATGATGTGCATTTTGTTTTGGATTTATGTCATTTTATTTTTTTAAAGATTTTATTTATTCCTGAGAGACACAAACGGAGAGGCAGAGACACAGGCAGAGGGAGAAGCAGGCTCCCCAAGGGCGGGATCATGCCCTGAGCCAAAGGCATATGCTCAACCACTGATCCACCCAGGCGTCCCGGATTTATGTCATTTTAAATACATTATGATTGATTTTACAGAATACAGCCTTTCCTGAGTTCTTATACACAGGTGTGTAGTTGGTATTAGTTATTCATGTCAATTCTTTTCAACTTACAACATCATGTACAGTTATTTCTAAAGCACAGATTATATAAATTCTGCATATTTTTAAATAATTACAATTCCCTGTTATAATGGTAATGTTCTCACTAACCATAATATGTAGGAACACTGTTTACTCTTAGCCGTACAATGCATACATCTATGCAAGTTCCATTCTTTTTTTTTTTTTTTTTTTTTAAGATTTTATTTACTTATTCATGAGAGACAGAGAGAGAGAGAGACACAGGCAGAGGGAGAAGCAGGCTCCATGTAGGAAGCCTGATGTGGGACTGGATTCCAGGACCCTGGGATCACGCCCTAAGCCAAAGGCAGACACTCAACTGCTGAGCCACCCAGGTGTCCCTGCAAGTTCCATTTTAATATCTTTTCTCTTCTTTATAATTTATGTGATACCTATCTATAAATAAAAACAAATACGCTTTAACTTTTTAAACATAGGGCCCTACACCCTACTCATCATCCCAACATACCACTCTTGAGATGATCAAAAATGAGATTTTTTTTGGTGAGAAGTGAACAACCTAAAGAGTTGAAGAGGCAGTTCACTTGTAAGGCAACAAGTCTCTCAATGAGGAAGGGGTTAGTGAAAAAGCCAGGATCATTTACAAGTACACACATGGGTGAGAGCTTACTATGAAATTTTTGTACTGAAGGACAGTAAGAAAAAGGCCAATCATGAGAAGAGTATCTGTGTGATTTCTTTAGTCTATTACATTAAAAAATTTAACTTTACAAATTAAATCCTTTAATATTTACAGTTTGGATGTTTTTTAAAATGTTACCTGAAAACCTAATTTCTGCAGGCTGCGAGCTAAACGTCTGGCACCAAATTTAGCTTCTTCTTCACTATGGTTTTAAGGAAAGAAAAAGATTATCAGTCACACAAGAAATAAATTTTATACTGACAAACATGACAAACTGTACATATAATTTTAAGTCTAGAAAAATGTCCTTTCCATAAAGGAAAAATTTAAAAATTAAAATAAAAAATCCAAGTAAAATTTACCTTGTTGCTCCAGTGCAAATAATTTTTCCTGAGGACCAAATTGTAGCTGTAATTCTAGGTTTTCTAAGCTTCATTAATACTTTCTGCAATAAAAAACAAAAACAGAAACAAAAAAACCATGGTTACATACTAAGTGTTAATTTTCACTTATGGCTCTACTCTATGTGGCCATTTTATTTTAAAAAATATTTTATTTATTTATTCATGAGAGACACAGAAAGGGAGGCAGAGACACATGCAGAGGGAGAAGCAGGCTCCATGCAGGGAGCCCGACGTGGGACTCAATCCCAGGACTCCAGGATCACACCCTGAGCCGAAGGCAGACACTCAACCACTGGAGCCACCCAGGCGTTCCTGTATGTGGCCATTTTAATAAAAGTTTTACTACTCAAAGCTTACCCAAGACTGAAATAATTGTTCTCCAAATCATCCATTCTGAAATCAAGTATCATACTTGAACACAAAGAATGTATTAATTCAAAAGAACATTAATTAAAAATACAAGGTCTGTACAAATCTCTTACTATATATTTGAAATCAATGCACTTCAAGTATGGAAACTTCAGCTCTCATTCCTCTCGGGACACATAACTGGAATTTGCAATTTGCATGGATCCTTAAGCATGCTGAACCTATTCATGCCTTGGGAATTTTGCAGTAATTGTTATTAACTTCATCTGGAATATTCTTCCTCAATATTCTCACTTTCATTCAAGTCTCTCATCAGATGTCAGCTAGACTTCCCTGACCACTCCACCAAAGCACCCATCCCTTCATTGCTCATCATCTCCTATACTGCTTTATTCTGCTTCATGGTACTCAGCACTATATTGTATCTTACAGTTGAGATGCCTACTACATACTTAAGTTCAATATACAAATCTTGAACACAGGAGAAATGTTGGATTCCTTAGATATGAAATGCATTTAAGGCTGTGGGTTTGAATGAAATTATCTACAGAGTGAACATAAATCAGTCAAGGACTAAGGTCCAAGAGAATAATGTGAAATTAAATTTGCATTGCGATTTTTCATTTTTGAAAATATTATATAGCCATTATGTGTAAGAGAGAAATATTTATTGAATACTGTAACATATACATGAATTGGAAATTTCTCCTTGTTACTTTCTGAGTTTCACCCTTTCTTTGTAACATATCATATTATCAAACTAAAAAGCTATTAGGTCTGGAAGGATAAAATTTACCAGAGTCAAATTAAACTTGAACTAAACGATATTATAAAATTTCATACACAAGTAGCTGAGAAACACTAAACTGAGTTTGTTCTGCATTTAATTCTTTCACCACCACCTTATTGATCAACACAGCTTTCTCAATCAACCCCTCTACAAAAAATGTCTTTCCTGTCACATGGCATGCTCAAGTTCCAACATAGTATTGGGCATTTTACTCTCTAAACTTCTTAGCAGACATATTTATTCCTTTGTTTAGGTGATGACAGCATCACTGATGAACTTGAAAATCCTTAATTGTGAGTCACTGCAATTTTTAGTTGAATTAACCTTAACTTAGTTTCTAGTATAAGAGCTAATGATAATTCACTGAGGTATACTGGCACATAATTTTTAGAGCTTAGAGCCTTCATATACCTCCATAATTTTCATAATAAATGTATCAGATATATATCTCAACATCATTTGGTTTATAAAAGCTGATAAACACACATTGTCATTTGTAATGTTAATCTCAGTAAGCTTAAAAGCAAGCTATCCATGCTTTCATTTTAAATATTACAGGTCTAACAAAAACTGAAATTTAAAGTATCTAGCTAGGTTATGATATGAACCATATTATTTTCAGCTATTTGTTACTAAAGAATACCTACTATTTTGGCTAAATATAATACAAAAATTACAACATATAAGGGCATCATTCATATCATATATCATTCATGTAACTGAAAAAAATATATATATATTTAAGATTTATTTGAGAGAAAGTGAGAGGGGAAAGAGAGGATGGAGAGGGAGAGAGAAACTTAAGCAGACTGAGCTGAGAGGAGAGCCTGATGTGCGGCTCAATCACATACATGACCCTGAGATTACAACCTGAGCTAAAACCAAGAGTCTGACACTTACCCGACTGTGCCACCTAGGTACCCCTAAAAAATTATATTTGTGTAAGTATGCACTACATATAAATGTCCCCTTCTTCATTTAAAAGAAATTGGGAGAACAATCAAATTCTAGTAGCCTGTGAGTTCTTTGCTAAGACTTGGAGATCGAGAACATCCAAAAGTGGACACTTAGGGGAGGAGGGGCCACTCTCCAGGGCTCAATGTTATATTCAGTACTGCTGGCACATGGGAAGGTGCTTATAAACTAGCAGTATAGTGAATGTATTTTAGAATATGATTCACAGGACAATAAAATTAGTCTATGTGGCACACATACCAAAATTTAGATACTTACTCCAACATCACGTTTATAAATTACATTTGCTCCTTCCAAAGCAATCTTCCTTAAGTTCAAATGGCATCTTGTTCTAAAAACACAGACTACATTTGTAATTAGAATGTCCAATGCAACATCACTGTCTGCATCCATTGGGGTAGTTTAAAAACTTAGCTTCCCACCACGAAGATCACATCCTAAGAAATAAAACAAAATAAAGTAATTAAATATTCTGTTAATTTGTTTTTCACAAAGTCTTGAAAATTAAAATATAAGAAATGAATTACATTATTTTTCAAAGGTCACTCCAACCAAATCATGTCCCTTCTGTTTCCCATTTAAAAAGTTACTTTTATTTATTTTTTTTTTAATTTTTTTTTTAAATTTTTATTTATTTATGATAGTCACAGAGAGAGAGAGAGAGAGAGAGAGGCAGAGGGAGAAGCAGGCTCCATGCACCGGGAGCCCGACGTGGGATTCGATCCCGGGTCTCCAGGATCGCGCCCTGGGCCAAAGGCAGGCGCCAAACCGCTGCGCCACCCAGGGATCCCTAAAAAGTTACTTTTAAAAAGATAACAAACACATCATATAAAATCTTTCAAAAGCTGGTCCTAATTTTTATTCCTTATAATAAGTAACTTTTACACCCCAGGAATTTACCAGACTTATCTCGTGCTACTTGCCTTTGCAACCACTATGTTTCAGGCATATCACAGTTATGGCAATTCTCGAAATACACCAAGTTCAAGGGCTGGACTTTGTGGTCCTGATGTCCAGTCATTCATGGTATAATAATCCACCTCATACAATGTGCCGGGGCTAAAGGGCTAAAGGAAAGATAACCTATTTTTCCTCTACTTTGGATAGCTGGCTTACTTATTTAAAGGAGCAGAAATATTAATTATATTATTAGAATAATTGTTAACAGGTTTTTCTCATTTACTAGCCATTCATTCATTATTCACTTATCGAGTGAGTCACTGAGGACACCAGAGAAAAAAGTGAATTCAGACAAAATCTTTTTTGTCTTCAAGGAGCTCTGGCCAAGAGCCCAACATCATTTTTGTCAAGATCACAGTCTTCTAAAATATACCTTTCAAAACTGTGATACGAGCATTTCTAAAAACAAACAAAAATGAGTCCTAGTTTTTAGTAAGCATATGACCCATATCCAGCTAAAAAAAATATCTTTGACTAGGTTTCCATTTTTATAGATTTTATTTATTTATTAAAAGAGAGTAAGAAAAAGAGTGTAAGTGGGGGGAAGGGCAGAGAGAGAGGGAAAGAATCTCAAGTAGACTCCATGCCCAGCACAAAATTGATGTGAGGCTTGACCTCACAACCTTGAGATCATGACTCAAGCCAAAACCAAGAGGCCAAAGCTCAATGGACTGAGCTACCTACCCAGGTGTCCCTAGGTTTCAACTTCTTAAAAAACAAGTAACAGTAATTCAGCTTATTTAACCCACAGAAAAAACCAGAAAACAGTAATAATACCATTGTAATGACTTTTAAGATTCCGTGAAGCAGCAATATGAAAAACTAATATTCTTTATAAAGATTCAAATTATTATTCGATTAAAATAATGAAGATGATGAGACACCTGGGTGGCTCAGCGATTTAGTGTCTGCCTTTGGCCCAGGGCTTGATCCTGGGGTCCCAGGATCAAGTCCCACATCAGGGTGCCCACAGGGAGCCTGCTTTTCCCTCTGCCTGTGTCTCTGCCTCTCTCTCTGTGTCTGTCATGAATAAATAAAATAAAATTTAAAAAAGAATGAAAAAAAAAAGAAGATGCCAAGAGTTTCAATAAAGAAAATTCAAGCTTGTTTTCTTGTCTTTTAGTATCTGATAGAACACAAGTCAGACCAAGCCTTCTAGCACCTCTCTAGGATGAAGGAGCATTCAGCTCTGTGTACCCCTTGTATCTCAGGTTCATCAAGTTTTCTCACATTTATATTCCCTTCAATCTGCTTATTTTGTTGTTGTGTACGTCTGAGCAACCTCAAATAATTTTTATGTACAAGGAGTGGGGCAGGGATAACAATGGATAAAAATATGGGTACACAGATTAACAAAGAGGACTGAGGCAGTTATCAATACTGATCTTAAAAGTGGGATCAGTATCTGACTCACCACTTATTAGTTATTAAAACCTGACAAGTTATGTACTATGTCTGGGCCTCAGTCTTCTCATCTGTGGCATGGAATATAGTACCTTACCAGAAAGTATTGTGGGGGTTATATAGAACGTATCAAAAGTACTTAGCACATATATCTGGTAATAATAACACAAAAATGACAATTAATATAGATCAAATAAGTTTAAATCAAAAGGCAGAGTAGCGATACCTTAGTATCACTTTCCATGATTATATTATTACCCAGATACTCTACTACTCTATTACTCTAGTAATAATAGATACTAGGGTAGAGTATCTGGGTAATAACCTAGACCTCACCAGGTTTCCTATGTTCCTATAGAAACTGTGAAATAATGTAAAGAGGCTTTTAGTTGCTTACCTCAACATCCATTCCACCCTTCCTTCACAATGAACAGAACCCAAGAGAATCTAGCTGGGTACACTGTGGGAGGACTAAAATATGACACATACTTTTAAGGCTCCCTGGAATAGGTACAGCCAAGAGGCCACATGGTCCCATCATGGTTAATGTAAAATGAATGGTTTTATGTCTTTTGGGAAGAACCGACTGCTTAGAGTGACCAAGCTAGGCCAGCAAAGACCCCTTTGGCCTTTCCACCCCTTTTCACTCTTAATGTCTGGAGTTGGATGTAAAAGTTGGAGCTCAAGTAGCCATTTGGGATCATTAGACTATGTGATAAAGATAGTGGAACAGGAAAACAGAAGCCTGAATTCCCAGTAGAGTGAAACTCCTTATCCCTGCACTTCCTAATGCCAGACTTGATGAATGTGAGAGAAAGATCAATTTCCATCTCAAGGCCCTCACATGTTGGATTTTTGTTATATGTCACTAAATCTAATCTTAATGGCTACACATTCCATGGGATAGGCTACAGAAAGCACTACCTAAAGAGAAACTATGTCAAATTTACTGTTTCACATAGATTTTTCTTTTCATCAAACAGGTTAAAACAAATTAAGGGGAGAATACAAGGGCAATATATAGGGTAAAAATAAGTCAAGAGAGTAGGTGTAAAGCAAATCTTGGTGAATGCAAAGCCTTGAAATTAATCCAGAGTTTAAGCAACTCTAAAAACATAGTTCATCTTAAGTTACTCAATGTTCATGTTTTACATGAATATAATCTGGCAAGCAGCTTTAATACTATTGCTCTCATAGGTTTTAGATCAAGGATAAAATATGAAGTCAGTATTTAAAAAAGAAAGAGGCATCCTACATGAAAGATTACACATTTTTGAAAGATTACAAACAAACAAAAAAACCCTACTTGCAATTAATTTGTCTATCCTGTAAGAGAGCAGTGCTGGATATTAACAAAGATTCACCCCACAGTTAACATCATATTGAATGGTGAACAGTTGAAAGTTTTTCCTCTAAGACCAGGAAAAGGATGCCCACTCTCACCACTTATATTCAACATAGTATTGGAAATCCTAGCCAGAACAATTAGGCAAGAAAAAGAAAATGCATCCAAATTGGAAAGGAAAAAAGCAAAATTGTCACTTTCTGTGGACATGATTTTATATATAGAAAACACTAAAGACTCCACCAAAACAGCTTTAACTGATAAATGAATTCAGTAAAGTTGCAAGGTACAAAATCAATATATAAAATCTGTTCTGTTTCTATACATTAACAACTATCAGAAAGAGAAACTTTAAAGCACATTCTTTTTTTTTTTTTTTTAAGTTTTATTTATTTATGATAGTCACAGAGAGAGAAAGAGAGGCAGAGACATAGGCAGAGGGAGAAGCAGGCTCCATGCACCGGGAGCCCGACGTGGGATTCGATCCCGGGTCTCCAGGATCGCGCCCTGGGCCAAAGGCAGGCGCCAAACCGCTGCGCCACCCAGGGATCCCAGAAAGAGAAACTTTAAAAACTCACTTTACAATTGCATCAGAAAGAATAAAATACCCAGGAATAAATTTAAACAAGAAGGTGAAAGACCTATACACTGAAAACTGTAAGACATTGATAAGAGAAACTGAAAACAAATACATGGATACAGCATACTAGTAGATTAAAAGAATTAATATTGCTAAAACATCCATACCACCCCAGAGCAATCTACAGATTCAATGCAATCTCTATAAAAATTCCAAGGGTATTTTTTCACAGATATAGAACAAAACATTCTAAAATTTGTATGGAACCATAAAAGCAATCTTGAGAAAGAACAAAGCTGGACTTGGTTTCAAACTATATTACAAAGCTAGAATAATCAAAACAGTATGGTATTGGCATAAAAACTGGCACAGAGATTAATAAAACAGAATATAACTCAGAAATAAAACCCATGCTTATACAGTCAATTGATTTATGAAAAAGGAGGCAAAAATATACATTGAGGAAAAGACAGTCTCTTCAGCAAATGGAGCTAGGAAAATTGGATAGCTACATTCAAAAGAATGAACCTATACTATCTTATACTATGCACAAAAATTAACTCAAAATGGGTTAGAGATGTAAAACCTAAAACTAGAAAACTAGAAAAAAAAGCAGGTGATAAGTTCCTTGATACCAATCTTTGCAGTGAATTCTTGGATCTAACTATTTTTTTTTAAGATATTTATTTATTTGAGAGAGGGAGAGAGAGACAGCACTCATGGGGGTGGGGGTGGGGGCAGGGAGCAGAAGGCAAAGAAGCAGCAGGATCTGCACTGAACAAGGAGCCATACCCAGACTAGGGCTCCATCGTAGGACCCTGAGATCATGACCTGAGCCGAAGTCAGACACTTAACCAACTGAGCCACCCAGGCTCCCCTGAGTTTTGGGTCTAATTTTAAAAGCAAAGGTAACAAAAGCAAAAACAAACAAATGAGAGCTACATCAACCTAAAAAGCTTTTGCACAGCAAACAAAATGAAAAGGTAACCTACTGAATGGGAGAAAACAGTTGCAAATCATATATACCCAGTAAGAGGTAAATATCCAAAAAATATAAAGAACTCCTATAATTCAATAGCAAAAACCACAATCTAATTAAAAAATGGGTAGAGGAGGGACACCTGGGTGGCTCAGCGGTTGACCATCTGCCTTTGTCTCAGGTTGTGATCCCGGAGTTCCGGGATCGAGTCCCACATTGGGCTTCCTGCAGGGAGTCTGCTTCTCCCTCTGCCTGTGTCTCTGCTTCTCTGTGTTTCTCATGAATAAATAAATAAATTAATTAAAAAAAAATGAGTAGAGGAACTGAAGAGACATTTTTCCAAAAAAGACATACAGATGGTCAACAAGCACATGAAAAGATACTCAATGTCACTAATCATCAGGGAAACACAAATCAAAACCACAATGGGACATCACTGCACATGTGTTAGAATGGTTGGCAACAAAAAGACAAAAAATAACAAATGCTGGTGAGGATGTGGAGAAAAGGGAACCTTTGTGCACTGCTGGTAGTAAAGTGGGATAGGTGCTATGGAAAACAGTATGGAGTTTCCTCAAAAAATTAAACACAGAAATAACATATGATCCAGCCATTCTGCTTTTGGATATTCATCTGAAGAAAAGGAAAACATTAAATCGAAAAGATATATGCACCCCCATGTTAATCACAGTATTCTTTACAATAGCCAAGATGTGGATACAATTTAAGTGATCACACATCAATGAGTGAATGGATTTAAAAAATGTTGTATATGTATACATAATGGAATACTTCTCGGCTATATTGAACGAAATCTTGCCATTTGCGACAACATGGATAGATCTTGAAGGTATTATGTTGTGTGAAATTATTCAAAAATTTCACTTATATGTGGAATCTAAAAAACAAAACAAACACCAACAACAAAAGCAGAGACTAAAACACAGAGAAGAAGCTGGTAGTTGTCAGAGGGGAAGATGGGTGTGGGGATGGGTGACATACAAGGAAATTAAGAGGTATAAATTTCCAGTTATAAAATAAATAATTCACTGGGATTAGAAGTACAGCACAGGGAATATTAGTCAAAAATACTGCAGTAACTTTGTATGGTGAGAGATGGTAATTACATTTATCATAAGCACGTTGTAATGCATATACATGGGGAATCACTATACTGTACACTTCAAACTAATATAATATTGTATATGTTAATTATACTTCAACTAAAGAAAAGGTTAAAAGCAAGAAAGAAATACAACTACTGGAAAATAAGAAGCATGGAAATACAAATGACTTAAGCATTTGAACCAAGAAATCAATTAAATAACAGCCATAATACATAAGGAAGAAAATAATAAAAGTAGAAACAAAACCTTAAAAAGAAAACATGGTAGAAATGCAAAGAAAAATACAACTCAAATTTTTGAAATGTAAAACATTCCAATAGTTTTTTCATACAGGAAAATTAAATAATTTTCTTCAATTTTTTTGTACACTGTAGTAAAACAATATATATATTAGACTTATTACAAGAAAAATAAAGTTAATTCTATTTTGATTTCAATATAATTATCAATAACTTTCTCACTGCCCAAGGCCTAACATTAAGGCATGGTTTAATCAGGCGTTTTGTCCTGTACCTCAAGTAAATGCCTAGTATGAGTTGTCAAATATTTTCTTCTAACAAAAAGCAAAGATCAAAACTGCACCTGTCCTAACTTCAGGAAATGTCCTATTTTTAGCTTTTTATTAAATGCAATTATAATTGTGGTCAAAAGTACAAACTTGCAATTATAAAAAAAAATAAGTCCTGTGGATGTAATGTACAGTCTAGTCTGGTGACTAGTTAATATTACTCTATCCTATATTTGAAAGCTGATAAAAGAGATCTTAAAAGGTCTCATCACAAGAAAAAAAAATTGTAACTATGTGTGGTGATGGATGTTAACCACACTGTGGTGGTGTGATTATTTTGCAACTCATACATATATTGAATCAAGTTGTATAACCTGAAACATAATGTTACATGTCAACTGAATCTCAATAAAAATTTTTAAATAGTCCTAGAAAAAAGTGCATCATAGAAGCTGAAGCAGCTTCTTCCTCACTCAATGATTTTAGGGACAAGAACACGTGTGTTTTAGGATCTTTGACTTTCTAATGGTATTCAAAAACATTACTTTCAACAATCAGCACAAACTGCAACCTTAAAAGAATTACTCGGAAAACACCGCCACCTCCTGGCTTTTAAGACAAAGTACATCGAAGACTACAGGTTTGGTTCCAGACCACCACGGTAAAGCAAGTAACTCAATAAAGCAAGTCAAATGAATTGTGTGGTTTCTCAGTACATATAGAAGTTGCATGACACCATATTGTAGTCTATTAAGTGTGCAATAGCATTATGTCTAAAAAAAATCAATTTATATACCTTATTTAAAAAGTATGTTATTGCTAAAAAATGCTAACCATCATTTGAGCTTTGAGCAAGTCCATCTTTTTATTAGGGGAGGGTCTTGCCTGGATGTTGATGATTACTGACTCACTAGGTGGTGGTTGCTGAAGGTTGGAGGCTGTGGCAATTTCTTAAAATACGACAACAATAAAATTTGCTGGATGGATTGGATCTTCCTTTCATGAACAATTTCTCTATAGCATGTGATGCTCTCTGATAGCATTGAGCCACCATTAGAACTTTCAAAATTGGGAGTCAATCCTCTCAATCCAATAAGTCTACTGCTTTATCAACTAAGTATATGTAACATTCTAAATCCTTTGTTGTCCCTTCAACAATCTTCACCAAAGTAGATTTCATCTCAAAAAATGCTTTTGCTTATCCCTTAAGAAGCAACTCCTCACGCATTCAAATTTTATCATGACATTGCAGAATTCAGTCACACCCTCAGGCTGCACTTCTAATTCTAGTTCTCTTGTTTCTTCTATTGCACCTGCAGTCACTTACTCCACTGAAGTCTTGATCCCTTAAAGTCATCCATGAGGGCTGAAGTCCAACTCCTTCTAAACTCCTGTTAATGTGGATATTTTGAGCTCTCCCCCCCCCCCCCCAATTACAAATGTTCTTAATGGGACGCCTGGGTGGCTCAGGGATTGAGCATCTACCTTCGGCCCAGGGCATGATCCAGGAGTCCCCGGATTGAGTCCCATGTCGGGCTCCCTCCCTGCATGGAGCCTGCTTCTTCCTCTGCCAGTGTGCCTCTCTCTCTCTCTGTGTGTGTGTGTCTCTCATGAATAAATAAATAAAATCTTTTTTAAAAATGTTCTTAATGGTATCTAGAATGGTGAATCTTTTCTGGAAGGTTTTCTTTTTCTTTTTTTTTTTTTTAATAATTTTTATTTATTTATGATAGTCACACACAGAGAGAGAGAGAGAGAGAGGCAGAGACACAGGCAGAGGGAGAAGCAGGCTCCATGCACCGGGAGCCCGACGTGGGATTCGATCCTGGGTCTCCAGGATTGCGCCCTGGGCCAAAGGCAGGCGCTAAATTACTGCGCCACCCAGGGATCCCTCTGGAAGGTTTTCAATGTATTTTTTCCAGATCCATCAAAGGAATCACTATCTGTGGCAGCTCTAGCTTTATGGAAATGTATTTCTTAAATAATAACACTTGAAAGTCAAAATGACTCCTTGATCCATGGGCTGCAGAAAGACTGTTGTGTTAACAGGCATGAAAAGAACATTAATCTCGCTGCACATCCCCATCAGAGCTCTTGGGTGACCAGGTGCCTTGTCAGTGAGCAGTAGTATTTTGAAAAGGATCTTTTTTTTTTTTTTTTCTGGTTCTTCAAAAGTTCTTCAAAATACTAAGTCAAGTTGCGAACAGATGTGCTGTCATCTAAGCTCTGTTGTTCCATTTATGGAACACAGGCAGAGTAGACAGACATAGAGTAATTCTTAAAGGCCCTAGGGCTTTCTGAATGGTAAATAAGCACTGGCTTCAACTGCAAGTCACCAGCTGCATTCACTCCTAACTGAAGAGCCTAACCTCTGAAGCCAAGCGTTGACTTCTCCTCTCTAGCTATGAAAGCTTTAGATAGCATTTCTTCAAACTAAAGCTGTTTTGTCTATATCTAAAATCTGCTGTTTAGTGTAGCCAGCTTCATGAATGATCTTAGCCAGACCTTCTGGAGAACTCACTGCCGCTTCTATAGTAGCACCTGCTGCTTCATCGTACACTTTTGTTATAGAAACGGCTTCTTGCCTTAAACCTCATGAACTAACCTCTGCTAGCTTCAAACTTTCTTCTGCGGCTTCCTCTCCTCTTTCAACCTTCACAGATTTGGCGAGAGTTAGGGCCTTGCTCTGAATTAGGCTTTGGCTTAAGGGAATCTGGTGGCTGGTTTGATCTTCTATCCAGACCCCTAGAATTTTCTCCATATCAGCAATACAGCACATTATTGTGTTCACCAGAGTAGTACTCTTAATTTCCTTCAAGAACTTTTCCTTTGCGGGATCCCTGGGTGGCGCAGCGGTTTGGCGCCTGCCTTTGGCCCAGGGCGCGATCCTGGAGACCCGGGATCGAGTCCCACATCGGGCTCCCGGTGCATGGAGCCTGCTTCTCCCTCTGCCTATGTCTCTGCCTCTCTCTCTCTCTCACTGTGTGCCTATCATAAAAAAAAAAAAAAAAAAAAAAAAAAAAATTAAAAAGAACTTTTCCTTTGCATCCACTACTTGGCTTAACGACACAAGAGACCTAACTAGCTTTTGGCCTATCTCATCTTTTGACATGCCTTTCTCACTAAGCATAATCATATCTGGCTTTGATTTAAAGTGAGAGCTATGTAATTCTTCCCTTCACTTGAGCACTTACAGGTCTCTGTAGGGTTATGAACTGGCCAAATTTCAATACTGTTGTGTCTCAGGGAATAGGGGGGTGCAAGGAGAGAGACAGGGGAATGACCAGTTGGTGCAGCAGATACGCACGTTATTTCTTGATTAGGTCTGCCATCTTACAAGGGTACATTTCATGGTGCCCCCAAAACACTTAGAGAGTAACATCAAAGATCACCATAACAAAAGAGGGTAATAAACAAGTCTGGAAAACTGAGAGACTTATCAAAGTACGGGAAAGATGGTGCCAATAGATTTGCTTGGTGCAGAGTTGTCACAAACCTTCCATTGCCAAAAACACAGTATCTGTGAAGTGCAATAAAACTGGTTATGCCTGTACTACATTTTATATTTTCCATGCCGGAAGAGATATTTAAACTGAAAAGGGTACAATAAACAGTGTCCTAAAAACAAGGCAAAAATACCCCTAAAATCCTGTAAAAAGCCAAAAGAACAAAACTAAATAAACCTGAGAAAAAAGTAGAATCTAGCTACTTTAAGTGTATTCAAGTTGCATCTGAGGATACTGAGGGAGGGGCCTCTAATGCTTTAACCACCAAATTACCACCCATGATTTGAGAAATGGCAGAAGTAGGGGGAGACTGAATACAGACCAATTTATAAATAACACGAACCCTCATGGTCTCCTGGAAATTGTTCTTTTCTACAAGCAAGACATGCTATCCAAGTAATCTTATATTATTTAAAAAGCTCTCAAAACAGCACGTTAGGAAGTAGACGTTCTGTGTCTCTGTGTCCAGATTTCAACAGATTACATAGTCCCTCCACGCACGTCTGTGACCAAGCTAACGTTTTGCCTTTTAAAAAATGGTGGTTTTTTTTTGCTGTTCTTTCACATCTATTTAATAGTATAGAAGAAAACTTACTTCTTAATTTTCTCTTCTGGAAATTGGTGGCATCACTGTACCTCCTAAGGTACTTTTAAAGATTAAATAGGTTATTTATGTCTAGTACATAGCATTTAGCATGTGTTCATTAAATGGTAGCTATTACTATTTGATGGATTCACAGGTAATTGCATTTTATAATCAAATAGTATTATTTAATGAACTGACACAAAATCTGAGAAGTCCACATTAACAGACAGAAAAAAAAGGAGATCACAACAGGTTAGGCAAGGGTCAGCAAACTATGGCCAATGGGCCAGTGGCTATTTTGTGAAAAAAAAAAAAAAAAGTTGTTGTTGTTGTTTTTTAAAAGAATTCATTTATTTATTCATGAGAAATACGGAGAGAGAGAGGCAGAGACCCATCCAGAGAGATAAGCAGGCTCCCCACAGGGAACCTGATGTGGGACTCGATCCCGGGACTCTAGGACCATGCCCTGGGCTGAAGGCAGGTGCTAAATCACTGAGCCATCCAGGGATCCCGTTAAAAAAAAGTTTTAATGGAACATGCCATTCTCAAGTATTTACCTAATGACTATGTGAGCAGCTGAGCAGTTGTGACAAAGACCACATACCCTCAAGTCTAAAAGAGTTACTGTCTGATCCTTTAAAAAAAAAGTTTGTCAATTCCTGGGCTACCCCAGAGAGACAAAATCAATATAATAAAATGTAACATTGACAAATTTTAAAGCCCACGTTTTGTTTTGTTTATTAAGATAAACAAAACTGTTTGTCATGGTTTGTGACTGAATCCTGGTTTGAACAAACCAGCTGCAAGCAGAATTTTGAAGGAAATCAGTACCTATCTGAGTGACAGATAATACTGGGGAATTACTGTTCATTTTGTTACATGCAATGATAGAGTGGTTATGGAGACAATATGCAATTGGGATGACCTACTCTGAGATACAGAATAGCAGATATAATTGTATTGTAAAACCAAAAAATGTCATGTTACTGTTTCATCTCTTAACAACTATTAAAACTAGGTGATAGGTATACAGATACTTGTTATATATTCTCTCTATAATTATCTGAAAATTTCCATTAACACCTTTTAAAAAAAAAAAAGATTTATTCACTCATGATAGACAGAGACAGAGAGAGAGGCAGAGACACAGGCAGAGGGAAAAGCAGGCTCCATGCTGGGAGCCCGACGCGGGACTCGATCCTGGGACTCCAGGATCATGCCCTGGGCCAAAGGCAGGCGCTAAACCCCTGAGCCACCCAGGGATCCCCATCCGTAACACCTTTAAAGAATGTTTAAGAAAAAGACTTTACTTCACACTAGATCATACTAAGACATAAAACTGCAATTACTTAAAAAAACAAACAAAACCTAGGCTAGATAGGAGTGACCAGAGCAAAGAAGTAGTAGCCTTCTTTGTAACTGACACATCTAGAATATCCTAACATCATTTAAAGAGGGCAATGATAACCAAATATCCAGAGGAAAGTCGAATGGCATGAGATACAAAAATAGAGTGTGAGGAAAGTCTCAGGACATTTAGCACAGGAAAGAAAAGAGAGCAGTTGTTCTCAAATATCTGAATAAAAAGGATACTGCAAACCAGTTAAAGTCACATGGAAGCAGATCTCACGAAACCACACCAATAAACAAGTACCTGTAAAGCAGTTGCTCCAAGGAAGAAAAGTATCAAAAAAAGAGGAGGCGGGGTTAGAGAATAAACCAACGGCAATTAGCAATGTTATGGAATGAGTCTTTCATTCTAGTGGAAGATGAGACTAGATGGTTCCGAAGATCCCATCTAATTCTAAAATACCAGATTCTAACATCTTAGATGAAGACATGCTATAGATAAGCTTAGGAATGATATGCTAAATTTTGACTTCAATTCTAGAGCTAGGGACGCCTGGGTGGCTCAGTGATTTAGTGTTTGCCTTTGGCTCAGGGGGTGATCCCGGAGTCCCAGGATCAAGTTCCACATCGGGCTCCTTCCATGGAGCCTGCTTCTCCTCCCTCTCCTTGTGTTGTGTCTCTGCCTCTCTCTGTGTGTCTCTCATGAATAAATAAAATCTTTAAGTAATATCCCAATTCTCAACTTCCCATTTTCCCTTCAACATGCATTTGTGTTCAAAGGGGCAGGCAGTAAAGGAAGACACCAGCACTAAGGGGCAAAGGTACAGGCACACAACTCAAACCACAAACCTTTAACTCGTGTGGCAGCGTGACCTTCCTTCATGAAGACATTTTAGTGCATGGCACAAGAGCTCTTCCTTAGCTCTTTAGGGGCCCATCCCTAGGGTTGGCATTTTTGTGTTCTAGCCACAGGAAGAAAATTTTACTAACAGGCCTGGCCTCAAAAACGCTTTTATTTTCCAAAAGAAAGGATCATATATTATGCTACCCCTATTATATAAAACATTTAACAAATACTTAATTATCAAGCAAAAGTATTTGATATACAAAACTGTTATCACATTAGGTTAAACAGAATGTTAAAGTACCTTCATTACTTTTGCCTCTGCCTACTATCTACGACTCAGGCTAAATACCAGTTCTGAAGAGTGGTACGCAGATAGCATTCATGTAAATAACTTGCATCAAAACGAACTGTTGTAATTTTTTAAATCTGTATTAAGAAAACAATAAAAATACTGTTTTTCATGGAAATTAATTAATAACAACTGGGGCTTTGTCAGCAAATACCTATTTAAAAAAAATAGAAAGGAAGAATTTTTATGCTTCAGTCAGTAAAAATATTTGTATCGGTGCCTAAAAGATAGTGGAGGAAAATTTAAATGATGCTGAATTTCTGAAGGAGTGCTTAGTAAAAGATATGTCAATGGTGTATACTCTCGTGAAAAAGTTCCAGTTAAAAAAATAAAGTATTTTGTGATATAAGAATACATAATCTGGGGTGCCTGGGTGCCTCAGTCAGTTAGGCATCCAACCTATGGTTTTAGCTAAGGCCATAGGGTCGTGAGATTGAGCCCCAAGTTGGGCTCCGCACTCCATGTGGATTCTCTCCCCCTCTCCTTCTGCCCCTCTTGCTCATGCTTGCAGTCTCTAAAACAAATACATCTTTAAAAAATATATAATTCAGTATCTATTTCATATTTAATGTTTAAATAGCAGCCTACTTACGAATTTCACTATTTCATTATGTACTAAAACCTACCTATAAAGTAAGAGAACTTGGATCCTAATGGAAGCTATGTGACAGTAGGCTAGCTCTGAACTATTCCCACACTTATTTGTAAAATGCGCACATTGTTTACTTGTCACATGATTGTTTTGAGAAATGAATGAACACCTCACAAATCACAATATCTCGATTAAAGTAATGCCATATTAGCCAGTGCTAACATTAACTAATGTATTATTGTGGATAACAAGAGAAAAAGTATATTTTACTGAATACAAATGAAATCTAGGGAATCAGACTCAAGAGATTAGAAATTGGGGGTATCAATTCCTTACTAAGTAAAAGAAAAATTTATTTTGGATAGATTTCTTTTTTTTTTCTTTTTAAGACTTATTTGAGAGAGGGAGAAAGTGCACATGAGCAGGAGGCAGGGCAGAGGGACAGAATCCAAGCAGACTCTTCGCTGAGCGTGGAGCTGTACACAGGGCTTGAGGTCAGGATCCATGAGTTCATGACCTGAGCCAAAATCACGAGTCTGACACTTAAATGACTAAGCTACCCAGGAATGAATTGTATAGATTTCTTAGTATTTTAAACAAATGGTCTTAATGCATGATTTTTAAGCAGAGAGCATGTCATTTTCTGATTGCATAAAAAATACTCAAAGAAAAAGTCATCCATAGTCCTATCACAGTGATAAACTAATTTTTTTTTTCCTATGCTCATGTAGGCACATGTTTCTAGGCTGCTGAATCTTTCTATTTATCTGCATCTTAAACAAGTTTGCATCATGTGTATATGCTGGCATTTAGTCAACAAAGTATTTTGTAAAAGTCTTTGACAATGTGAGTTATAAGAAAAAGTAATATTGAATTAACTGGTGAGGGCGAACTTCCTTAAATACTAATGAGGGTGAACTTGTAAAATATTACTCCTCATATTTACTCTATGTTAATTGTCTCAGATCCTTTGTTCATTTGCCTTCTGAGATTTCTTACTGATTTATACAAGCTTTTATATGTTAAAGAATATTAACCTTTGCCTGCTTATACTATTCCTTCTGCTAAAATTATTCACCTGGCTCATTCCTATTTGTTCTATAGCTCAGCATCACCTTCATTTAATCAATTCTGTAACAATGAACTGGAAATCTAAGCATTAGGCCTTCTACGAGGGTACAGGAATCCAGCAATGAACAAGACCTGGTAGAGGGAACGGCAGGTATTCTCAGCTCTGAGGTGAGTTAAGAGTACGAACTATTCATACATGAAGAAGGGCCAGCATGGCTTGAGGGGAAAGAGTGGCACAAGACCAGGCTGGACATGCAGGAAAGGGTCAAATTATGTCTTCCAGGCTGTATTAAGGATCTTCACATTCATCCCAAGAGTAATGGGGAAGTAAAAGTGAAGCAAGAAATGACATGAAGTATTTACTTTTTAAAAATATATCACTGGTACTTCTGTAATGGGAGAATGGACTGGATGTTAAGAATGGGCAGGAAACTTGGTCAGGGTCTAGTAGAGCAGTCCTGTGAGAGAGGACAGCAGTGGAGACCAGGGTGGATGAAGATGAAAAGAAGTAGACAGAAGGTGATATTTGTGGCTGATATGAGGAAGACGAAATGGGAGATGAAGGATGACTCTAGGTTTGTGGCCTTAGATACTATTTACTGTGAGAGAAACACCAGAGGGAAAGCAGGTTGCAGAGGAGATGGGACATGAAGGAGGGGTAAGGATTCTCTGGAGAAATGTTGAAGGAGCCTGTGAGACACCGAAAGGGAGGTCCAGAGCAAAAAATCAGATAAGATTCTGTCACTCAGTATAGGCTGGTATAGATTAGAAGTGAAAATCTGAAAACCCTACTATAAAAGGTAATTAAAACCATGATGGGTAAAATAAGAAATCAAAGGAACTAAGAAATCTGATCCCTAAGACCGAGCCAAGGTATCCCTACTCTGAGTCCCATTACCAGGTTGCTATGCAAACCACTATCACAGCATTTTTTCACACTACAGTGAAATTTCATGTTTGTCTCCCTGCTAGACAATAGATTCCACAGACTCATATCAAATCTTACTTATTTTTATACCCAAGCCTTAGCATAGTTCCCAAGACACTAAACATATTCAATAAAATGTCTGCAAGAGCTTAACTGTTAGCTTGAGATCAAAAAGCAGTACACACACACAGACACACTAAAGTTTAAGAGTTCAGACTCTGGAGTAGATCACCTGGGTTAAATCCAGACTGGTAAATACCATTTACCAGTCGTGTGACACTGGGTAAGTTATTTAATGCCTCTGTGCCTTAATGTCCTGATCTATAAAACAAGGCAGGTAATAGTACCTATTACAGAGTGTTGCAAAAGTTGACATTTTATGCAAAACACTTGCACATGGCAAGCATTATATATTTAGCTATTCCCATCGCTACAATTCCAATCTCCTTGCTTCATCTCCCAGGAATAGAGAAATGTTCAAAAATGGAAAGGATTTCCAATTATTTGTTGTGGTCCTCAAGCTGGGGAACACAACAGATCATGTTCCTTCAAGTGTAAAAGCAAGGAGTAAAAATAAAGAATATAATTTTGTTTATCTAGTAAGTAAAATTAATATTTAAAAAATAAATTTAACAGTGACTTTTAAAAAATCCCCAATAGGGGATCCCTGGATGGCTCAGCGGTTTGGCGCCTGCCTGCCTTTGGCCCAGGGCGTGATCCTGGAGTCCCGGGATCAAGTCCCGTGTCAGGCTCCCGGCATGGAGCCTGCTTCTCCCTCTCCCTGTGTCTCTGCCTCTCTCTCTCTCTATGTCTATCATGAATAAATAAATAACATCTTTAAAATAAATAAATTAAAAAAATCCCCAATAATAAAACCATTTCAAACCAAGTATTGATTGTGTGAGGGTTTTTTTGGGGGGAGGGGCAGAGATTGGGGAGAAGAACAGGAAGAGAGAGGGAAAAACAATCTGACCAAGGCTATTACATATTACAAAATGTGTATTTTGCTAACTTAGCTAGGTATGGGCAAACACAGGCAGACGGAAAAGTGACAATCAGAAATTAAATTGCAACAGAACTGTTTATCATGTTCATTTCACTTAAAGTATAAATTTATTATGTTCATTTCATTGCACTTCTAAGGAATCAGTTTTCTCCAGCAGGTCTTGTGTCTATATTTTTCCATATTATGGGTTATCATTTCAAAAACTGTTATCACTTTATAAAGAATTTTGTTATTTGTCCTAACTTACCCATAAGTAGCCACAATTTCTGAGACTAATTAATCCATTAGTTGATAATAAGCTAATAAAAGCCATGTACTTTTAAAAAGATTATTATTTTCTACGTATACATGTTAATTCCCTAGGTGGCTAAGACAAAACAAATCAAATAACCCCTCTTTCAACTTCTGGTTGGTGTCATTGGCATGCATAAAGTTCAAACTTCTCTGAATTCTGATTTTTTTTCAGGGATGTGAATGCAAGACTCAAACTTGAACACTGACAGCTCATCAAGAATTTAATCAAGAGAAAGCACGGCAAGATGAAAACACAACATGTGAAATTTTCTATTTTGACAGTTTCCTTTCAGCTGCTTTTACAGGTTTACACTTCATATAAAATGTGTGCTCGAGTGCAGACAACCCGTTTTAAGGTCTATGCCATGCATGACTGCCATTTTAAGAAAACAAAGGCAGAATTATGAAATAAGCTAGCTAGCTGGAAAATAGTATACAGAGTTCAAATTCTTCTAGGTAAAAAATAATTTTTACTATTTAGTAAAAAAGTAATATCCTTAAATAAAAGCAAACAGGATTACAGAATGAATACTCTCTCCACATGTAAGCACCATTAAGAATTTATTTTACTCAGAACTGTCAGGTTTTTAATTGACTAAGGGCTATGTCACTCAAAAACAGTAAGTATGGAGAACGTGCCTAAAGAGTAGAAGAAAGCCATAACATTTCTTAAACTGGAAATTAAGGCCTGTTAGAAAGTCTAAAAATACTTTAAATAGCACAATAGTAAGCTGAGTAATTAGATAATATACAAGTAAAAGAAAGGATTCTTACACGGAACATAAAACAAGAGTGATAAAGAAGTTTTCTAACTGGAACACTAGTTCTTAACTATTAAGAAAAAGATAAACCAAATAAAAACTACAAAAAGCCTCACCCCCAGAGATATTGATTAACTAACCTTTGTAGGGTCCTAATTTTTAAAAACATCTCTAAGCTGTTTCTAATGGGCAGCCAGTTGAGAGCCACTGGGCCGAAACGTCACAAAAGGTCATCAAAATAATGGAATTTCCCTTTTAGCAGGTCCTTAAAATGGGCTCTATTCTCATATCAGGCTTGTTTATCATTAGAGAACATCAAGACTTCTGCACTCTGTTTACCATGCATTGTTTCCTTAAGTTGATTCATGCATGAAGCCTTCACAACCTGCCTTGTTCTCTGCATGGTATGAGGTGTTTATGAATGAGTGGCTCACGGCTGAATCTGATGTCACAGTTGAAACTCCCTCCTACTAAACCTCTCCAGAAGATAAAGCCCTGGGCACTCCTGATTCTCAAAACTTTTCCTCATGCACCCCCTATTTTTTGGCTTCTGAGGCAAATTTCCTATGTTCTCCTCCCATCTCAAATACTTCCATCTGCTCCTTAACTTGGAGGTTCTTAACTGAAATCCATGACAATTCCTGAAAAGCTCAGTAATAGGTTCCAGAGGTGAGGAACCCCTTGAAATTGTATACACACAGATTTGGATGCATATCTGAGGCCATTTTCTTTCTTTCTTTCTTTCTTTCTTTCTTTCTTTCTTTCTTTCTTTCTTTCTTTCTTTCTTTTCTTTCTTTCTTTCTTTCTTTCTTTCTTCTTTCTTCCTTTCTTCCTTCCTTCCTTCCTTCCTTCCTTCCCTCCCTCCCTCCCTCCCTCCTCTTCCTTCCTTCCTTCCTTCCTTCTTCCTTTCTTTCTTTTTCTTTTTCTTTTTTTTAGATCTTCAATGAGTTTAAGATCTCTAAAGGTTATAAACCACTGCCAAAAATCCTTTTTTAAGCTTCCCAGGTTTTAATGTGCTATCTATGAGTTTATGGCACCTACATCAATCCTATATTCTTAACTAGCTGTTTGGCATATTCATTAAATTAAGCCAACATATCCAAAATTTATCAATCCCCTCTGAAATACTTGTGGTCTCTTAATTCTTCATTTCAGTTAATGGAACCACCCTCCAACACTCAGACACCTGAGTCAAAGATTTCAGAATCATTCTTTCGGCTCTTCTTTTTCTCTTATACCCAGTTAACTTTTCATGTAGCTTCCTTTCTGCATCCAGAGCACTGGTATTTTATTTCAGGCTTTCACATGTTCTTATGGCTATGGCCTTCTAATGGAACTTTGCTTGTAGTCTCCACAGTCTAGTCCATCTACCAAATAAGCTCCCAGAATTATCTTCCTACTTGTGCCACACCCTGCTTAAAGAAAAGTCTCTTGGCTCTCTTGCACAGACAAAATAGAATCTAGCTTGCTTGGCCTGGAATGCAGTGAGTTCCAAGTCTCCAATTTACCTTTTGTAACCTAATCTTTCACTTCCACAACTTAACAATCTCCACTTTTTACCATTTCTCCTACAACACCAGACCATTTTCTAATTTTGTATTGGCCCAGGATGCCCTTTCCTCCCTGCTTCAACTAACAGACTCTTATCCATAATTGGGTTCACTGAATATCCTATCCTACTGTGGCTAGGCCCTGGAATAGAGCTCAGAACAAAACAGTCAGGTAAGGAAGCCTCCTGGCAACTGTAAAATCTGACAACAAACGGACACGCAATTAAAACAATTAGAGAACGTGATCTGTATTATAAAGGAAATAAGATGACAAGAGAAACTCTAGGGGGAATGATGCAAGCAGGCCTCTTAACTTCCTCGGAGATGACAAATTATTAATATGAGATCTTGCAGGATAAGGAGCCAGTCAGGAAAAATGAGAAAGGGATTCTCAGCAGAGGGCACTGCAAAAGTACTGTCTCCATCAGAACTGTGTGCTAGACCATAGGCACTGCACTTCTTGAAGAGAACTGTTGGATACAAATGTGTCTTTAGAATTTGGCTTAGCTGGCACTTGGTCATCAACTCAATAAATAGTTGCTAACTTAAATGAACAAGAGCAACTAAAAGAGAACTGTGAGGCTAAGGAATAAATAGGAAGGGTAGACATTTTTCACTGTAACAAATAAAAATCTTAGTAGCACCAAGCCACTCAAGTTCTCTGGCAGTATCCCATTATATCCTTATTTAATTTGCTGGTACATTTTGCTTAGTATTCATACACCTAACAAATTATGAATGGTTTCAGTTCAGACCCCCAAATCCTGAAGGGCAATTGTGTAAAAGCAACTGCTTTTACAAATACAGAAACATGGGGATCCCTGGGTGGCTCAGCGGTTTGGCGCCTGCCTTTGGCCCAGGGAGCGATCCTGGAGTCCCGGGATCAAGTCCCACATCGGGCTCCCTGCGTGGAGCCTGCTTCTCCCTCTGCCTGTGTCTCTGCCTCTCTCTATGTTTCTCATGAATAAATAAATAGAATCTTAAAAAAAAAAAAAAAAAAGAGCTGAGTGAAGTAAGTCAGTCGGAGAAGGACAAACATTATATGTTCTCATTCATTTGGGGAATATAAATAATAGTGAAAGGGAATATAAGGGAAGGGAGAAGAAATGTGTGGGAAATATCAGAAAGGGAGACAGAACATAAAGACTGCTAACTCTGGGAAACGAACTAGGGGTGGTAGAAGGGGAGGAGGGCGGGGGGTGGGAGTGAATGGGTGACGGGCACTGGGGGTTATTCTGTATGTTAGTAAATTGAAAACCAATAAAAAATAAATTAAAAAAAATAAAAATAAATTAAAAAAATAAATAAAAAACAGCAACAACAAAAAGAAACAAATAAACATGATTTTGATGTAAGGAAAGAATTATTTTAATTAAAACATTCACACAAATCCCTAGCACTTTTGATGTATATATTCCCTTCTCTTTCTCCTAAGAGTTACGTTCTCCATTTTAACCCCAAGGGTCCTAATTCATCCACATCCTAAGTTCATTCCATGACAATTGGTCATACACTAGCTAACAGTCAGTTACTTTCAGCATATCAATCATCCAATTGGATGGGTATAAATGATAAAGCCTCCATGCCTCTCTTTATGAAGTGAGAATGAGAATATAAGAAGACAAATTAAGAATGTAGCTTCAGACATTTGAAACTCTTCCAAATTAACAGGCCCCAAACAGAAAGCCTAGAAAGAGTAATGTAAAAGGCAAAAGCCTAGAAAGAGTAATGTAAAAGGCACACATTCTTAATGGACACACAAATAAAACAATTATCCAAGCAGTAGTGTACTATGTAGGCACTAAAGCAGATTTTCAAGATCACTGGCCAGCCAAAGGTTTCCTCTGCTATACTAAATATTTATATTAGCAACATGCTGCTAAGAGGATGATAAAAGTAATATCACATGGCTTTTTTTTTATCAGTTATAAACTGTTGAGCTGTGTCACATACCTTACTCTAGGTCCCCCATCACCACCAAAAAAAAGGAGTAGAGAATTGGGTTAAGAAATCTAGTGCACCTTTGAGATTAGCATACCAAGGTCATGCTGAGGAAAGTCTAATGAATTGGTGACTATGCCTTCAAAATGGTTGTGCTTCCCACATCTACCCTACTCTGCCACCAGCAGAAATCCTGGGATTTAGTCAACTCATGAGCAATTAAAGGATGCTCATTACAACTTCACTAGGTTACACATGCATACAAATAATTGGAGATAGCCAAGAAGCTCACTGTAGCCATAAGCTAGTAAGAAAAAAAAAGGCTTTATTGCTCAACAAAAGTAACCTGATAAATGAAAAAGAATGGGGTGGTTCTTGTTCCATAAAAGCTTCAGGTTTACCATGAATCTTAGCTGAGGTTCAAATGATAATGGGCTCTATGAATGTTGACCAGGTCAAAAACCAAATTCCCATCTTCATATTTGTACATTTGGATTACACATTAGCTTTACTGTCTTTATATTTCAAGGACAACGACATCTATCCCTGAGAAAGTGTGGTGGGAAGAACACTAAGGAAACATTAATAATGTGTTAGTCAAACCTGTATTTCAAAAGGGGCTCTTATTCTGGACAATACTGACACTTTGGAGACCTGTTTTTGTAAAAATTTCCCATTCCAGTCCTTAAAATATCTAAAATTAAAGGATATGTGTATATGTGTATGTATCTATGTATCTATATTTCTATGGATACAGATATCAGTGAAATTGCCATGACCTTTTCTTTGCTTATCTCAATATTTTCCAGATCCAGGATCCATGATGGCTATGGGAATAAAGCTAACAATACTCTATCAATACTAAATCAATCTGGCCAATACAGTGATTACTCAACTAAATCAGCAATATTAACTAGACTTTATTCTCTTTAAATAGGAAAACAAAAGCCACATCTCCAAATACTAGCATATTGGCCAATCTTCTTACAGGGAGATGGTATAAAACAAACTAAAACAAACATGGCACAGTATGGAAGAAAGAGTTATAAAACTCTACTTCTATACATTTAGAGCAAAACGTATTTTAATAGCATGTTTTAGGGCAGCCTGGGTGGCTCAGCAGTTTAGTGCTGCCTTCAGCCCAGGGTGTGGTCCTGGAGACCCAGGATCGAGTCCCACGTCAAACTCCCTGCATGGAGCCTGCTTCTCCCTCTGTCTGTGTCTGTGCCTCTGTGTGTGTGTGTGTGTGTGTGTGTGTGTGTCTCATGAATAAATAAATAAAATCTTAAAAAAATAAAAAATAGCATATTTTATATAAATTTTGGTAATATACATTCTATAAAAATACTATTTCAACTAAAAACCATGAGCTTGATATTAGCCAAAATGGGAAAGAACAGTTTGCCATTCAATGTATAAACGAAAAAGCAGAAACATTTATTTTCTGTCAGCAGTTTCAAATGTCCATATAACTAAACTAAAACATTTGGATTTAACTTTGAAAAGTTAAGCATTGCAATAACAGCCTAAACAAAGCCACAATTATCAAGTTATTCCCCTGATTAAGCAAGCCTCAGTATATGGTGTTAGCCTTACCATAAACAAATAATTTTCCAGTCTTATGCAGTCACTCTTGAGCCAACCGAATTACTGGAACAGAGCAGCAGTTTCAGCTACTTCTAAAATTACAAGAAAGCTACTATGTAGAACATTTATAGTGACACAGAAAACTCGAATTAAATGGCTGGACAAAGACACCAACAAGTTTCAAGTTTACCACCATTTCAAGTTATACAAGCAAAAATAGTATCCTTTAAAGAAAGACTAATTCTGCTAAATGAAAACCATCAGGGTCTATTCCTTTTATTTAGGAGCACCATACAGCAAAACAAGCGGTCAAGTCCACAGGGTAATAGCATTTCAATAGCTGCAATGTGGTGCCAGACCAGGCTTTGTTGGCCTTCCTATTCTGAGAGATATCTCTTTATACTTAGTCCATCTGCCATAAGTGATAACCAAATGCCTGTGTGATAATTCAAAATTAAAACAAAAATGCTTCCCTCCCCCCAAAACTAACAGCAGAGAAGTGTCCAACAGTCAATGATCGCAAATCAAGAATTCCAATACTTTAACAGAAAGCTTCCAGAGGGAAGAAACAAAACATACAGCTGGTTCACCTTTTTTTTTTTTTTTAAAAGATTTATTTATTTATTCGTGATAGACATAGAGAGAGAGAGAGAGAGAGAGAGAGAGAGAGAGAGAGAAAGGCAGAGACACAGGAGGAGGGAGAAGCAGGCTCCATGCCGGGAGCCCAACGCGGCACTCGAGCCCGGGTCTCCAGGATCAAGCCCTGGGCCAAAGGCGGGCACCAAACCGCTGAGCCACCCAGGGATCCCCCAGCTGGTTCACCTTTAACGTGCTGCCTAGTATCATCGCTGCTGGGAGAATCAGCTGATAGTTTTGTTTTTAAAGATTTTATTTATTTATTCATGAGACACACACAGAGAGAGGCAGAGACACAGGCAGAGGGAGAAGCAGTTTCCTCACAGGGAGCCAATGTGAGACTACTCACAATGCTGAGCACCATTCTGGTTTACCCTTAACTCTCACAGCAACTCCCATAGGCTAGTACTAATATTAACCCCATACTGCAGGTGAAGAAACTGAGGAATCAAGGCAGTGAAGTAACTTGCTCAAGGCCACATCACCAAGAAGCAGCAAAGCCACTATGTTCAACACAGAAAACCTGTATCCAGAGTCCAAGCTCTTAAGCGCTGTATCAGCCTTAATCCCAAGAAAGCATAATTGATTTTAATCAACAATGTTCTGCCTCACGATGAAAACACCTGTAATCAATATATTATCAGCAAGAGGAAGTTAGCACCTGATTCTTTGGAACTATTAATAAAAAAAATTTTGACTTAAAATACTAAGAGTCAGCCATACATGTCCTAAGAAAACTCAACATACAAGCTGATTTGCAGTACTCTTGCTTGATGAATAAATTCTGCGTAGTCTAAGTTGCCAAACTTTTGTGCTGCATTTTTTTTGGTGAAATTGTAAACAGTTCCATTATAGATTCTTGCATGAAGGCTGATCTGAACTGTCCCAAAATTCACGTTAGTGTATATATATATTTTTTTAACATTTAATGGGATCTCTAGCAGCCTATTTCCCATACAAAACAAGCCATTTAAACCAAACTTTGAATTTTATCACCAGTCACAATATAAAACCAGATGAATATAATTTCTGATACAACCCTATTCATTTTCATTAATGACACACTTCTAGAATCTTGGCTTTTCCACAACACAAACACACACACTCCACCTCTCTTCTTGATAAAAGGGTGTATCACAATACAAAAGCCAAATTTGTATACGTGGCATGGAAAGACCTTAAACATGCATATACTCTTTCTCCTTTTTGAAACTGCCCAAGGTGGTATTCATGGGACAAGAGAAAAGACTGCATCTACTCAAGGCAGTAAACCATTATTCTTATTGTTTGAACTGATTTCAGAAAAAAAAAAAAAAAGGCCCTAATCATGTTAGACAAATTTTTGTTCCTTATAACTTGCAGCCAGCATAAAAAAGTTGAAATTGTAGGCATCAAGAATTAATCATTAATTAGACTAGATATCTGAAAGATTCCCCTCATCTACCAGATAATTACCTGAAGTGAAAAATACGTATATAAACTTTTATTAAAACGCTAATCTTCAAATATGCACATACACCTGCATGACATTAACATACAAGATGGTAACCCATAGTCCTGATCCTCAAGAAACTCCTAATTTAGCAGGCATGATGAAATCCGTACACCAACAGCACAAAAGATTTGTATGTATGTAAAAAAATATTTAAAATTCAAATTTGTGTGTCATGTTTTGGTATTCATGTACGTCATTTCTTTGCTATCTACACAAGTGCACAAAAAGCACCTGAGGAGAAACACCTTTCATCCAGCTGTACACACCTGATGTAGCATCAAGCATATAAAAGGTGAAACAAGCATCAGTATAAATCAGTATAAATTTCAGGAAATCCTTGTTTTTTAATTCAAATGTCACAAGACAGCTAAATTTTCAAAGCACTACAGGTTTTCGGTTAGAGATGCTAGAAACATTCTATAATAAATTCTTCTAAAATCAATTTAATTTTTATTTTTTAAAGCAATAATAATTTCATCACATGGTTGATGATGCAAGAGGATAATCACCAGATTATTAAAGACCTTCATTTAAAAACGCTGTCATTCACTTAACTAGATTATACAATATTTATTTTAAATGATGTGCCACATCCATGATAAGAAATAACATGCTAAAAATATTCAGTTGTGTATTTCACATGTATTTGTTCTACTTTAGAGCAAATTCTGCACATCCTATATATAGTAGTTGCCTTTCGTCTGTGGGGGATATGTTCCAAGATCTCTAGTGAATGCCTGAAACTCTACAAACCCTATATATACTACATTTTTCGCTATACATACATATTTATAATAAAGTTCAATTTATACATTAGGCACAGTAAGAGATTAACAATAGTAATAAAATAGAACAATTATAATGTGAGATGATAAAATGTCTGTGAGATGAACGATGCTGGCACTATGACCTAGCGTTAAACTACTAACATTCTGAGGATCATCTGCTTCCAGACCATGGTTGACCAGGGGTAACTGAAACCACAGGAGGCAAAACCACAGAAAAACAGGAGACAATCATATATCCACAAAGATTGTGCTACAAAAATTTTCCACATAAAGAAAAATTTGCAGAAATCACTTGAATTGTTCCCTCAAATTTGGCAAAGTGTAATTTCAGTCAAATATTAAGATGAAAAAAAATTAGAAAAGATAAGAAAATTTTAGAATAAGAATTATGAAAACCTTTCTACAATACTCTCTTGCCTTTAAAAAAGTGACTGTCTACACTATACTACCACTTAAACTTTGAAAACACCTTTAATCCTGAAAAGTAACAATATTTTGTACATGCCTTACTTCAATACAATCTTTTGAGTCTCAGCATGAGGCTCTTAACCTGTTGTATTGCACAAACAGAATGAAACATGTGACATGACTGCTCCAATTTTCCAAATAAAGGTGAGGGATACAGACAGAAAATAAAACAAAGTAACATTAATGAAAAGGATATATAGACCTACCACATCCGTTGAAAGTTGAAAACTCTGTTAAGAAACAAATAATACAAGCAGCACAAAAAAAATCATTTTGATTGAGACAGGATTTAATAAGGAGGGGAACTAAACCACCACCAAACCCTGGGAATACTGTAGTAGAGAGCAGGGAATGCCGAAATTGGGACTGTTACTAGAGGTGAAAGCTAGGGCGTGACCTCCAGTCAAGGGACATGGAAGGGACATGGAAGGGACAGAGCTAACCACAAACAGGTCTAGGGGAAGTGAGCATAATGGCAACCCCAGATTGAGGAAATTCACTAAGTCTCATTTGCACTATGAAAATCTTGGGACTCAGCATCCAACAGCCTCAAGCGTGATCATCTCCCAGGAAATCCTTCACAGAACAGCTTTTATGAAAAGATTAAACAGCAGAGGAGACAATACTGTGTTTTTCCTCTTAGGAGTCCTAAAATGCAATTTTAAGTTTCCCAACGTTTATACTTCCACTAAAGGAAACTGCCCACCTCTCTGCACATCCGTGAACTTCCTTCAAGAAGAGACGGTGAACCTCAATTCCATGAAAATCCTGAGTTAAAAAACTATTCTGGCACTACTCAACCAATCAAGAGCACTTAGTAGCAAGCAGATCATTGCAGTTTCTGATTTGGAAGGCAGAGAGTATGAAAGGAGGGGGCTGGGGACAAGGATGACACATTTTGTTTAAGAGAAGCCAAGCTTAGCAAAAAAAGTGGGAGACAAATAGAGGCTGTGGTTGGCATAATTGCTTCTGTGACTTATCAGTTTTATTTTCATCTTTAACCCTCCAATTTAAAGAAAGAGCTTTATTCTCACTGGACACAAAAATGATATTCTCTAGTAAGAATATGTAGCCACAGGGAAACCTCATCTACTGACCTGGAAGGATTTGGGAAAGTATAAAACCATTAAACAGTTAGTGATGTAAAGCATAAAGAGGTAATATAAGCTGATAAATATTTAACTGGACTTATCAAACTGAATAATTCTTCAAACGAGATAGCGAGAAAAGCCCCTTTTCCTTTTGGATAAACTGCCATTTTCTCAAACTTTAAGAGATGGCAGATTATGCTCCAATAGCTAAATCTTTTCCTTATATTTCTTTTTCAATTATCTCAAGGATTCTGTAATTGGTTCTTCACACACACACACAATCACACCAAGCTTGTTTCTTTTTTCCTTGAGCCAATGTTAAGGCACTGTCCTTAACCCTAAATACACAAGCCCACTCTGGTAAACTGCCAGTGTCGCTTTGGAACTGCAGGTGACAGATGCAGCCAGAGAGCTCACAGATGTGGACTGGCTGCAGTGTGAGTCTTGTTCCATTGAGCACATTGACAGAGCCCGCAGATGCACATCCCTGCAGAAGGAGTCTTAAAAAACCGTCATTCCCAATTAAATTTACTTGTAGGGCTCTTACTGGCTGTCATTAAGCGCTTATTCCAATTCTCATCCTTGCTTACCCCTGCCCACAATTCGTCTTATCTTTCTTCGTTCCGGACCCTTCTTCATCAAACCTAATTTGGTTAATAATAATAACAATAATAAAGCGGGGCTGTTGGCGTGGCCAGCACCAGGAACCCGCGAAGGTGCGATCTGGGAGCCTTCCCGCCGCGGCAGAGGCCGCTGGAAGTTTACTGGGAAGCAATGGACCCCTAGCATCTTTGCAGGATCCGTCTTTCCTCTGGGTGAGAGCTTCAGGGAGCAAGCGGCGAGACAGTTGGGGGATCTCCCTTCTCCCGTCTTTCCCAGGGGTAGCTAGCACGAAAAATAAAATACCTCTTATGCTACACCCTACTCAATAACGCTCGCAGGCAGGCACGCCCCGCCCCCACGCCGTTATCCCCGATGAGCTCCCCAAATATCACGCAGTCCTCCTAACAAGTGGACCCCCCCTCCGGCCCGCGGGCCAACTGCCCCCCACCTCCGTTCCCGTCCTCGGGTCGTCCGCCCCCGCACATCCCCGCCGCGGCACGGCCCGGCTCGCACACAGCAGCCCCGGCGCTCAGGCCGCCCGGTCGCCCGCGCTCCCCCAAGCCCAGGGTCGCCTACAGGGTTACCGTGGGAAGAGGGGGCGGCGGCAGAGAACGCGGCGGCAGCGCTGCTGCCGGTTACGTCGGACGCGAAGGATAAGCTGGAGGACAAGGATGATGATGAGGCGAGCGCGCTCCCCAGTCTCCATGGAACTCCCGCCCCGGCCCGTTGCTAGGAGCCCCCGAGGCTCGGGCTCCGTCTTTCGTGCTTTGTTGTTCCGGGTACTGGGCTGCCGCTTCTTCCCCGCGACAATAAATAGACCCGACGCAGGGGGAGCATAGAGACAGCGCGCGGAGGCTAGAGCGCCGCCGGGCTGGATGCCCCTGGGTTCCTCGCTAGCCACTCATTTCCGGCTCTCACTGCTCCCGTCATTTCCCCCCGCCCCTTTCCCCACTTTCCCTTCCTCCTTCCTGGTCCCCGGAGGCGGGCCCCTCCCGCTCTTGGCTTGGCGACGTCCGGGAATGGGGGGCAGGGACGGCGACTGGGCTACATCCTTTTTTTTTTTTTTTTTTTTTTGCTTGAGGACCGTCTAAAAAGATTTCGAAAACACTGCGCGACCTTTTTTACGTTTTTAGCCGATATCTAAACATAAGTACCAAATTCCTGCCGACACTAGCCTACAGAGGGACTTTAATTGATCAAGACTTTAGAACTTTCTCGTTAGCTCGTTCGACTTAAAGGTCCACCATTTAACGTCGTTGGCAAAACGAGTCCTCAACAACTAAATTTATTTTCTAGGGCATTTTCTGTCTCAGAGAGTCCTATTTCGATAACATCGCGGCAAAGCTCTCATTAAGGAATTCCGATTCAAGTCCTAATATACAGCGATGGGAGAATGGATGGATGGATGGACAGACAAATGCATGGATAGACAGACGATAGATACTAGGGCAGGGAGCCTCCGGCACACTTCTGTCGCTTCTCCCTTCGCTCTTACTCCTTACTCAACTTGGGTTTGCGGTCAGAGCTCCGCCTTGGAGCCTGAGCACCTCAGAGGGTTTACGCGGTGTAGCCGGATCCGGGAAGGATGCACGGGGGGCGAGGGCGGCTCTCGGCTGGGGCCGACGGGCGTAGGCGGGCACTCACTCCAGCGCAAGCGGGGCGCCCGGGGACTGACACCCTTCCGCGGCTCTGCGCCCGAGTAGCCCTGGAGTGACCCGGGGACCCCGGGAGGCGCACTCTCGCCAGTTTGAACCGCCGCGCTGGGGCGCGGTGAGCCTGGGGGAGGGGGGGGTGGCCTGAGACGCTGCCGGCGGAGCGAGACTCGAGTAACCGCAGGGAGCGCGGAGCAGCGCGGAGCAGCGCGGAGCCCCGCGACGCCGCCCGGGTCCCACCCCGGCTTGCACGGGCCTCTCGCCTCCCGAGCTCGGCTGCAGCAGAAGCCTCCGACCCCGGATGAGGCCGATGGGCAGCTCTGATTTAATTAAAGGTCTACAAGGCGGGATCATGGGTACCCCGGCCTCTGATTGGTGTGACTCCTGGAGGAAAAATGAGAAAGCCACTTGTCCTTTTGGGTGGGAGAGAAGACAAGGGCGGACGTCGAGGGGATTTGGGAGCATGTTAGCCATTTGGCTCTTTCATTATTCATTGGAAAAATATCTGAGCACTTAAAAGCCCTGTAGATGTATGGAATTTCCGTTTTGTTTCGATTTCTGTACTAACTTATTTTCAGATCTATTAAATAATTGTAGTTCGTGTTAGGTGTAAGGGAAGAAAATAAATAAGAGGCTTGATTGGGAAGTTTGGCTGTGTGTTAGCAGGGAGGGGACTTTTAGGAGGTGACATTGCAGCTGTTAGCTGAAAGGGATGGGAATAGAAGGGATGTTCATAGAGTGTTACAGGCGGAGGGAACAAGATGCCGAGATTGCTATGCTGGAGCATTACGTCGGTGGGACATCCTGATCAAATCAATGGAAAGAGTGACATGAGACGAAATTGGATAGAGCTTAAGGCCTTAAACCTTCAGTGCCTTATAGACATAGAAGGGAGTTTGGATTTTCTTCCAAGTGCTAGGGGACGTGAAGGGTTTTAAGCTGTAGCATAACATGGTCTGATTTACCAACCGAATGACGAGGAAAAGGCTATAATCCAGTGATTAGCGCCACTACTGAAAAGCCAATTTAAAGCAATGGTGACCAATTTTAAGGTCTTTATGAGGCAATTTTCTTTTAGGGGACCAACAAGATACCTGGCATAAAGCATGTCAGTTGCTTTGAAATCCCTTTTGTCATACATTAGTCAAAGACTTGTCTCACTGCCACCATTCCTCATTCTGGAAATGGATTCGGCTTTGCTGCAAGCACCATTCTCCATAGGCCTATTGAATGTCTATCCACTATCATACACACCGTTCCTCTGACCAAGGAATTCACTTCACAATGAAAGAAGTAAGACAATAAGATAAAACCTGTGGGCTTCATTGGTCTTAGAATGTGCTCCATTATTTAGGTGCCAGCTAAGATTATAATATTTTCTATTATTCAGGTGCTAGGTAAGATTAGAATATGCCATATATGTTCCAAACCAAGTCTCTCCATTAGCACAAAAATTTATACTTAACTGGGAGAATATATTTATCTGATAGATCAGTGCTACTTAAAATGTGGTGTATGGACCAAAGTCAGTCTGCAAACTGCAGTGAAATCAGCAATGAAATCGGTATAGAAATTGAGAGGAACATTTTGAAACTTCTAAGAATTTGGAATTTATATGGAAAGTAAGCATGCAGTTTTATATTTATGAAAGCATTTGCCTTCATTGAGTTACTAACTAAAAACAAAAAGTGATCCCTCACAACAGATAGCTATGCCCACTAGGGTTTCTAGCTTAATGAGCTTGGTCAAAAAAAAAAAAAAATCAAGCTATTGGAATATACTAGCTACTTCTTGCTCTGTTAGTGCCACAAGAGAGAGAAACTAGTTCAGTAGGGCCATTCTGAAAGAGACAGGCAATGGTAGTGTGATACATAGCTGTTAAGAGGAGTCCTTTCTGCCAGTGGTCTCGTTATCCTATGCTGATATTGATCAGATAATATGTACTTCTGCCAATTGAAACAACTAAGTTTTATGCACACCCCCCCCCCATAAGGTTAATACACTAACCAGAAATGCAGAGACCCAGCAGAGCAATGGAGTCAGGGATGTATCATTCCTCAGGACTCTTCTTAAATATCTTCTGCTGTGCCCCTTATCAACTGAAAAAGGTAATTTCTACTATTATGCCAGTTGAATGGTCACAACTTAGGGGATAGTCTGAAGCTATAACCTGGCTTTACAATCCCAGCCTGTTTCTCACCCTATCATCAGATAGAGTCTGTGGCACAGACAGTGAATGAAGATCCAGGGTGATTGACAGAGTTGGTAGGCCAGTTTCCAAGAGATAGAAACAAGAAGGGCAAAGTCCCTATTCAAAGTTTGCTGTCTCAGTGAGATTTCTGATAACGACCGAATGGATTTCCCCCAAATGACATTGACTGACAGCCAAGTAAATTTTAAGGGATTGCCAGAAAACCTTCACCTTGGAAAAGGCATGTACTGGTGTGCTGTGTCAAAGACAACATCCTGGTCTTGGTGTCAGCAGAATGATGAATTCAGTTGCCAGGGCAGTCGTAGAAAATTCCTTCTCACTACTTGCCTAAGGCAGGGTCTTTGAGAATAATAGATAAAGGGAATCTTGACACTTTGAGTGGTTGATCAAAGATCTCAATTCTCTGCTGGACAAGAGGAGCCCTTCTTACCCTTATTCTTGTCCAACAGGATATGATATATGCTCAACCATTGCACAGTGAGTCTCCTTTTTGCCCTTTCTCATCAGTTTTTGTTATCCTGTTCTCCATCCCCTCTAGTACATTGGTACATTATAGTATATATATATATATATATATATATATACATAATATATAGTATATTGGTACATTAAGGGAAAATGCATTAATTATCATTTAGCTAGATCTGGGCCTTTTCAAGACTGACTATACTCAAAGATCCTGAATTTGAGCTGGATGTAACTTTGAGTTTTCTCCTCCCACTGCATAGGGTTTGAGTAAATTTTCAGTTGCATAAGGTATAGTTGCTTTAGATTAAGAGAATTAGAGATATATAAAAAAACTCTGTGTGTGTGTGTGTGTGTGTGTGTGTGTATGTACACATACATGCACTGAACAATAGCCAAAGGATAACATGTAGGGAACATTTATTGTTTTGTCAGCCCAGAACATCTCTCTTCTTTTAGGGAGATTACTCTTACCACTTATTTGGGGAA
The DNA here is from genome assembly GCF_003254725.2 of Canis lupus dingo. Lineage (NCBI taxonomy): Eukaryota > Metazoa > Chordata > Mammalia > Carnivora > Canidae > Canis > Canis lupus. Next base: position 26,906,781 of record NC_064243.1, on the reverse strand, counting down.
CTATGTTTACTTTTTACCTTCCTCCAATCTAATGCAGGTCCAAGTGGGAGTTGCAATAGTGATAATGATTGATAGAGAGGTGGGGTCCTCAGTTAAGCTGGGGCAACTGTGTATAATACCTGTACTGAAATTGCTCTCAGTTCCAAATTTACTTTATGTCTGCTCTGCGAAGATGGATCTTGATCCTTTGAATATTCTTGTTTGCTAGCTATCACAATGTTAAGTTTTGTCAGTAGAAAAGGCTAGAGAGACATTGAAGTAGGTAAGGATTTTTGCTTCCCAGTTCCAGTGTTCCCCCTGACAAGCTCCTGAAGCATGGAAGCCCTCTCTGGAATCTACCTCCTACAGCACAAGTGGTTCCCCTATGCCCACTCTGGAGTCCGAAGGACAGTCAGTGGTAAAGGAAAATCTTCCAAGTGGGCGTAATTAGAACAGTATATTTGCTTGTTCACCATGTCTAGAGTGAAGGGTGACCAGAATGGGCAATTGCTAATGGCTTTTCTAGATGTACAAGCACTTAGAAGAAATAGATTGGAAGATTGGTGACAAGGAAGCACCAATCACACCTATCAAGGAAGTGATAGATAGATGAATTTCTCTACATGGGCACAAACTGTGAAGATACTTGTGTCCCATTTTGGTGCACACTAAAGGTATCCATTGCAGAGCAGACTAGAAATAATCAGGTGGACAAAATGGCACTACCTGTGGATGTCAGCCAGCCTCTTTACTCAGCCATGCAGGATTTGTTCAAGGGACCCTTGAACAAAGTGGCCACGGGGGTAAGAATGTAGGCTATGCCTGTGCTCAACAACATGAATGTCTCCTTAACCAAGGCTCACCTTGCTGACATTACTGTTAAATTCAGGGTATTTAGAACGTGCTGTCTAATGGCAAATTGATTATACTGGACCTCTTTCATCACTGAGGGGGCAAAGATTCATTTTTATTGGCATAATCACATATTCTGAAAATGGATTAGCCTTTACTCCTTATATTGTTTCTGCCAGCGTCACTATCTGTGAACTCACAAAATGGTTTATTTGCTGGCAATGCATTCCACACAACGTTGTATCCAATCAGGGAACTCATTCACAGCAAAGAAAGTGCAGCAATGGGTCCATGGTCTATGAAATTAACAGATCTTACCATATACACCATCACTTGGAAGCAGCTGGCTGCAGTGAAATGATTTATTGAAGACTCAGCCATAGCCTTCTTGGAAGGCAACACCCTCGAAGAATGAAAATCTGTCTTACAGGATATATTTTGAATCAGAGACCATTACATGGTACCCTCTCTTCCATAGCCAGAATAAATTTGAATCAAGGTATGGGAGTAGGAATGGCTCTTCTCACAATTTCACCTAATAAGCCACTCAGAATTTTTCCTCCCTTAATCTGGAAACTTTGACTTCTGCTGTTGTAGAGAATTTAATCCCCAAGGGGAGAATGGTTCTTTCATGAGATGCATCAGTGGTTCTGCTACATCAGAGGATGAGACTCCCACTTGGCCATTTTGGGTTCCTTATGCCCCTGCAACAAAAAACAGAAACATGAGGTAATTTACTGGCTGGAGTGATTTTCTTTTTACTTCTACCAAACATTTACTGCATAAATAACATATAAATGTATAAAGACACCATTAAGACGTGTGTTTATGTAAATAAAGCATACAGAAAAGGCACACACAAATTAGAGCAATTTTGAACTCTCTCTTACACTTACTAAATTAGCAACAAGAAATAAAATCCCTACCCAAAGCTGTACACTTTTAGTGAAATGATATACTTTTTTTTTTTTAATGTAGACTCCAATGCAGGGCCCAAACTCATAACCCTGAGATCAAGACCTGAGCCAAGATCAAGAGTTAGACGCTCACCAACTGAGCTACCCAGGTGCCCCTGAGCCCTGAAATGATACATTTAAATGGTGACACTGTTTGGAAAGCTGGTTTACTTACACATGGTGAAGGCAAGAAAGACAGTCTAGAATCCAGAAGGTTCTCTGGGGATCCTCTAAGTACCTAATATTATGTCTAATATTAAAGTTAATGAAAACTTATAGCAACCAAAAATAAACAATAGGGTGTTTGAGGACTCAGATCCTATGGAATTGAAGGTTTGGGCCCCTCCACCAAGCAAAGAATCCCAACTGGCTGAGGTTCCAGAGGATGGTAGGGGAAATATAGAATGGGTAGAGGAAAATGAAAGCTGTAGATACGAATTATGACCTTGTGAACAATTATAGAAATGAGGACTGTAGTATCTTTGCATGTTTCTATTGGCTTATTCTATCTATGTGCTTATTTGTATTTATTAGGCATTTTCTTACTTTATCCCCTTCCTACTTTTACTTTATATTCAAGTTGTTGAAAGTTGTATTAGTTTCCTAGGTCATTGCAACAATGTACCACAAATCTGATGGCTTAAAACAACAGAAATTTGTTCTCTTCCAGTTCTGGAACCCAGAATTCCAAAATCCAGTTGTTGATTCCTTTTGGAGGCTCTGAGGGAGAATGTGTGCCATGTCTTTCTCCTAGTTTCTGGTGGCAGCCTGGTAATTCTTGGCATTCACTGGCCTGTGAATGCATCACAATCTCTGCCTCCATCTTCATATTGTCTCTTCTGTGTGTGTGTCTGTGTCTCAAATTCCCCTCTTCTTTCTCTTAGGAGGACACCAGGCATTGGATTGAGGGACCGCTATAAACCCAGATGATCTCATCTCAAATCCTTAATTTAATTACATCTGCAAAGACCTTATGTCCAAACAAGGGCACATTCACAGGTACTGGGTACTCATATCTTCTGAGGCCACAATGCAACTCACTACAGAAATTAACTCTACAATTAGTCTTTTTTTTTTAAAGATTTTTTATTTCTTTATTCATCACACACACACACACACACACACAGATTGAGAGAGAGAGAGAGAGAGAGAGAGGCAGAGACACAGGCAGAGGGGGAAGCAGGCTCCATGCAGGGAGCCCGATGTGGGACTTGATCCTCAGACTCCAGGATCATGCCCTGGGCCGAAGGCAGATGCTTAACTACTGCGTAACCCAGGCATCCCTACAATTAGTCTTTAAGTAACAGAATATTCAGTAGAACGGTGACTGAATTTTGAGGATTAATTAATATAGCCAGCAATAAATACAATGAGTCTGAAGACTCTGTGTCACATTATTTGATGAAAAGGGGAGAATTTCCCTTGTAAGAGGATAACAGTGTCATATCACGTAGAAATACAGCATTGTTTCATTATAGAGAGGTGCAGGTGGAAGCCTTGCAGTTAGGCAGTTTCTTGTAGTGCATGTGGCTTCTACACTGTAAGCAACTTCTCTAGTGTCTGCCTCCAACAACACATGAAGCTTCCACTCCTGAAGCTCACCCCCAAAACCTGTAGGAGAATCCAGTGAGACCTCTCCCTGAGACCTGCTATCCTCAGCAGTTAGAGAGTGGATTTCTTGGGAATTCTGTCTGGGAAGTATCAAAGTAAACTTCAGTGAGCCATGGCCATGCCCTCTCCAGCAAGGTCTGAAGCTCTGTTGTATTGGGGCGGGTGGGGTGGGATGTGCACAAGGCTCCTCCTTGGCACTCCATCCCAGCCCCAGGAGTAATGCTGGCTCCTTAAGTGTGTGGTTTTTATATTATTTCCAATTTTCTTTGTTTCATGCTAGCTAACCCCCTTAATACTCCAATTTCCTGTTATAGTTAAAAATTCTTTTTATTATATTGTCTCTGCTCAAATTACCATGGAGTTTACTTCTCCTGATTGGACTCACTGCCCCACTTTCCTGGCTCCTGTGATTGGTGATAAAAAGGTAATATGACCAAGCCAGGGCAAAGAGTGTCCTACTCCAGGATTTATTGAGGTGCAGCTGGGAAAAAGAACAATTTCTTTTTCTAGTAGTAAAACTGGGAAGGTGTGGACTGAGGGCAACAGCCTGACATATCCTCTTCTGTAAGGAGAATGTTCACTAGGACCATGTTCACTAGCAGTTAACAAAGCTGACAGGAAGAGAAGCAGAGACAAAAGATGGAGAAAAGTTCTGTGTTATAAAGAAGTTGATCCTCCTTAAATGTATCTATAAATGTAAGTTATCCCTATCAATAGATAATGATAATTTTTAATAAAATTAGTCAAATTCTAAATTTCATCTGAAAAAGAAAATGCAAGAGCATAACATAGCTTTGCCAATATATACAACTGCCAGATCTGCCACACATTAAAAAGCAACAATAATTATACAGTATAGAATTGGAGCAGGATGGATAGAAAATGAGTAGAAAAAAACAGAAAGCAGAGAAACCTAGGATCAAGTCCTGCGTCGGGCTCCCTGCATGGAGCCTGCTTCTCCCTCTGCCTGTGTCTCTGCCTCTCTCTCTCTCTCTCTCTGTGTGTGTGTGTATGTGTCTCATGAATAAATAAAATATTTAAAAAAAAAAGAAAAAGTATATACACAGTCAGATCTTTATTTCATAACAAAAACACATTCCACATCGATTAAAGAGCTCCCCTGTCTTCAATTTTAGCCTCTTTTGGAGGAGTTCTTAGGACCTTTGTCAAATGTATGAGCTTCAAAGATCCTGCTCTATTAGGTTTTATCATCAAATCTCTATCCGTATGGTTTATTTGCAAATGACTATGTAACCTTTTTTCCCTACACAAATAACACATAAATACATTTTCTTTTTTTAAAAATTTATTTATTTATGATAGTCACAGAGAAAGAGAGAGAGAGAGGCAGAGACACACGCAGAGGGAGAAGCAGGCTCCATGCACCGGGAGCCCGACATAGGATTCTATCCCGGGTCTCCAGGATCGCGCCCTGGGTCAAAGGCAGGCGCCAAACCACTGCGCCACCCAGGGATCCCCATAAATACATTTTCTTTGTAGAAATTCGCACAACACAAACACACAAAATGGAGTCTCCTTTGTTTCCCCTCCTGCCATGTCACTCCCTACCTCAGATTTAGTACTGTTGTGTGACACCTGCTTTATATGATTCAGAAACTCTCCACTGTTCTGGTATTCTGGGGGCACCTCAGTAATTTCTTTGTGCTGCATGAAGTAATTCTTATGTTTATATTTTTCTGTTAATGGAATTGAATCTTGAAAAGCTAGAGATATAAGTATTTTTAGGCCACCTGCTTGAAACAAAAGTCCATTTAATCATTTAATCAATAATTCAATTTACAAGTAAGATAAATAACATTATCTTGAAATAAATAAAATAAAATATTTTGAATATGCATCTCTCCCTCTACTGGTGGGAAAGTTATCGACTTAATTTTTATTCTGGAAATTTTATCCTGTGCATTTAGCAACTCATTAATTTGGGGGAGCAGGGTGGAGGTTGATGCAGGAAAAGCATCCTCAGATTTGTATTGTTTGGAAGACGTTACATATGATCAGTTCTAGGTCTTGCTGAGTTGTTAAATAAGATTACTAAAAGACTACTACTAGTATAAACAGAATAAAAAATAGAATGTATAAATTCTCATCTTGTAGAAGGCAAAAAATAAATAAAATAAACAATTAAGCAAGTATAAAGAAAGTCAAGAGAGAAAAAAACATAGAAAAAGTGGAACTAAAAGAAAGCACAAAAATAGTGGAAATAAGTTATAAATTTCTACTAACCATAATACCTGTAAATAGATTAAACTCACATGTAAAAAATACCAGAAAAATATAATAGTAGATTAAAAATAATTCAACTATATTCTGTGTTTAAATATGTTGAATTCAGGGACGCCTGGGTGGCTCAGCGGTTGAGCATCTGCCTTTGGCTCAGGTCATGATCCCACAGCCTTGGGATGAATCCCACATCCTGCCCCTGCAGGGAGCCTGCTTCTCCCTCTGCCTGTGTCTCTGTGTCTCTCTCCCTCTCTCTCTGTCTCTCGTGAATAAATAAATAAATAAAATCTTAAAAAAAATATGTTGAGTTCAAAACAGAGGTTGTTCTGGTGGATTAAAAAAATAAACAAACAAAAAGAAAATACACCATCTCCAAAGATTTTTTTTTTATATTTAAAGAGTAAAAATTATGAAAATTAAAAATGAAAAAGATTCCAGAGGGTGTGGGGATGGGGTAATTGGATGATGGGTATTAAGGAGGGTACATGATATGATGAGTACTGGGTGTTCTAGGCAAATGATGAATTATTGAACTCTGCATGTGAAACTATGGATGTACTTATTATTATTTGTTGGCTACTTGAATTTAAATTTTAAAAAATTCCGGAAAAATACTAATCACAAAAAACTAGTAGCCATATCAATAATAGCAAAATAAAAGCAAAAATTAGTAGATATAATTTTAAAATTTGACAAATTTATATCAGAGTAGATATGCCAATTAATCTTTCTGAATTATTAATAGGTAAGGCCTATTAATAGGTAGAGATTAACTAATATAATTAATAAGATTATTTGCTTTCAAGAAGAAAACCTGAAAAATCATGAGCTAAGTACCCAACTTAAGATGTTAGAGAAAGAAAAGCAGAGGAAACTCTAGAAAATAAGAAAAACACATGATAAAGATAGAAATTAATGAAATGGAAAATACACAGAAAATACAGTATTCTACTGATTTTTTAAAGAGGTCAATAAAGTAGACAACTGTTGTATAAGTCTGACCAAGAAAAACAAGAGATACAGCTTAAATAAAAACAAAAAATGAAAAACTGAGTCTTAACCTCAGATAAAGACCAAAAAGATAAAAAGAGAACATTGTGAACAACCTTATACCAATAAGTTTGGACATTTTGAAGAAACAAGCAATTTCCTAAAAAATAATAACAGCAAAAATGACTCAGGAAAAAAGGAATGAACCTCTGGATTCTGGTAATTGACCAATTAATTCTCTTAAAAAAAAAAAAAAACCTGATAAAAATTCTGGGAGAAGTATCTAGAGGCCTTCCTTTCTTAAAAGCAAATTCTGAAAAGAGAGCTAAAATTAAGACCAAGGAAGAATGGAGAAAGGTAAATGCAAATGAGAAGGTGTTCTTGCTCAGTGAGCATTGGCTAGTCCTGAGAACTGGAACTTGTCTTTTGATGTCCTCAGAGTAAGAGGCACAGCAATAGCCCAGTGATTGTACCAGTGGGAAGTTGAATAGGAGGTTTTCTTGAAACCAAGTGAGACACAAAAGAGCTATATCCTAAGGGTAAGTACCTGAAGTGTTTCCATCACCTCAATGAGCCAGGAAACTAGGCAAAATTCTTGAACAAAACAGTTCAGAAATGATAATCTCCTCAATAAATGACAAATAGAGCATGATGCCAGCCTGAAGACGAGCAAAATTAAAAGGCTCTTTGAAGCAAAGCTTTCAAAAAAACAATAAAAACATTTTTTTATAAGTAAGGTTATTATAAACAAAAAATCCAGGATAGTATTTACTTTATTAGGAGGAAGACAGGGTAGCTGAAAATTCAAACTTTGAACATTTTAATGTCTTCGTGTTTATATTATGTCAAGCCTGGACTAGCAGAATATTCATTAAAGTAGAACTAAGACAAGGACATTTCTTATCAACATTATTTTCTCCTCTTTGTTCTAGAAGTTCTAGTCAATAAAACGAGATAAGAAAAAGAAAAAAAATTGTAATAAAGGCAGAGTAAAATGACTTTTATTTGCACATGATGGTATTGTCTGAAAATCCCAATTAAAATCAATTAAAAATCCACCCAAACTAATAAAACCTCAGTGAAGGGATCAGTTAAAGGTAATATCTGCCATTTGCTGGTATCTACTATGTGCCAGAAACTCTGCTTGACACTGTACATTTATTTTCTCAATTAGCCCTCACAAACAACCCTCTGAGGTATGTTAGTATCTCTACAAAGATAAGGAAAGGAGTCAAGTTGAGCAACTTATCCAAGTGGAAGGACAATTTGAACTTGCATGGTCTAATTCCAAAGCTTGTACTCTAAAACACTTTGCTATATTGTCTCCAAATAAATACTGAAAGTGAGATACTTTCTCTGTAACAGAAATAATCAGTGATCAGGACGTTTGTTCAAGGAAGAATACTTGGATACTTTTAGTGGCAAACATTATCAAAATAGGGTAGTAAATATCTTGCCTAAAAGAGCATGAACTTCAGATGGACCAAATATGTAATGAAATATGATCAAGACTTTCTTTCCTGAACAAGGCTGCAGACGAGTCTGAAATTCTTCCTCTGTCTTCCTCTTTTTGGACAGCATGCATATTGCTATCTTTCTCTTAACTTGTTTTTTTCTTCAGAATAGTTACAATAATATTATTGATCAGGTAATGATTGTCCTTCTGAAACTATGCCTTGATTGGCTTGGGGTGGTTTTTGTATTTCTCCTCTAAGAAGCTGTTAGAGTTACTTCTGTTAGCAATTGATTTTTTCTAACTTTCCTCTGAGATGATAGTTTTATATATAAGGATTAATTTTAGAATATTTTCTAGGGTGTGGAAATTAAATACTTACAACTAGTGTTTTCTAGTTCATTTATAACTTCCATCAGAATCTTCATTAATTCCTTTTGTCCTGCAGACTCAAACTTTCAGAGAGGCTTGCTGAGCTTGTTACTTTCTTCCCTTCTGTTTGGAAGATGCTGGGAACAGTTTCACCTTCTGCCCTCCCTCACTACTTCCCCCATCTGGCACATGCTTTTTCAGCTTTTTCAGCTTGCCTGGGAAGACTCTGTCCCACCATCCCCCTCCCACAATCTTAGATTCCAGTTCAGTCTCAAGTCAGCTTTGGAATCATAAATGAGAGTTAAAAGGGTCTTTGGAGATCAATCTGGTTTTATAAATAGGAAACAAAGGCCCACACTATTTTTCCTACTAGTTTCATTCAGAATCTGGTTCTGCATCAGTTGGTTTCTCCCGAAAACCAATACCTTGTCAGTAACATGAGGATTCCTGTTGTGAATACAGAGCTGCAAACAAGAAACAAGGCTGCCACCCTGTGGTGTGAACTTGAACAGAGAGGAAGGATTTATACAGAGAATTTTGAGAATTGAGAAAATTATGCATGGTGAATTTTCATTAATTAGAACAGTAATGACCAACTTCTGTCATTGTTATGGTGATTCACTTATCGAGATTTATAAGACTGTGAAATTCTCTTTAGGCTATGTGGGGAAATCCTGGTACAGCCATTAGACTGGGAGCTGCCTGAAGTCCCAGGAAGATATAAGTGACTCATTGATGCTCACAGACCGAGAGATCTATGGAAGTAATATACATATTTTTATCTTAAAAATAGGTCTAAATGTGCACAGTTTTATCTTATAAAACTGAATTAAGTAAGACAGTATGTTCTAGGTCATTAAATTCTTAAATTTCCCTTTGTCCCTACCTTTTTCCCCAATCAAGTACTTTTGGCATAATAGTCATGTTATATAAATGAGATAATTTAATTAAATAGAATTTGATGAAATCTAAGTGAAGCAAACACTTAAATATTAAATATTTAAATGGATTTGCTTTCAGTAGTTATATAAGTGTTGTTCTAGTTTGAGTGTCACAGAAATGTGCACTGAAGAGATCTATTCTGGGCTAAACATAGAGTGGAAGCCTAAGGAGACTCATTAGTTGAGGTGCACAGAGGTCCCCTTGGTGGATGTGATGCTTTCAGCAAGCAGACACAGGGTAAGAAATGAGGCCATGAAACACAAGTTTGCCAAAAATATTTACTATATCAGCAACTATCCTCATCCAAGACACTTGCAAATTGTTTGTGTCAAGTACCCATGGTCTGCCCTGTGTCACCTGGAATTAATGAGACTGGACAAGACTCCGTCCATACTCCGGAGTATCAGTGACTCCGAGAAATGGGCTGCTCACCATAAGACAGCTTAACATTCTTAAATGAGCCTGATAATCTTCAGGTAGTAATTTCTTCTACTAATTTAATGTAGCTAAAAAATATATTAACCCCGTTTTGTGTTTTTAAACATAAAAATCAAGAGTGTTTGTAATAAATCCTACTTGGGTTCAAATCCTACTGCTCCTCCTTAGGTGATAACTTTGGTCAAGTTATATTTAACCTCTCCAGCCTTTAGTTTCTCATTCTGAAAAGAGTCCCCACTGGACTGTAATGAGGATTAGGCAGGAAAAGGTTTGCATGGCACTTAGCACAAAGCCTAGCACTCAGTGCTCCATAAACATTGGCTGCTAGAACCGCCCAGCAGTGGGGATGTGGGTACAACCAGACTCTAAGTGTGCCCACAATGGAGCTATCAAATTTCATAGGGAAAACCATAACTTCTGTTGCATTTTTTAGGCATTCAAGGAAAAGATGTGTCAGACAAAAAGAAAACTGATTGCCAGCAGGGGTTCTCAAAGGCATGGCACTTTATTTGCAACCTGGCACCTGGAATTTCTTGGCACATCAAAAAGTAATTAGTCTGTTGGTGAGAAATTAAGGCTGAGTTAGTGAAAGGAGTACTGATTTTCTAATCAGATGGTCCCAGGTTCATATTTTTAGATCCATACCTTACTAGCTATGTGTTCTTGGACTTCCCATATGTGAAAATAGAACGAATAATACCATACACTTACCTGATACTTATTGCTTAGTATAGTGGTTATTATAGCATCCTATATTAGGAGATCATGTATGAAAGCATCTACTCTAGAGCAAGTTTCAATAATTTTTTTTTTTTTTTTTGGCTCCCTTTGGCATTCTTTGGTGACGGTGATGGCAATAGCTAGAGAAATCCTGCGATTTAAGTACTTGAGAAATTGATTTACAAATCCATTTTGTCTGGTGCATAGAAAAATAATAACAGGAAGAGAATGATTTGGGCAGCGTGCACCTTACCAGTGAATTGCTTTCAGCCCCAAATCCACTGTCTCACAGCTGGATTTTATAGGCATCTCTCCTTTGCAGCTGGCACAATGTTAAACTTTGTCAGTAGAGGGAGCTGGAGGGACATTGCAGGAAGAAGGGGCTCCTTTTTCAAATTCGCTTACTGTGCTCCTTCCAAGCAGAGTCCTTTGATGGACCAGCTCGGGCTCCTATGGCACTGGCACTGCTGCACTGGGCAGCAAGCAGTGTTTGGTGGCCAACACAATACAGAGCCTTCCTGTGGACACCTGTACCCAGGATCTCCTCTGGTGGCTTTACAACGACTTCTGAGGTGTGGCGCCTCTTGTGGAAGGACCTTCCCATGCAGGATTCCCAGAGGGCAGATTCCCAGTGAATCCTTACCATGGTTCCCAATTTGCCAGCCTCTGTTCTAGTCCTGCTGGAATTCCTTGCTCACCAGTCTGTGATCCAGTCAACTATGGACCAGGTCTGGCCCAGAACAATCCATGGATCTTCTCTGTCCTGTGGACTTCTCCAATAAGTCAGGAGTCCTAGCCTTGGGAAGAGGGTCTCTTTCCCAAGTTTACTGCCTCTGGGGGTATACTTTCTCAGCCCCAGGGTTCTTTCTTGCTAGTTAATCCTCTGCTGCAGTTAATTTTTTTATTTTTATTTTTGGTAGTTAACTTTTTAAATTAAAATTTTGTTGTTTAGGTTCCCATGTGGTTTCTGATTGGACACTGACTTTAAAAGTGGGTCTTTAATCCAATCTCTGTGGAAACTCAATTAACTCTATTCCATCCTAGGAGTGACTGTCTCATGACAAAACTTCCTCCTGCTTCTCATATTTTCTTGTAAAGTTCTGAATACAGAATGGAGATTTTTGTTTCCTCATGTCAATCACGTCCCAATTCATCCTTGACTCAGATGTGTACATTTCATTAAAAGGTCAAATCAATATTAATGGGAACCTGCAAATGTTAAGTCTCTCCCAGTTATGAGTTGATTTAAGTAGGCGGATGTGTATGATTCTAGAACCCATGTTATACTGCAGCGAAACCTTCAGAATGAGGCAATTGAGAAAGGCTTCACGGAGCTGGCAGCATTTGAGCTGGACTTTGAAGAAAGTGTAGGATTTCACAAAATTGAAATACAGCCACAGTCAGGGGAATATTTCAAGCATAAGGTAGATGATACTTGTTTATCTGGAACAAACACACTGGCTAGGGAAAAAGTAGGAGTAGAATTAAGAAGAAGATCGAGTCCAATTGTGGAGGGCCTTGAATGCCAGGCACAGAAGCATGGAGAGATCTTCGTGTAGCCTTGGATTCAGTGTAGAATAAATTGAACTGGAAAGTGATGCTAAGACCTAATCAAGGACTTTTCTAATGAGAAAACTATTATATTAACCAAAATATGAAGCCATCTGGACCCATAATAATGGAACAAGGGAGAGTAGGGGAAATGGAAAAGAAGACCCGGAAGTAAACAAACTACATAAGGGAGGAATACATCAGGGACTGAATGGGTGGATATAAGAGATGAAATCTTGATGATTCTTGGTGTCTGGATTATGCGCAGCACAGAAGCAGGGGATCATGGGAAGACATTTGTGTCGATTTTCCAACCTCGCTGGACTATGCTGTGAAGAATGATGGAAGGTCTCTATAATAAATATAACTGGTCTGCTGATGTAATTCAAACACTTTATTTACTTATTTATTCATCCATTCTCCTATTGCCTCTTTAAAAAGTGTTCAGTGGAGGAATTGCTTAATCCCCTGAACAAAAATTTGCCAAGTCCTCTCACTGTTGTGCTCATTCTTAGATAGTAGACAGTGCTAAGTGTCACGGAGTCTCAATCCTGTAAGTAGAATATCCAATACAAGATATTAATAGAAATTCTGGACTATATTATATGTTAAACCTCAACTCCCCAGCACAGACCAATTGAGGCTACAAGAGGCAAAGGGGCATAGAGGTGGCCTCATCTCAGTTTCTCCTTCCTTTTTATTTCTTCCTTCACCTTCCACCCTCCCAGCTGCCCACCTCGAAAAGTGGAAACAGAAAGGAGTTGCTCCAGAGACTCCTAAGGGAAAAGGAAAGTTCTCATAAGAACAGGTATCATTATAATCTGACTCAATGTGGTCTGGACCTGGCAGACATTTAGAGCCAAGCTTTCTCTTATGGACACTGTCCTTTGTCCCAAATAGATGCATCTCCACTTTTGGAGGCCACTTGAGGCTCTATGTGTGGATTTTTAACTTACTGCTTGTGTCTCTTTGCCCCTCCAGGTGGTCAATTGTAACCTATGCCTATTCTCTCTCTCCTGGGGGTGGGGGGCAAGTTCTGGATATATAGATCCTAGCACAGTATCCCACTCCTGGCTTTGCCAAAGATGCCAACCCTCCTGCACACCCCTCAAGGAGAAATAAAACACTGAGCTATCTGAGTAGCCCTAGGGAAACTTCCTCACCCCATGAAATAGTTGTTCTTCCTCTCCCTCTTGGGGTTGGAGTGGGATTGGGCTCTCAGTTTAGTCCCATACCTCACACCATATCTTCTTCTAACTCTCCCCACACTTTCCTGTCCCTTTCATATTCTTGATTTGGTTGAGAGATTCGAGGGTCATCAAACCATTTTTTCTAGACAATTTTCTTTTAAAATTTTTCATAAGGGGACCATGTCATGAATCTTAGCATTGATTTTATTGTACTGTCTCAGTAGAAACTTTATTTTATTTTTTAAAAGATTTTATTTATTTATTCATGAGAGACACAGAAAGAGACAGAGAGAGAGAGAGGCAGAGACACAGGCAGAGGGAGAAGCAGGCTCCATGCAGGGAGCCTGATTTGTGGGACTCGATCCCGGGACTCCAGGATGACGCCCTGGGCCAAGGCAGGTGCTAAACCGCTGAGCCACCCAGGAATCCCCTCAGTAGAAAATTTAATTTGGATAATCTCTCACACAATACTAATCCCAATGGTATTTTTTTTTCTGAATTTCTTTTATAAAGAATAAATTAAGGGGTGCCTGGGTGACTCAGGATAGGCATCCAACTCTTAATTTTGGCTGAGGTCATGGTATCAGGCTCATGAGATCAAACCCCATGTTGGGCTCCATGCTCAGCAGGGAGTCTGCTTGAAATTCTCTCTCCCTCTCCCTCTGCTCCTCCCCCTGCTTTCTCTAAAATAAATAAATATTTTAAAAAGGAATAAATTGAGTCAATGCTATAATTTTTTGTATCAACATTGATATAAATACATTTACATTTTTTCATAAATCTGGTATATTAGTTTCCAATTGTTGCTGTAACAAATTCCCATAAATTCAGTGGCTTAACACAACACTAACTTATTATCTTATAATCTGGAAGGTCAGAAATTTGAAATTGGTTTCCTTGGGCTAAAATCAATGTGTCAGCTAGGCTGCATGTTTTCTGGCAGCTCTAGGGAAGATTCATTTCCTTGTCTCTGCCAGCTTCTAAAGCTGCCAGCATTTTGGCCCATGTTTGCTCTCTATCTTCAAAGCCAGCAACAGCAGTTGAGTCTTTCTCATGCTGCGTCACTCTGCCATGGATCCTTTTGCCTTTCTTTTCCATATTTAATTCCCCCATGATTGTGTTGGGTTCACGCAAATAATGCAGGATAATCCCCCTATCTTAAAGTCAGCTGCAATTGCTCAGCAAGCTTAATTCTATCCACAGACTTAATTCTCTTTTTTTTTTCCAGACTTAATTCTCTTTTGCCATTTTATATCAGTCAGTTTCAACCAGAGAAGCAGGACCAGTAGGAGATATATATCAAGAGACTTATTCCATGGAATTGTTTATGCAATTGTGGGGGGCTGGTTAGGCAAGTTAGGAGGGGTAGCTGAACATCTTGGGCATGGCCAAAATTGCTATCCACAGGTGGAATTTCTTTTTCTTCAAAGAAGCCTTAACTCTGCTTTTAAGACCTTTCAAATAGTTGAATAAGGCCCATACAAATTATGCAAGACAATCACTCTTACTTAAAGTCAATTAATTGATTATGGACTTTTGGTTTAATAACTGGGCCTATAGTCTAGGAAAGCGGACATGTCAATTAGACCATTACAGTTCACTTTTTGTCAGTTTGGCAGCCATACGCACCTCTATAAATGATACTTATGCTGCAAATAAAGGCAATGACAAAGTCACACTTCCACTTGACATCGCATCACACATCCTGCATACATACAACAAAGACACACTAGCCCTTTCTCCAGAAGAGGATATAATGTGTTTGGGTGATACTCACTGTTTTCTTTGACATACTGTAACTTAAAAGATGTGACACAAAGTTAACTTCATTTATACATCTTCTTTTATATGATAAAGGGATAAGAGAGAGAAGAAAACAAAAATAAATGGTTAAAATGCATACAAACATATTCATGACAAAACAAGGAAGAAATCAGTACAATAATAGTCATCTGTCTATTATAGCTCTGATTTCTGCAGCTGGTTACATGTCTTCATTGGCATTTATAGCTATCTTCTTCCCCTACTACATTCCGTTTCCTTTACCCTCAGCAAACACCGCATTGATTTTGGTTCTTTACCTGGTGGGGTGACCCAAACTTTCATTCCTCAAGGGTCTGGGCCATTAATAATCCTGACTGAACTGGATTGTTGCAATTTTCCAATTACTTTATTCCAGGGTGTGATGTTTAATTTAATGTGCCAACTTAACTGGGCCACAGGGTGCTCAGATCCTTGTTTAATCATTATTTCTGGGTGTGTCTGTGAGGGTGTTTCCAAATGAGATTAGCATTTGGATTGGTAGACTGAGTGAAGCAGACTATCTCCCCGATGTGGGTGGGCACCATCCAGTCCATTGAGAGCATTGAGTTAGAAGAAAACAGCAGAAGAAAGACTTTCCTCTCTGTGCCTGACTGCTTGAACTGAGATATAGGTCTTTTCCTTTCTTCAAATTTAGACTTAAACCATTAGGTCCCCTGGTTCTCAGGTCTTTGGACTTGGACAGAAACTTACACCATTGGCTGTTCTGGTTTTTAGGACTTCAGATGCAGACTGAAACATCACTGACTTTCCTGGGTCTGCAGCTTGCAGATGACAGATTGTGAGGTATCTTAGCCTCCATAATTATATAAGCCAATTCCTTACAACAAGTATCTAGTTAGATAGCTATTTTATTGATTCTATTTATCTGAGGAATCCTTACTAATACACAGGGCAATAGGTCAACCTTCATTTTTTAAGGATTCCATATTTGCAAATTCACCTATACTAAGATTTATTTATAATCCCAAAAACAACGTTTTCAGGTTTTTATGTTCATTCTTGAAATGCACAAAGAAAAAATTGAATTGTCACTGGGCTTATTTCTAGATGAGCTTACAAACAGGATGATGCTCTGCCTTCATTTCAGTTCCCATACAGAGACGACCAGAGAATGGAGTGAACAGGGGGATAATTCAGTGTTGTGCAAGAAACTCTGACTCCAGGGCCAGTAGGGCAGGGTTTGGATCTCAAATCTGGCACCTGCTAGTGGAGGAGACTCAGGTAAGTTACTTAGCATTTCTGAACCTCATTTTCAGTTTATTTATTTTTTTTTTAATTTTTATTTATGATAGTCACAGAGAGAGAGAGAGAGAGAGGCAGAGACACAGGCAGATGGAGAAGCAGGCTCCATGCACCGGGAGCCCGACGTGGGATTCGATCCCGGGTCTCCAGGATCCCGCCCTGGGCCAAAGACAGGCGCCAAACCGCTGCGCCACCCAGGGATCCCCCTCATTTTCAGTTTTAAAAAAATTAAATACTTTCTTTTGAGATGGTTGTAGCATTTTCACTTTTGTAAAATAAAGAAAAATAGAGTCTACCAAGATGGGTTGTTTTTGGACTTAAAATTGCAACCTATGTTAGAAAGGTGTGGATATATATGAAATATATTCATCTGTCTCCTAAAAGCAATGGTTCAATACCTGCTAACTCTATTTACAGTGGCTTTGTAGAACACAACTGCCACAAATAAGGAGAGCTGACTCTACTAACAGATGCCCCAGGATAAGTCCTATATATTCTTCTTTACTTCCACTGTGTAGAGGTAATCCAATTTCTTTGTCAATCAGGTCAAATCACTCCAGCCAATACAGTAACCACTTTTTTTTGCATGTTTTTCAGTCATGGGGACCCAAAAGTGGCTGGATTGCAGTCTCACTTTCCAGTTCAGTGGAGTAACTTTTGTGTTTCCCGGTTAGAACTATTCCTTCCTTTGGTATGCAGTGTTCAAGACCTGCAGTGTGTAAGGTCATATAGACACATAACAAAAATTTTGTTAGAGAGCCACTAGGGAAAATAGTGAGTGGAGCAATCCCATTTCCACTCTTTGATTCTTGGACCTAAGAATCCTGACTATGGGAAGCATAGCATCTATTAGATGCTGACTTAGAGCATGTGCAGCCTCTTGGAGGACATTGTCCCAGCTCAGCAAGATATTACTACTTAACTGGTGCTATAACTGTCGTAAAGAGGCCATTCTACCATTCTGTGAAAGCTAGCTGATTCAAGATAGTGGGGTACATGGTGAGGCCAATGATCTCCACAAATATGGCCCCATTGCTGCATTTATTTGTTGTGAAGTGAGTTCCTTGATTGGAAGCAATGCTGTGTGGAATCCCAACGGTGGATAAAGGCTTTATTCTATAAGTGCACTCTTAGGCAGACTGAATCTTCTGTCCATAGGTGGAATTTCTTTATCAGGAAAACTCTGATTTTAAGGGGTTTCATCTGATTGACTCAGGCCCACCCAGATTATCCAGACAATCTCTCTTACTTCAAGTTAACTGATTATGGACTTCAATCACATCTACAAAAGACCTTCCCACTAACATTTAGATTAATGATTAAATAATCTAAAGTAATGTATCCACATCCAGCTTCTTATGTACAACAATGTATTCTTTTTTCCTCAGTTCATCTAACTGTCAAAGCAACTTTATAACTTAAAGGACAACACAAAGTAGTATGCTCTATGTAAATTTCAGTTATGATAATCAACAACTATAGAGAATAGTCAAAAGCATATACAATCCATTCCAACTGTCAAATACCCTAAAACTTGACCCAGGTTGTACAGTGAAAGGAGAGAACTGGTTATGAGCCACTTCAAATTATCCCTAAATAACTAGGGACTTTAAGCTAGCCAAACTGGCATGTCAAAAAGAACATCACACCATGTAACATAATGTGTTCACAGATTCTAGGGATTAGAAGGTGGTCATCTTTGGGAGGTTATTATTCTGCTTAATGAATATGGATAATACAAGACAGTATAAAAATGAAAAATAAGTGAGAAAAGAGAATATGACAAAGGGGTAACAGGAGTGAAAAAACTAAGATAATAATAATCCTTTGGTGAAGTCAGTGCATCAAATTGGCCACATGGCCCTGATTATTTGCTATTATTTTTCTACTGGTGATTTGTCTGTAATCTTTCAAACGTCCCTGTAAAGAGAGACACATTATCTCAGTCACAGTATTAAGAAGAGAAACAAACCAGTTGGCAGGAGAAGTGAAACCATGCCTAATATTCTGGAACATTAGGAAATTGATGAGCATACTCTTATAGGTACCTAACAACACTCTTAAAATGAAAACAGTCACAGAGGGTAGAACTCTGTTTTATATATTTAGTATGTAACCAACACAGTTGAGTAAATGGAGCTTACCCACAGATAATTTGAAGTGGCCCACAACCAGCTCTCTCCTCTGTACAACCAGGGGCAAGTTTTAAGGTATTGACAGTTGGAATGGATTGTATATGCTTTTGACTATTCTCTATAGTTGATTATCATAACTGAAATTTACAGAGAGCATACTACTTTGTGTTGTCTTTTAAGTTATAAAATTGCTTTAACAGTTAGATGAATGGAGCAAAAAGAATACATTGTTATACATAAGAAGCTGGATGTGGATACAGTATTTAAAAGAAACCACCTCACCTTGTCATACAAATAAGACAGACAGTTCAAAAAAGAGTCCAAGTATATGTGGGAAAGTTGGCATGTCAAATTAATTGGCAAAGAATGAAATATTTAATAAATTATTCTGGGACAAATGACTTCACTTGGAAAAATAAGTTAAAATACATGCTTATATAACATGCAGAAATAAATTCCAAGTTTACCCAAGATTTTAGAAAAGTTTAATAATAATCCTAGAATATGGAATACTTTCTTTAGAACCTGTTGAAATTCTATATTTTACTTAATTTCTGTCTGGTTGTTCTACCAGATGTTGAATGAAGGGTGTTAAATTCTCTAACTATAATCATGGATTTGTTTCTTTCCCCTTTCACTTCCATTAATTTCTGCTTCACATATTTTTTACCTGTGTTGATTGGTGCACACACATTTAAGATTGCTATATTTTCCTGGTGGACTGATCACTTTATAATTATATTAATGTCTTCTCTGTCTCTGGTAATTTCCTTTGCTCTGAAATCTGTTTTTTATAATACTGATATAGTCACTCCTCCATTTTTGGATTGTTTGCATGATACGTCTTTTTCCATCCTTTTACTTTCAATTTGCCTATATTGTTATACTTGAAGAGATTTCACTTGAAGGGATTTTAATTTATATATTTAGATCAGTTATATTCCTAAATAAATAAAGATGCTGTCTTAGCATTTTTTGTAAAAGTAAAAATAATTAGAAAAAATTCACAACAGATAAATGGTTAAAAATACTGTATCATGCAAACAATAAAATTATATGCAGCCACGACTTTTTATAAAGTAAACTGCAAAATAATGTATAGCGTGTTCTCATTTCTCATACAAAAATTGTTGAGTGGCTTTTTACTGTCACTTAGAATTGGCAACTAAGGGTATACACTATGGATAAAGGAACATCAAGTGTCCTATTCTATAGTGACACCCTCCAAGGAAACTCAAACATTTGTGGGCTAACACCTCTATTACAGCTTACAAACAATTGGGCAGATTAGCCCTCTTGCCTCCAATCATTATCCTAGCACATCACCCACCCCTTGCTTTCAACCTCATTTATCACCCTAGTGCTTCTTACAGTCCTATAAACAAAAGACCTGAGATAGTGGTAGAATAAGAAAGTCTTTGGAGCCAGATGCTGTTGGCTTACATGGGAACTCTGCTTATTTTCCATTGGCTCCCCATATCCCTTACACAAATCAGGTAAAGGGGGGAGAGTCAAGGTAATTGTTTAGAGACCTTAAGAGTACTTTAAAAACTATGAGACTGACATTTTATTCTCCAAAGATGTTCTTGGGATTTTAGCATAAGCAGCAGAGTCATCAATCTGCTTGTGTGATTATGTGAATGGAGAAAGCAGAGCTAGAGACAGATGGCAGACAGATGAGAGCTGATCACAGGGCAAGGAGACACCAGTGGCAAGAAGGCAGGAGCTGAAAGCATTGAGCAAGCTAGAGAGGAAGATATAGAGACAAATTCCATGTCAGAAAACAATGCAGATGGGTGGCCTCATTGCACTCTCTCCTCCCAGTGCATTCCCATCCAGAAAAGAGACCGAAGAAGCACTTACTCTTGATCCTAGGTGAAAAGGCATATTTGAACCCTTGCTTCATAGAAGGCAACCAGGGCAAGCAAGAAACAACTTATAAAAGACCCCACAGTGAGCAGTCAATAAAGAAGCATCCTCTTTCATACTGCTTTTCAACAGCCACTACCAGAGAAATAAGTACGTCCTTCGATAAGATAGACATATCACCGTGGTGGAGCTTGTAGGTGTGTTCCCAACCCTCATTGGTAGGATAGGAGCAAAGATTATGCCTCCAGTCCTAGCTCTGCAGCTCAGGTTGTTGCTGTGCATCCCACTCTACTCCTGCAGTACGGTGCTAGTAGATAAGCATGGTATAGACAAGCATGGTATGGACTATGTCTCCCTGGTGATTCCTGTGGCCCTCTTCAACCTGATTCATACTTTCCCCTTGAGAAAAGAGGAGATGGTCCTGCAAGCTGAAATGGGCCAGACCTGTAACACCTGATGTGATGGTTCCTCTCTTGGTAGCTCCTCTTCTCATTCTACAGATTGCTATGCACATGGAAAGGCCTTAAAAATATCCTTGATGTACAGATTTTTGTTTGTAATTTTCAAAGTCAATTTTAATATGAGCTTTCTTTGCACTTAAAAGTTACCATGATGTTTTTTGTACTTTGAAGTATACCTAAAAATGATGAATATGATATGTAGTCTTTTTCTTTATTCCGTCATGGCTGGTTAATTTTATAGAGAAACTAGAAACAACAAGCATACACATGCTTTCACTGTGTTATTCAGTGTTACACATAACTTACTTCTACTTTGTTTTTTGCATAAAACTTATATTAATAAAATATTTTGGAGAAAATTAAAAAAAAAGAAATGAGTCACATTTCTTTGTCTTCACTCCAACCCAAGTCAATGACTTGATGGAAGAACCAAGTGGAGCCTTGGAGCATGGCTAGCAGAATGAACTAGGGGTGGTAGAAGGGGAGGAGGGCGGGGGGTGGGAGTGAATGGGTGACGGGCACTGGGGGTTATTCTGTATGTTAGTAAATTGAACACCAATAAAAAATAAATTAAAAAAAAGATATGAGATTTCATTTTTACACTGAAAATTCAGTTTTACACTGAATTTGTCTTTTAAAAACAAAGTATTGGGAATGCTGTGGTATCTGCCCAAGATATCATTAGGGATCTGCTCCCCACTAGGAAAAGGAGATTCAACACAGTACAGTAATGGGGGAAAATAAAGCTGGTTTATGTTTCTATCTCAAGGCAGTTAAAACTATTAACCAACATGTGAAATGTACATGTATGTGTATATGAATATTTGTTGTTAGTTTCTACATGTATATTTTCTCTAAGCAAAGAAAATGGGAAGGATCTGTACTCCATTATTAACAATCACACATTAGCACATAGCACATACAAAGATGGAATTTATAATAACCAGTAAGTTTTTAACTTGAGAAACGAAAAGGTTCTCTTTAGAAATAATAGATGAATACACTAGGTTCCAGCCAGATGAGAACATGTCCATAAGTTTCCTAATAATTAAAAAAAGGGCTTCACCAATTGATAAACAAATATTTCATATTTGTACCCCACACATCTCAATGTGCAGAGCCCCCCTCTTCTTGATTAGCAAGCTGTGGCGTTTTGCTTAATGAATTCCTAGGGATATGATCCTGTACGGGTAATTCTCAATGTTGGAATCTCTGGAAGATTGGTTGTGGGCATAGGAGCTGAGCTGAAGTGCTGGTGAGCATTCAGAGCAGTGTTTTCTGGCTCTCTTGGGCCAGCGTTAGCTCCTCTCACCTACCTGCTTAGGTGACAGCTGTGGCTCTTCTGCTGGAACCAAAGTCAGCTGAGCCAAAGGCAGGCACTAAACAGCTGACCCTTTCTTCTCATGGGCTCTTGCCTCTCTTCTGTTAATTGTGGGGCACATTCCTGGTTTCTTTTCACACTAAGTACAGGAAATCTCCTATTTCTGATGTCTTGCTCTTAAAAGGGGGACTGTTGCAGCCCAGTTATTTGCTCTCCTGGAGTACTATTCTTTCAGCCCTTAGTGATAGGTTCAGAGGATAGTTACATCCAGTTTCTCACTCTCCCTGAAACAAATGTCCTGTTCAATATCCACACCTTGCTGCACAGTTAAGCTCCCTCCATTCCACTCCTCACTCAAGGTGATATTTTTCATTCAGCCTTCACTGTTCTTCCTCTACTCCAGATTACTTTGGGGACCTGCAGATCATCAGGTTCGTACATCTTTTAATTCCAATTATAAACAGAGCTCAAATTATTTCTCAAAGACTTCTGAGCTCTGTGCAAAAACAAAGGATGTGACCTGGCATCTATTCTACATGTCCCTCAATATTTCATAACAGTAAAGTCAATTGTGAAGCAAATGTAACCAGACCATATAGGGGATCTCTAGGAGGTAGTGGTGCCTAATTCCAACTCACCACGGAACTCAGCAGCTACCCCAACCCAAATGCTACAAAGGGAAATAAACTTGCTTTTCAGAGCAATCCTTGGACAATTCTGGAGACAGAAACTTTACTCTGTCTCTCTCTCCCCTTCCCTTCTGCCCTCTATCCTTCCCCTGTCTTCTGTAAAAGCCATATTAATAAATTAGTAAAGTTACTAAGACCTCGTATGAAAGCAAGCTGGAGAAAAAGCAATGAGATTTTTTTTTAAGTTTTTATTTATTTATTCATCAGACACACACAGAGAGAGAGAGAGGCAGAGGCACAGGCAGAGAGAGAAGCAGGCTCCATGCAGGGAGCCTGATGTGGGACTCAATCCTGGGACTCCAGGATCATGACCTGGGCCAAAGGCAGGCACTAAACCGCTGAGCCATCCAGGGATCTCCAGCAATGAGATGTTTTTGACAAAAATATAGAAAATAATATACAGGGCCCATAAGGTTTCATTATTTATATTTTTAAAATGTCTTTATTTTGCTTTTATTATTAAAGAATATTTTCACCGCTCTGGTGTTCTGGGACCACAATTTCTATATTTAAAAAATTTTTATTTATTTATTCATGAGAGAGAGAGAGAGAGAGAGAGAGAGAGAGGCAGAGACACAGGCAGAGGGAGAAACAGGCTCCATGCAGGGAGCCTGACATGGGACTCAATCTCGGGTCTCTAGGATCAGGCCCTGGGCTGAGGGCAGTGCTAAACTGCTGAGCCACCGGGGCTGCCCGTAAGGTTTCATTATAATGTACTTTCTTACATACTGCTGCTGAGGTTTTGAATGAGTATAGACTTTTGGTAAAGCAATTTTATACAACTTATTTTAAAAAAATCACTTCTAGAAATCTATCCTAAGGAATAATCTGAGAAGTAATGAAAGATGTGAGGATGTGTAAGGATTGCAAATGTAGTATTATTTATCATAGGAGAAACTGGAAACAACCAAAATGTATGAAAATAAGTTATGGTTTATGCATTAAATGGGATATTGGCTTGTCTTTAAAAATCATGCTTCCAAAAGATATTTGTATAATCTGGCAAAAAGCTTAGTTTATAATATTGAGACAAAAGGTAGAACAAAAACTGTATATACACTATTAATAATTTTTGTTTATCAATCTCTTGGAAGTAAATCTTTTTTTTCCAAATGCTTCAAAATAATCATAAACTATGTTTATTATGAAGAAAAAGTTAACACAATCTGTTTTAATTTGGCAACAATCCATTTTGGGAGTTTCTGGTTCAGAGGTAAAAGCCTTTCCTGCAATAATTTTTTTGGGAAGTTTCTTAGGGAAGGAATGGAAAGACAAGAATTTGGAAATCTTTCCCCCAACAGCTACACAGTTTTAATATTTTTATTTTTTCATGTTCTCCTTGAGCCCTGCCCAAGAACAAATATTATTTTTTAGTTGTACATTGGTCCAAGGGGGTAATTGTGTGAATTAGTAGCAGAAAAAGAAACTCGCTAATCTCAGCCCATCATTCTTTTTATCTGCTTAAGTGTTTGACCTCCCTACATGGGCAAGAGAAAGAACAGTTAAATGTAAAATTTAGTTTGAGTAGTCATCCAGAAATTGCTGATCTTGTATAAAATAAGTAGCGGTTTGGCAATATATATGAAGAACCTAAAATTAGTCGCATTATTTGGCTCAGAATTCTACTTCTGAAAGATACAGACCAAGATCCAAGATGGGCATCATGGCCTAGAGTGAAACAGTACCAAGTTAACCATCATCTAATTACCTGAAAATCATGGAATGGTCAGCTCAACTGGGGATGGGATAAACAAAATATGAAAAAATATTAAATCTTCTGTAAGTTTAGCAAATCCTCAGAGAGTACCCCACCTTTGGGCCATCCTCCTCTTCTTGGTTCCATTTTGCTTATCCAGCTGTTAGTGGAGATGAGTCTCAAACCAGGGTCAAAATGGTAGCTAAATAGATGTGAATATATAACTTGTTTTTGAATGTTCTCTAAATAGTATGTAACTTGTCGGAAAGGAAATCATTTCTAATGAGAGAGATTCTTAGAGGATATTTCATGCCCTTTTTGGTTCTGATAGTTAGGACTAGAAGAGGTTTCAAAACTAGTTATGTATCAACAATTTCTGGGATTTTCCATAACATACAGTTGAGATTGGGTGGATCTTTAACTAGCAAAATATCAACAGTTTGGTTCAAAGTCATAAGAATTTTTCTGTAGAGTTATGGTGGCGGCTTTCTTTCTTTCTTTCTTTCTTTCTTTCTTTCTTTCTTTCTTTCTTTCATGCTGGAAGGAACTTTAGATATCTCACCACTGGTGAAAAAAACAAGGAATAGGGACACCTGGGTGGCTCTGGCTGAGCATCTGCCTTCAGCTCAGGATGTGATCCCGGGGTCCTGGGATTGAGTCCTGCATCGGGCTCCCCCTCAGAGAGCCTGCTTCTCCCTCTGCCTATGTATCTGCCTCTCTCTGTGTCTCTTATGAATAAATAAATAAAATATTTTAAAAAAGAAGCCAAGGAACAGAGAGATTAAACGATTATTTTGGGGACAGAGCAACTTAGTGTCTGAGTTGCCAAAGTTCAGGCCTATTTATGAAGCTTTCAAAATACCAGTTTTTAGAACCTTTATTCTGATAAGTTAGGAAATACCTGATAAAAAATATTGAGAAAGACAGTGGAATTTAATATCACATAATTTGTGAGTTGATTTATAAGATTTAAAAGAGAAGAAAAAGCAAAAGACAGATTTGAAGACAAAAATATTTGGGAAATCTATAAATGGTTTGAGGAGCAGGTCCCTGAAATGGTGCAGAAAACTTGGCAGATGGGGAATGAAAAATTAATTTAAGCTCAGCAATTTTGGGGCATGGCTGACTCTGAAGATCTATCATTCATAGTTTTAATGTTGATTTCCCAGTAGTGAAGATAAGTTTCTGCTAATGCACCTATCATATGCTGATTTTTTTTTCCTTTTTTGCTTTGAACCAAGAGTATGGCTTCCTATATCACTGTAGTACAATGGTGGCCCATCTTATATAGTCCATTCCAAGCGGCCTGAGATCCAATTTTCGTTTAGGAAAATAAAGGCCTCTAGGACAACCACTGTGGTTGCAGAAATGGACCTTTTGAAATCATTTCCCCAGATATTTGCCCACTACTGGCAGATCAATGTTAGTGTAGGGCAGAGGCAGCTGGAAGCACGCCATGGTGAGCCAGCTTCATAATGATAGGCTGAGTTGCCTGTAGCCTAGTAGTTAGAGTATGTCAGTGGAAACCAGCATATACCAGTAGCCTACTCTTCCAGAAACTAGCACTGTTGGTGCTTTTGAGAATACAAGACTGCCTTGCTCTTCTACGTCCTTGAAGAGAAGAGGTTCTGTAACTACCGAAGAGGAAGAGTCAAGCTGGAGATCAGGAAGGTGTCATCTTCTCTATTTCCAGTGTGTAATAGAGGATGCTGGAAAGTCAGTGATACTGCATGGAATGCAATGAGGTACTGTATATCTTAATTCTAAGATACATTATTTTTCACATTTTTACATTTCTAAAATTGGGATGCATCTCTACATTTGTCTCTGTGTTTGAATCTTCTATATTGTTAGTATTATCCATGCTGGATTCAATTACCATTAAAAATGCTTTAAAATGTTTAAACTCTGATTCAGCATCAGAAAAAAATGTTATTTTGTTATATGAATAATAAATATAAATATTTTCTTATACACCAAAAAGCATGAAAATAGAAAAGTAATGTGTAGGAACAAAGGCATCTGTCATTGGAGAAATGCCATCATTCTGTATTTTCTTACAAAGCAACATCCAAGTGCCTTACAGAACTTAAGAAAAGAAGTAAACCCGGTTACATTTTTGTTACTGAGTTACATGCAAGGGATTGTCTATCACATGCTGTATTATTTTCCTGTGGCTGCTGTAACAATGACCACAAACTTTTAAAAAAAGATTTAAAAAAATTATTCATGAGAGACACACACACAGAGAGAGAGAGAGAGCAAGAGAGAGGCAGAGACACAGGCAGAGGGAGAAGCAGGCTCCATGCAGGGAGCCCGACATGGGACTCAATCCCGTGTCTCCAGGATCAGGCCCTGGGCTGAAGGCAGCCCTATACTGCTGAGCCACCCGAGCTGCCCTAAAGATTTTATTTACTTATTCAGGAGAGACAGAGAGAGGCAGGGACATAGGCAGAGGGAGAAGCAGGCTTCCTGCAGAGAGCCCAGTGTGGGACTTGATCCCAGTACCATGGGATCACACCCTGAGCCAAAGGCAGACGCTCAACCACTGAGCCACCCAGATGCCCCAATGATGACAAATTTAGTGCCTTAGCACAACAGTAACTTATTCTTTCTTAGTTGGTGGCCAGAAGCTCAGCATCAGTTTCACTGGGTTGAAATCAAAGTAGGTATGACCCTGCTCCCTCTGGAGATGGAGATTCTAGAAGGGAATCCATTTGCTGCCTCTTCCAGCCTCTGGTGGCTACATCACTCTGATCTCTACCTCTGTTTACACATCACCTTTTCCTCTTCCCTGTAACAAATCTCCCTTCCCATTCTCTTAAAAAGACTTTGGTAATGGCATTTATGGCCCACGTAAATAATCAAGGATAATCTCTCAATCTCAATATCCTTAACTTAATACATCTGCAAAGATCCTTTTTCCAAATAAGGTAACATTTACTATTTTCAGCAATTAGAATATGAGATCTTGGGACCACCATTCAGCCCACTACACATACCAAGCAATGCTACTAGAGTCAGAAAAAAACCCAAACTTCTAGAAATAAGTAAAAGAAAGGTTGGTGTGATTAATTAATGGTGGTATTTTCTTTATGCTTCCTTCTGACAAAATTAGAAAACCATTGAAACTTGCAGAACTGGTATCAGTGGCATGGAAGAAAATCTCAGTGACAACAGAGAACTCTTCTAAGGAATGTTCATAATGGCCCAGAGAACACAATTGGGTAGTTAATCACTAGATATTAGCAATTCAAAGTGGGAAGTGATTCAGAAGGGCTAGACTCTGAACATGAAGAAGTTTTAGAAAACTCTTAATATGATAGATTAATTACAGAAATGGTCCCTAATCTCCACCTTTTGCTGATCCACATTACGCAGTGACTTTGCAGCTTCTCCCAAACAAGAGATAGAATCTAATTCCCCATTCCTTGAATCCAGGATGTCCTATGACCAGCATTAGCCAATTGAACACAGGTGAAGTGATGCTATCTAGATCGCAGAGGCCTTGTTTCCATTTCCTCCTCAGTCACCATAAGAGCAAGTACAAACTGGCCTACTGGGTGATGAAAGACATGTGGTTCAGTCACTCTCACCACTCTAGTCAATAAAATGGCCAACCAGCCACTAGACATGTAAGTGAGGCCATCCTTAACCAGCTAGCTCACAGATAAATTGCCATCCAGCCACAGATAAATGAGTGCATTCTATGATCACACCAGGGCCCAGGCCAGCAGAACTGTCCAAGTGACTTGCAGATTCTGAAAGATAATGAATGTTTGTTATTTTAATTCATTGGGTTCTGGCATGGTTTATTATATGATAAAAACTAATACATCATGGGTAGAAAATCACCAGATTTTAATGACAGAATGAATAAGTATTTTGGAATGAATCAGACTCTGAATGTAAATAATATTTTTTGGAATATTTTAATGAACTTATTTTACTTATAATTTCTTTTCTTTGTATCCTTAATGGTGACATAATAAAAATATACTTACTAAGAAGTCTAAAAGAGATCTTTAAATAGTATAAAATAAAACTTGAATTGGATAAAGCATCATGTCATGATTTTATTAGAGATATTTCTTTTTTGGGATCCCTGGGTGGCGCAGCGGTTTGGCGCCTGCCTTTGGCCCAGGGCGCGATCCTGGAGATCCGGGATCGAATCCCACGTCAGGCTCCCGGTGCATGGAGCCTGCTTCTCCCTCTGCCTGTGTCTCTGCCTCTCTCTCTCTCTCACTGTGTGCCTATCACGAATAAATAAAAAAAATTTAAAAAAAAGAGATATTTCTTTTTTAGGGTTATAACCATCCTTAATTTCTTTTATCTTATAGACTCTCCTATGTTCAAAGCAGAAACCCATTTCAGTTTAAATTCAATAATTCTATGCTCAGCTTTCTACCACTTATCCACTATATAACTTCTGGTAATTTACTTCCTCTTTCTGAGTTACAGTTGCTGTACATGAAAAGTGAGGATGTGATATCTCATGGTTAGGGTTGTTTTAAAGATAAAGTGTGATAGTGCATATAGATGTGGTCTGTGTAATGCAAATAGATAAAAAATATTAAGAAAGCTGAATCTATGCTAATTAGCATATTTCTAAATATATGCAATTATAGCATTTTATTAGCTAAAGAAATGGTGATTTTTTTCAATACATTTTTTTGATTCCATAAAATAGATCACTTGGGTTATGTGAATATATCTTTTCTTATCCCCACTCTTTTTCACAACATGGACACAATAAGACCTGTGAACATGACCTCTTCCCCATCACATGTTGCTCACTGCTGGCATAGCAGAATAAAAACAGGTGGTCCATAGGCAGACATCCCAGCCCTCATGCATTAGATTACACTTGTAGCAAACAGATTTGAGATTCTTGTCTCACCTAGAGCCTCCCTCTCAAAAAAATCTGCTTTAGCCAGCAGTGAACCTATCCATCCATCCCCAGTCAACCATAGCTGATGGGGCGAGAAGCATACATTTGACCTGGAGAATTTAATCAGAGCTTCTAACAAGTCCATAGTGGCCCTGTCTTGAGAATTCAAATTAAGACATGCTGAGATTGAAATTTTGGAGAGTGGAAGTCTGTACCTGAACATACACATAATATTGGGCTGTAGTCAGAAACCAAACAAATCAACTACATATGAAAGAAAAAGTTCAGGAGAAGTAGAAAGCAAGCCAGCACAGAAAATTAGAGGAGAAGATGCAGAAGACTGGCACAAAAAGCATAGCTAAAGTTCGAGAGAGAAAGAGGGCGTTTCACTTCAGACTTCAGTTTCCCCGTAGACTTTCCCTACTGTTTATTTTCTCCCTGGAGATGTCAGCCAGATTCCTTGGACTTTCTTAACAATGCCTCATTCCCCTTTTTATTTGAGCCAGTTTGGAGTGATTTTTTGTTCCTCATAACCAAATGACCCCTGCTGGGTTGAAAAATTCTCATGGGTTTAGAGATCACTTGGATTTCTCTTTAGTCCTTGGTGGGGAGAAAAAGAAAGCTTGTTAGGAAAAAAAAAAAATGGTGAAGGGAGGAGCTATTGAGTGGGTGACAGTCACTAGAAAGTAAGAGATTAGGGAGCAGCAGAAGGTGGTGGTATTCACATCAAGTGCAGAAGAAAAAAAAAAGAATTCTAATATGATTCATTAAAGAAAGACCCCATGAAACAAGCAGAACAGTTCAGATGTGACTACTCCCCAGTGATGGTAAGAATGTTGAAGGGAGATCCACAGTTTTTTTTGAAAGACATGATACTTGATAGACACCCTTTCCTGGGCTTCAGTCATAAAAAAAAAAAAATCCATATGTGATGCGGACAATGTTTCAGGTTAATTTCCCTTTGATGGAATTGATGATGATTTTTTTCATTGTAGATTTATTTTTTTATAGAGTAGGTGTTCATCATCAAACTCTAAAATTAAGATTAGATAGTATATTTGAATCAGTCTGTGGTGATAGCAACGTAACATGAACTTTGAAGTACACAGAGGCATCTCTTAAGAAGCTTATTATTAAGCTTTTTGCATTCATTCACTCCTCTTCAAGCACTTGCTATGTGTCTATCACTGTGTCAGGTGCTGAGGAAACCAAGGTGAACCAGCCAGACATTGTTGCCCCTGCCCTCACTGAATTAGAGTAAATAGACACAATTAGATAAATAGGGAAGTGAAAGAGAATAAGAATTACCTGCTATTAATAAAGTGACAAATGCCAAAGTACAGAATTTCAAGCAAGATTGGTGGTATAGGTCTCACTGGAGAAAGAGGAGACCTGAATATAACTTGTTTTAATTACATTTGATATAGCTTGAAGCGATTAGATTATCACAAGAATTTAATACTGTTTGCCATTGGCTTGATAACTATTTAGGGTAAATGCATATCATTCTCTTAGGCACTTTTATAACTTAATGACCAGAAGAAGGGGAGAAGAGAGGAAGAAAACCAATATTAATTAGTGTCTAACATGTACAAGACATTATGTTACCAAAGGAGTCATTATTATACTCATTTTACAGATGGAAGAATGAAGGTCTAATGCTCAAGCATTCCAAAGCTCTTTCCATTACATCATTCACTAGATGTAGATCTAACCGTATTTGTAAAAGGCAACAAAGTATTTCCTTATCTCCAACTGAAATAATTTTAAATTTTAAGGTGCTGTGAACATTTTATTCTTATAAAGTGTCTTTTATTATTTCTACTATTCAAAACACCTTTTCAGCTAATGATTCTGACCTAACGACGGTATAAATTCATAACTAATAATGTCATCTTCTACTGGAAAGGGAAAAACCGATTTCATCTGAGTATCAGGGGGAGGGCAGTTGACACATCCCACCCCCAGATGATGCCCCCTAGTCCCATTTGTGCTTTTTTCAAATACGCACCGAGACCTCAACCTAAGAGTCCAGTTTCAATTTAAGCACAGCAACAGCCCCACTGTCCATTTCTTTGCCCGAGCTTCCCTCGCCACGGCTTCCGAGCGCCAATGATTCCAATTCATTCTAGATTTCAACATTCATGGAGGCGGCGGGCACGGGGCACGGGGCACGGGGCACGACGCTGGGTTCTGGGGACAGGGATGGTGCAGTCGCCTTGAGAAGCCTGGTCCCCACGAAGTTCTAAACGCCGGTTCCCTCCGCGCTTTCCACCTCTTTCTCCTCCCTCTGCCCAGGGAGGGGATTTAAAGCCCGGTCCCCGGGGCGGGTCCTCTTTCCGTGCACCGGCCGGAGGGTGCACCTGTGGAGCCCGCCCAGATCCGAAGAGCAAGGGCACATTCAACGAGGCAGCACGCAAGCTTCCCGGGGCTCGGCCACCATTTGGAGGGAAGGATGCGAGGGTAGGAAAGGAAGTTCTGCAAGCCCGCTGCGTGGGCCTCCCCTCGTGGCCGTGCCGGCTCGTAGCCCTGGGACCCTCCCCGGGTGGCTCGCACTTGGGCGGGGCAGCGTGGGGGGCGGTGCCCGGAGAAGGCCGCGACTCCAGAGGTGGTCGAGGCGGGGGCTCGCAGCTCCCAGCCTCCTTCCTTCTCCTCCCGCCTGCGGCCATCAACTCGGGGAGTAGAAAGGCCGCCAACGAAAACCCGAAAACCCGCCAACCCGCCGTCCGGTCCTCCGCCTCCGGGCCCCGGTTCCTGCCGGTCCGCCAGCCGCACCCCGCGGTCACCCTGCGCTCACCACCACCCTCGACGCCCCTGCACCCCAACCCGACGCACAGGGTCCCCACTCAGAGCCAACCCACCTTCTCCTACTGGGGTGAAGGGGTAATCTTTGCTGGGACCCTCTGCGCAAGTGGAGGGTGGCAGGGGGCGTGAGTCCGGGAGCCCAGTTTTTTTCCCCCCTTAGGGTTCACAAGGGAGCCTACAGCAGCAGGGCCCTAATCCATCTGGTCTATAACTCGTCGTCTGACGACTGAAATACGTCTCAAGGACGCAAGATGAGCGCAGACTTCGTTGCACTAAGGCCACACAAACCTTTTATTTTCTAAGGACGAGTGGTTTGATTTCCTGACTGGCATTTAAGCATTAGGAATACACACTGCCTGCCATCGTGGAGTGAATAGAAAGGTAAATGAAACCGGAGCCCAGAAAGTGCAGCCTCTTAAGAAAAAATTTCCCAAATATTTTCTTTCCCTCTGTATTCACTTCTTTTGCTTCTCTGAGACAGATCCCCAAACAGTGATTCTCAAAGTGTGGTTCCTGGACCGGCAGCATCAACTTCCCTTGGGAAATTGTTAGAAACTCTGGAGGCCAGCCCCAGATCACTTGAATCTGGAAGTGGGGTGGAGGATGAAGCCTGACAGTGGACTCCCACCAGCCATCTAGGTAATTCTGGATGGCACACACGGAAGAACCACTGGCTTACCAGTCTCCTCAGGCAGTATTTCCCACTGATCACCAAATGTAACCAGAGGTACCAGATCTTGTTTACCACTTCTTCTTTTTTTTTTTTTTTTAAGAAAGAAGTCTCCGATTTGACAGTAGAAAAACCTGTAGAAGCACAATGAATTGCTTGTAAGAAGTCACACAAGCAATCAGAATGAGAGAGAGAGAGAGAGAGAGAAGTGGGACTTCCCCGCTACAGTCCGGTTTTAATATCTGTCTACTCCTCCTGAGGATTTGCAGACACGTTTATCTTCCAAGCTTCTATAATCTGTTTTGGTTGTTCCCCTGGTTCTTTCTGAAAGCACCTTCTAAGATAGTTTTCATAATTAAGAGGCCACAGACAGGACACTAGCTACCCCTCACCCCATCTGACAAGCAGCAAAGGAAGTCCCCATTCTTTCTCCAGCTGCCGCTTTCCTCCTTTTCAAATCAAGGTATACCAGGAACCTGGACTGGACAAAGGTAGGATGGCTTTCCCAGAACAACAGACACTGGGAAGTAGGGTGTGGTAAGTATGGGAGTGCTAGGGATCTGACTGGCCTAGGAGAAGGGCCTATTCAGAAGTGTTTAGACTGTGGATATGTGTATGAGATGTTTGGGGCCGTTGCATTGCCACATCCCTGGGGCTAGTGGAAGCCATAACCAGTCACTCCCAAAGTGTTGCCTGCTCCTTTCAAAGAACAACCATGGGATCCCAAGTACACCCCTGCCTGGTGGTATTGGCAGGCCTTCCTGATAGTAAGACCCCAGTGTAGTCCTTCTGGTTGCTGATCTCAGGTCTGAATTCTGGGTTCTAGATTTTTGAGAAATAGTCCCATTGGTAGAAAGCTCTAGACAAATTTGTAGAACACTGTGGAGAGGTAAAGGCATGAGGGAGAGAGAGAGAGACAGAGAGAGAGAGAGAGAGAGAGAGAGAAAGAGTTTGTAACCTTCAGCGTTGCGTCAAAGAAAGGTGTCTTGTTCAGGCAATAGAAAGACCATCACCTGGAGGCTCCTTGGTGGCTCAGTGGGTTAAAAGTCTGCCTTTGGCTCAGGTCATGTTCCCAGGGTCCTGGAATGAGTCTCACATGGGGCTCCCTGCTCAATGAGGAGGAGCCTGCTTCTCTTCTCCCTCTCCCCCCTCCTCATGCTCTCTCTCAAATAAAATCTTAAAAAGAAAAAAAGAAAAAAAGAAAGACCATCACCTGTTCATTATGAACACACACCCTTACACCCTTCGAGCTTCCTGCCTGAGACACTTTCAGATCCTGTCAAGCACTGGCAGCTCATCTCTGGCTATTTAGTAAAAGTAACTGATATTTGCACAGATCTTTTCTTTTATAAAGTAATTACATAAATACAATCTCATTTGCATCCCACTACGGTTTTGTGTGGCAAGAGTGTATGACTATGATATGAATGAATGCATGATTAATTCATTAATTAATGTATGATAATTAATAATATGATTATTTTAATGCTTATCCCCATTTTCAGAGATGAGAAAACTGAGGATCCAGGCTCTTTCAGGGAAAAGCTAGAGGCAGAGCTAGGGTTTAACTCACATGTTCCCCATTTTATAGGCTCAGGGCTCATGCTGAAAGCAAAGGCTTCAAATTATAGGAAGGAGGCATAAGACTTAAAAAAAAAAATCCGTTTGCAGTTTGGGGTTTACAGGATGAGCAGGCAGAAATTTCTTCTCTGGGGGCCACCTGAGTTCAGTGCTCAGAATTTTGAACATTTGGTTTATAGGAACGTGAAGGGGAGCTTGGAAATTTTGCCAAACGGGAAATGCAAACAACTGAATCACTCTGGGACTCATCTCTGACTTAGATTCTGAATTGTGGAGCAGGAGGGGGTGGGGGGCACTAGCCCTGCGGTTGAAGCGACCGAACACGGGAATTTGGGGGAAGGTGGAGGTGGTCAGAGCTTGAAATGGGCCCCTAAAGGTCAAGTGGGGGTTGGGGGAATGGCCCAAAAGCCAGAGGAGACGTCCTCTGACGTCCAAACCACAGGCGGGCAGATTAGGAGTCAGCGACATTACCAACCCTCAGAGAATGGAGAATTGCACTTGGTAACGTGGGAGCCTTCACTGGCAGAGAATCAGCCCGGCACAGCGTTCACCTGTCGGGGCCAGGGTCGCCGGCTCCTTCCTAGAAGGCCGGGCCCAGGGTTCCACCCCCTAAGCAGACTTGGGGTTGGTTGGAGATGCTAGAGATGGCGAGAGGTGGAACGTGGAGCTATTACTCCAGGTACCAAACTGAGCCGAGAAAAAGAGGGGGGGAAAAAAAGAAAAGAAAAGAAAAGAAAGAGCAAATGAAGCGGAAGTTTGAGGGCCTTCTGCGAGGAATAACAGTATAAATAACCGAAGACGTCTTGTAAACACTCCGGTCATAACCCCGAACATTAAACAGCCGCGGT
The DNA here is from genome assembly GCF_003254725.2 of Canis lupus dingo. Lineage (NCBI taxonomy): Eukaryota > Metazoa > Chordata > Mammalia > Carnivora > Canidae > Canis > Canis lupus. Next base: position 26,871,454 of record NC_064243.1, on the reverse strand, counting down.
GGCATCTGGCGCATCGGCCGCTGCGGGCTGCGCTGGGGCAGCGAGTGAACCCGGTTCCAGGCTCCCCGGCCTCGCCTCTCTGTTTATCTCAACTTAATCTTCTCCACCGAGCTGTTCCACGGCACGGAAGATGTTTAAATTAAAACCCAGCCCGCCGGAAGTCGTGGCGGGGAGCTGAAGGCGCTGGCTAACTGTAATCGCTAGGCAGGCGTGAGCGGTGTTAGTCATTCACTAAGTACTAGGAAGAAATATCTAATGTATGTTGCAGCACTCCTAGAGGTTATGGAATTTACACCTTTCATAGCTCCCATTATTTCTTCGCAGTTTGGCACTATGGGTTGTTTGGGTCCATCTCTGTGCCTAGAAAGCTTAAAAAAAAAAAAAAAAAGAAACGTGGAATTTACCTGCCTGCTCAGGTCATCAGTTCAACCTCGGAATACACGAAAATCGAATTTTCCTTTTCTGGTGTGTTTTTCCCTTGAATCGTGTAACTGTTAGTAACCGCAATCCTGCCCTTTTTTTGAGTTCACAGTTATATTATTTCTAATTGTCTCCAAAGTAACCTGTAAACCTGAGACCAGAGTTTCTATTTGAAGTTTCAGTGCAAAATGTGATCCGCACCTTCACAGGGGAAATTGTGTTTAATCTTTTTCATCTCTAGAAGTTTGGATTGAGGTTCAAAAGAATCACTTTTATTATCAAGCTTCCCCATACTCTCCTGCTTTTCTATTCTGTATATATATATTTAATATATATATATATTAAAAAGCACACCAATTTCAGGGCTTTTAGCAATATAAAGAAAGATTTATTTTCGAAAGTAGCAAAACTTGTTTGAAAAAAATATATCTTTAAGTGAATTACTTTATAAATGTGACTATCAAAGTCAGTTATTCTATGAACTACATTTTACAACATATGGTACAAAAGATACACATTGATAGGCTCTTATTATCTATTTATATATTTATAATTACATATTGCACTTGGACCAGCAAGGCTCGCAGAGTCATTCACCGCAGAAGTTAATAAAGTTAAATAGATGGGAATCTTTGTAAGTACAATTGATCTCCTCAGGTTTGGAAACGAATCTCCTCGTCGCTGTAAAGTGTTCTCGCGGGGGGATGGGGGAGAGGGGGGCAGGGAGAGGAACGTTGCGAGGGGGAAGCAGAGACAGAGAGCAAGGGAGGGCAGGGGTCGCCTTCCCGGGCGGGGCCCGCTCCCCCCCGGGAGCGCGCCTTTCCCAGACTCGCACCTCCAAGGTCAGGACGCTGTGGTTCCACATAAGCGGCTCGCGGTCACCACTTCTTTCAGGTCACTCTCGGGTTTCCCGGCCACCATAAAGGGCCACGTCTGCAGGAGAGAAGAGGGTGGAGGCGTAAGTGGTAAGTGGCCTTGGAGGCAGGGTGGTGGTGGGCTCCGAGCCTGAGACCAGAGGAGAGGGCGGGCGGGGGTGGGGTGGGGGGCGGCCAGGCAGCGAGTTGGAGAGACCCACTATCTATCTCTGCAATTTGCTGGGTGTTCTAGGGCGCCCCGTGGATGAATAAAGAAAAAGCACGGTTGGTGCTTTGCTCCGGGTGGCGGAGCAAAGGGGTTCATCCTACGTTGTAAGAGAAACCCAAGAGAGGAGGCCCCTGGAAAGCTCACAGTGCCCGCGGCCGTGGCATCACGCGGAGGCAGCTGAGCCGAAGCAGGGAAGCCAAGAAGGACCTCGTGCGGGGTGGACACCCGGTTGGAGGCGAAGCGACTTTCGGGGCCCTCTTCTGAGGCCCTGGCTAGATTTCCCGGCCCTCTCGCTTTCATCCCCGTCTATTTTTCTCCTGCCAACTTTCATTTCCTCCCTGACAAACACGGGCTTTGACCACAGTTTCTAAATTTTAATCGCTGGCTCTTAAGGGGGTGGGGGGGGATAATGCTAATAAAAGAATATACACGCATATTTTAAGATCATCTTCCTACTGGGCTGAGCGAACATCGCCTTTTCTCTTCCCTTCTCCGAGGTGTTTTATAATAAAGCTGTCTTAAATTTCTTGATTCGAAGATGAACGCAGCAGCAACTGTAAATGAAGTAATTGCTTTCATTTTAGTTCCAGATTTTAATAAACCATTTGCTCATTTTTTCGAAAAAGGAGAGACTTTTAACTTAAGAGGGAAAAATATTTACTAGGGCAAAACGTGGCTTTGCATCCCCTCCCCCCAATTCCTGAAACCAGTTTGAGTGAGAAGACAATTCAAAGCTTCAAACCTCTCCTACCAGTGCTGGCCGATAAGACGACTTTTAAGAGGAAAATCTCTCATTCTTATCATATATAAACAAAGGTGCTAGTAAGTCGTGGTTGTTGTTTTTCTCTAGAGTCTGGAATTCTTAAAATTAAATCAAATAAAAAAGGAAGTGAACTGTACTTCTTACATAGCAAAATACATTTGAGAGAAAATTAGCCTCAATGAGAATTACTTTTTAAAACAAAATTTGAAAGACAGGCTGAATGGGCATTACATTTTAAGATAAAACGTAACACATTTTTAAATCTTCGATGAGGGTGACCTTAAATTATATTTTAATATCACTTATCACATTAATATTTGGGAGAATTTACCGATTTTTGCTGATATTTGCTAGAACTTCTGGGATTTAAAAATGTCAACCGACCCATAAGAGCAGCGCAGAATATTCAAGTAGCTGGGGACTTACATGACAATTATGGGGGCGTGAATCTGTCTATATCTAATGGTGCTAAATATGCCCGGGAAAGAAACAGAGTTGGGTGTTTTTATGTCCAAAAACGGGAGGGGGGGAATGGAATTCTCCTTCAGCTAAAAGAAGAACGGGATTAATAAAATGCCCTCTGGGCGCTCAGCAGTTTGCCTGACGGACCCCTCCTGTTTGCCAGCTCCGCGCACTTGCAAGCTCTTAATGGGGCTGCCACGTCCAACGCCGGCATAAATCATGGGCGCTCGGCGGCCTGCGGCGCAGGGAGCGCGGGCTCTCCCGCCGGGGTCCCCGGGGGCGCGCGGGGCGGCGGTGGCCCAGGGGCGCGCGCTCCCACGGGCTGCCGCGGCTGCGGGCGCGGGCGCGGGCGCGGGCGCGGGCGCGGGGCGGGGGCGCTCGGACGGCCTTACCAGGTTGACCGGGTGAATGTAACCGTTCTCGTACTTGTCGTTAGCCAGGATCTGCCTCAAGTGCGCGATGTAGCTGGACGCCAGCCGGAGCGTGTCCAGCTTGGAGAGCTTGGTGTCCGGGGGCACCCAGGGCAGGGTGGTCTTGAGCCTGGAGAAGGCCTTGCTCAGCACCCGCATCCGGGCCCGCTCGCGCGCGTTGGCCGCGTTGCGCTGGACCTGCTTCCCCTCCTGGCTGACGCCGCTCAAGGGGCTCTTCTTGGTGGGCGCTTTCCTCCTCTTGCCCAGGCCTCCGCGGCCCTTCTGGGGTGACCCCGCCTCGCAGTTGGAGCTCTCCTCGGTGCTCTCGTTGGAAGTCACAAACTCTTTGCTCGAGTCCATTTTCAGCCCGTCACAGTCCAGCATCTCCACCTCTTGAAGATCCTCCACATCGCTGAGGGAGCCAGTGGACATGTTTGGGGGCGAGAATGAGGGAGAGAGAGGCGAAAGGGAGAGCGCGCGCGCCAGCGAGCCCCTGGCCAGCGGGCCCCCGGGACTGGGGTGCGGAGCGGCCACCGCCGGTTGGGGACTGGAGCGGGGGTCTGGTTGAGCCTCACAGCCCTTTCCCCTTCGCGAGGTTGTGAGAAGGAACCGAGAGGGCTTCTTCGGGGAGGAACTCGGCTCTGTTTCCCCACCTCCGGAGTCGCGGCCGCAGAGGAGTGTGAGAGAGCGCTGAGGAATTTGGTGGACACTAGGAATTTATCTGGGGAATAGAGAGGCGGACCCTTGTAGCCCAGGGGAGGGGCCTGCTAGGCCCCAGCGGACTCTGAGACCCCTTTCACAACCGGAGGGAAACTCTTACGCACAGACCCCGATTTCCAACTTGTAATGTAAATCAACTCAACTGCAACTCCGAGCACCAGTTGCTTCTTCCACTTTAGCCAAGGAAGAGCGCGCCCCACCCACAGCCCCTCTCCAGGGCCATCTCCTAAGGCCCCTTTTCCTCTTAAGAGGTCATAGCTGCTGGTTTTTTAGGGCTTCAGAGAAATGACCGGATCCTTTTGCTCTTTGTGGGCCTACCGACCACAGATCTCACAAACATCCCCCTGTCCCCTCTTCCCGAAATTAAAACACCAAATAAAACCCAGACAGGGGTCAGCTCCCTCCTACCAATACCCCTAAGACTCTGTGGATTTACCTAGATATCGTCCTGCCTTAAGCGGGGTAAATTAACAAAACAAGCGCTTCACTGAATCTTTAGGGTGATGCAGAGAAAGTACCTAAACATCCATCTGCATCTGGCCGCTTTAAAAAAATATGAAGGCACTGCCTGTGTGTACACAAACATACTTGACCATCACACACCCACGTACAATACAGTTGAGTAGAATGGGGGGAGTGAATAATATGTGTGCGGAAAATATTTTATTAATTGATCATCTTTTCTTCATAAAATTAAAACTTTCCCCAAAATGTCTTTCTAGAAATGCATTTAATAATGTCTTAAAACTCTTAGCTGCTCTCAGCCAGATGTTACCTTCCCTGAGACTTCTTGTTTTCTCCCTCCCAATGCCTTTGCCTCCTCCTTACTGCCTCTTTGCTACCTGGGTTCCCCCATGTGCATCTGGTATCACAGAACAGTAAGCAGTGTTGTCCCTTCAGGAAAGCCTTCCCCCCCCCCCAACCTCCCAGTCTCTAACCCCAGCCTGGACCATCTTTCCTGAAGAATAAGAAAAATCTGGAGAGTAAGTGAAAAGCGAAGGGAACCAGAAAGCAAGAGATTGCGTAAAATCGATGAAATAAAATTGGAAAGACGGAATGCATGAATCTCTCTTAGGAATTCTTCTTCAGGTTTTCTTTCCTTGCAATTAGGCATCTGAGACCAGGGGCTGGAGCAAAGTATAAGGACAGCTTCTGAGCTTTTGGCTCGCGGTCTGTACCCCTCTCCTACATTAAGATATCATATCTCTAATCCTGGGCTCAGCTGGGAATTCACTAACCCCTAACGTTTTGTTTTGTTAGCAGGGTCTTGTTTGCTTTCCCCCATGCTGTAAACTAAACAGATTGTCAGCAAATCAGTCTTTATTAATGAATTAGTGAGAACCCCTCCCCATAATATCTTTGCCCAGGATCCAAAATTTGTTAATCACCAGTGTAGAGATTTATGAGCCCTCTTATTTTCTGTTGTTTGTGCAGGTGGAGATTTAAATGACCATATCCACCACTAAGATTTATTGTGAGAGTGATTGATGTTATAAACCAGGAACAGGACTCTTCCCACAGCAGGGATGACAGAAATATCAAGTTGAAGTTGCCTTTGTCCTCATGCACAACTGACCCGGTCCTACAACGCAGAAGAAGTATAATAATTTAATCTAAGATTTAAAACAGCATTAAGCGAACACCCAGCAGGCCTGTTAAACATTTCCCTACTGATTTCCAAACTAGCTTCTTTGATTTGTCCCTCCCTTTTCTTGGTCTTAGTAAGACGTGAAAGTTATTTTGAGGCTAAAAGAGCTATGTGAAAATAGGCATTGGCCAGCACTTTGTGAAACGTGTGTTTGTGTAGATACTGAGGTATTTGCAAAATAGCCACAATTTATTTATTTATTTATTTGGGTTCTGGAGTGGGATAATAATTAAGAATCAGAACTATGGCCTTACCACACAGATTTGCTTCTCGGGCACCTTTTTTTTTTTTTTTTGTGGGAGGAGGGAGAGGGTCTTGTTTTCTGTCACACCTCAGTTGGTAGGTTGCTCAGGCTGTTTTGCCGGACAGCAACAATCATAGAAATAATTATTGCCGAACAGATCTCTGCTGTCTGTTTTTTTCAAGGTCTGAAACATAGGAAGAGCAATTTCTGGAAGAAAGCAAAACCAGCTTCATGCCACAAATTGGTTTATGTACCTTGCAATTATTATTGGATTTTTTTTTTTTTAGATAAGTGAAAATTAAGTCCACTTATATTGCGGTGATATATTTAGACTGGAAAAGGCTACTGGGTTGATAATGAACTTGGAGATTTGTGAACACTCTCCAAGGGATGCTTACCAGTTTGGGCTGTTATTTAGGTATCTTGATGTGAAGTCTTGAAGAAAGTAGATTAATATGAGTAATGCTTCCCCTAACCCGTGACATTTTGTGTGTATCCCTACTAATAAATGCTAAGGGACAAATGGTAGGAGAAATGCCTTATTGTTGGATTCTACTGAGAAAATCAGTTAGGCTGTAACTTAAGCTGTGCCAAATTCTCCCCAAATATAAACTATATTCTGTGAGAAGCGAAACACTTTTGGGAAGCTGAATTAACTCTTTCGATAACAGGAGAAATACTTTAAACATTCCTGTTTCAAAATACCACCTAGAAAATGCATGATTTGGAAGCATGAGGTCATTACTAAAAAGTTCTTGCCCTATTTTTAAGAGAGAGTTTATGCCCCAGAGACATCTGGCCAATTTGCTGCACACTTCTAACGATTTGTTTTGCAAGAAAGACTATCTTTGAAAGATTTCAGTGCTAAGGAAAATCTATCTCCAAAGGTTGTAAAATGAAGATTAGGTGTGGAATGTGTCCTTGAACTTAAATCCTGGTTTATCAACTGATAAATTTTCAGGAAGTTCAAATTTGATTCAGTTGTGCTTGGATGAAATAATTTGCTTCCTTTTTTTATGAGAAGGAAAACATCACAGGCTTCTTTCGAACTGATTTCATATGCCATCACATTCTGTTTCCCAGAAGAAGGGGGAGGGAATTATGTCTTCAAATTAAAATTTTAATTCTTTTCTCAGAATTTCCCCATTATTTGGCCCCATTATTTCCCCATTATTTGGCTAGGAAACCCACAGGCCGGCAAATTAGCAAAATTGCCAATTATCTTTTTTCCCCTTCACTTCTAATGAACACCTCCAGATGTGTTATTCTCTTTATTTGATGGTAACCACCACTTCAACAATGTCTGGACTTTCCATGCAAATCAGTGCCTCTTTTTCCATTCAACAAAATGATTACTGTACCCTTTGCTGCTAATTGATTGTTTTCCATCTCCTCATAAGCCTATTGAAATCTGATTCTATTTTTATTTTTATTTTTTTGCATTTCTTTTTTTTAAAGAGAGGGTAGGGGGTGTGGTGCGGGACAGGAGAGAATCTAAAGGTAGCTCCGTGCCCAGTGCAGAGCCTGTTGCAAGGCTCCAGCTGACAAACTTGACATCATGACCTGAGCAGAAATCAAGTGAGACCCTTAACTGCCTAAACCACCCAGGTGTCCCCCACCTTTTTTTTTTTTTTTACACTTTTAACTTAATTTATAAAATGAGCATTATCTCCCCTTCTGTGTTCCAAATTTAATGGTGTTGGCCTGTCATATCAGCTAAAATGAGTAAAGCACTAGTGAGTGAGATTGGTGACTATCTAAGGAGGTCAATGTAGTGATGCAGGGTGTTGCTATTATTTTTACCTGGCAACAATTATGATTAGCAATATGAAGTCCTCTTCATATTCACTACCCACTCCACCCTTTCCACATTTTATTCAATTGGAAATGAATTGTAGCTCCAAACCCACAGCACTAAGATTTAAAGCTGGCAACAACAAAAAAACAGTAAAATCCAAAGAAAACCCAATCTCATCGTGGCTTTTAGATCTAAGAAGCAACCTTGCATCCTACATGCCCCATAATGTGACTTTGAAAGCAGCCAACCTCATGCGCATGAAGGACAGAGTTTACCTTAAGAGGTAAGTGGTTTGAAGGAAACTTAGGCAGATAGTGAGAGGTAAAACTTTACAAACTCAATTTCTTGTCCTCCTAATACTAGAATAATTGTATCAGACCTACTTGATATCAGGAAAAAAAAGGGAGGAAACCCTGAACAACTGTCTAGTCAGGTACTAGGTGAGGATTTCTGCTTCTAGTCTCCTATCTTATGTAGAATTTCTCCTTTCTGTTGTCACTATTAAGGAAAGAGCTGCTATATGGAATGAAAATCTTAATAGAGATGTGTGCCAGAGGCTTTCCACCCTTAACAATGAAGTTTTAGAAAAACTTACTTGAAGAGGACTTATCTGTATCTAATATAAAACCTGAGAGCAAATCCTCCCAAATTCTCCAAAAAAGAAGAAATCTTGTAGATTACATGAAAGATACCTGTAAAGCACATATATGTTAAACACATTTATTGATGGCTATAAAACAGAGATGGGCCAACTTGCTGTCAACCTCCTTCCTGCCAAGTTAGGAGAAGATGTGCTCTAGAATCTAAGCCTATTTATGGTGATTATCTCCTTGTGATTATATCTTTGTATCAGGTGCTTTTAGGCTTGAGGAGAGAAGAGTCATGGAGTTTAAGATCGCAGGAGCAGCAACAAAGTCCTGAGACTGTGACTCCTGACTTTGGGAACATGAAATATTTCCAGGTGATATACTATTTTTAAATAGAGCCCTAAAGGAATAGATTGTCAGATTGGAAGGGCTGAGGCCAAGGAAGGCTTAAATGGCCAAGAATATTCTGTAGGTTCACGTAAGTCATCTACGGCAGTGTTGTCACTTGAACTTGTGTCCTGATTTGCCTTGTAATGCTCCTTCCACAAAGCCAGAGTGCTTTGAATTGTTTTCCCTATTCAAATAACAATGATATGTGTGAGAAAACTTATATTCTGTTATCTCCTGTAATAACTGAATCTTGAATTATGTAGAATGAGATATATTTGAGCCATTCCTGGGTATAATGCTTAGAACCCCATCTAAAGCTGTTTTAGTAATGTAAATTCCAGAATAACCTTGTTAAAATCTCATCTCTACTGTGAGGGTCCAATAGGCAGGCCAAGGGCCACTTATTCAATGAGCATATTAAATTTGCTCTCTTTTCTCCATCTTCTCTGCTAAACTCTGGTTCAAGTCATTAAAATCTCTTACTCAGATGACTATAAAAGTCTCCTAGAGGACCTCCCCCCACCCATTCATGCCCTTCTAAAATGCATTTCCAACAGAGTGGTCCAAGTTATTCTCCTGCTTAAAATCCCTTAAATCTTCCCATTGGGTTTGATATAAAGTCCAAATTCCTTGTCATGGCTGGCATGACTCTACTTTGCTTACCAAAGTAACCGCACTGGCCATGTCTGTGTCCCTCAATGACACTGCATCATTGCTTATCCCAGGACCTTTGTACTTATTCTTTCTGTTTGGATGCTTCTTTTGGGCTCTCTGCATGGTTGGTTCCTTATTTATCAAGTCTGAGCTCAAATGTCACTGTCCATCAAGAACTTCCCTGAGCATCCACTTAGGAATATTTTTGTCCCATAATCCCATTTTGCTTATTAGTAATAAATAATAGTAGCCAACGTTTACCAAATGTTTACCATGAATCAGACACTGTTGTAAACATTTTACAGATTAACCTGTTTAACTCTTACAACAACTTTGTGAGACAGGAACCTTACAGATAAGAAAACTGACGCTCAGAGAAATTAAGAAATGTGTTTCACTTAAAAAGTTGCTATTCCAGTTGTCTATTGCTGTATAATAACCCAGACTAGTGATTTAGGATATTTCTCTTATTTCTGTGGGTTGACCAGATTCGACTGGGTGGTTCTTACTTGGGGTGTCTCATGTTGTCTCAGCCAGAAGACATCTGGAGCTGGAGTCATCTGAAGTGTTGATTAGACTGAACATCAAAGATGACTTCTTTATCCACATGCCACGGTCTCAGTGTGGACAGCTAGAAGAGCTAGGGCCTCGCTGGGCCACTCTCTCTCTATAGCCTCTCCACAGGTCTTCCTCAGCCTGGCAATCTTATGTGGCTGAGCTTTTTCCCTGGTAACTGGCCTTCTGAGTGAATGTTCTACAAGACCCAGATGGAAGCTGAAACTGTTCTTATGTCCAACTTGGGAGGAGTCAGCATCATTTCTGCCTCATTCTGTTGGTCAAAATCAAGTCATGGGGCCTGCTCAGTGCCAAGGGGAGGTACCTATACAAGAATATGAATATTAGGAAGTATGTTTCATTGGCTGGAGCAGGAAGGGTTGTTGTTATCCCTGGAGGCTGGTTACCATAGTGAGTAAATGGCAAACCAAGATTTAAACACAATCTGAGTCTAGAGGCTTATTTTAAATAGCTAATACGTCCTGAAATTATTTTGTTTAGTTGTGTTTACTTTTTTATTGTCGGTGGACTCTCCTTCCTCCCTCGTCACTATCATGAAAGCTTTAGGAATACAGGAACTTTGTGTGCCTTGCTCAGTTTTGTGCTCAGAGCCTAGAGCAGAGCTGATATATGATATGCACTAAATACATAGTTGGCAAATGAATGAATGGATGGTCTAGACCAAAGCATTTGGAAAGTGTCCTGTAAACCGTAAGATATGTGTTAGAGAACTAACACAACTCCAAAAAATGATGGCTCAAACCACAAATTTATTTCTCTTTAATCTGTGCAGACCTAGGCAGGTGGTCCAAGGGTGCATGAGTGACAGCTCCAGAAAGACACACCAAGGGACTTGGGTCCCTTCTGTCTTGTTCCTCTGCCATCCCTAAGCAGAAGTGCCTCCTCATATATAGGTGACATCAGCTCACCTTTACTTTAACACTTCTCAGGGCGGGGGGAAATAGCAAATAAAAGGCAAGTAGATTTCTTAAAATAAGATGTGGAAGTGACACCTATCATTTATGTTCCCATTATACTGGCCTCTTTAACTGGAAAAGAGAAAGTTTGGAAATACAGTCTCTACATATGCTCCCCTTGAATTCAGAATTAGTAGAATCCATTTTTTAATTTAATTTAATTAATTTATTCAGGAGAGACACAGAGAGAGAGAGAGAGAGAGGCAGAGACATAGGCAGAGAGGGAAGCAGGTTCCATGTAGGGAGCCTGATGTGGAACTCGATCCTGGGACTCTAGGATCACGCCCTGAGCTGAAGGCAGATGCTCAACCACTGAGCCACCCAGGCATTTCTAGAGGAATCCATTTGTAAAAAGGAAATCCAATTCAGTCTCTGGCAGCATATTTGTAGCATAAAGGATAAGGTAACATATATGAAATAGTACATAGTTTGACTCTGGTAGAAAATGCAGATCACAACTCTATGAAGTTTAAAATTAGTTCAGATCAAGTACTAATGGGTTTCAGTTTTTATTTGGAGCTCAGAAAAATATTTGACAACTTACCTTTGACTGCATATGCGAGAGCAATCATCAATGTGGGTCCTTCCAAATTAGTGAATTTCTACTTAGTAAATAGCTTTATAAAATTACTATTCTTGAGGATAGACCAGTGAAAAGTGTGCAGGTTGTTAAGGCTATTAGTAACAACAATTGGCCTTCACTAAAGCCCTCTAAATTGCTTGTTTAAGTTCTATCAATTTCATCATGTGGTGGCAAGGTTGAGAGTGGAAAACTTTTTTCTCTCTTTAAAAGCAAATTTTATTTTCTGACTTACTTTCAAGATATGATGACAGTTTACTGTTTTAACTGGAGATGCCATAGCAAACTTATGTTCTTATAGTTGGAAGCTTGAAGTCCATGATCAGATTACCAGCATAGTTGGTGCCTGGTGAGAGTTCTCTTCCTGACTTGCAGATGGCTGTGTCCTCACATGCTCTTCCCTCTGATAATGTGCAATGAGAGAGATCTCTCTCTTTTCTTCTTATAAGACCACCAATCCTATTGAAACTACTCTAATGACATCATAATGTTAATTATCTCCAAAAGTCTTACCTCCACATGAGTCACATTGAGGCTAGAGCTTCATAATATGAATTTGGCGGGGGAGGAGAGAGAACGCAAATCTGTCCATAGCATTTAACTTTAGAAATTGTAACTGGAAAAATGTGCGTTTTTAAATTCATTAGTATTTCCAACTTTTGAATTACTCAGGGTTAAGAAAAGATATGCCTAGAACTTTTGTGTCATTTGAGGGTTCACCGTATATCAATGTCATTATACCATTGTCAATGCTAGCAATAAGAATAACAAACTTCCAGCATTGTTTATCTTGGTTTTCTTTTTTGGAGAATCACTAGGAGGAAGAGCTTTAAATCCAGATTCATGGTCTATGACGAGGAGGAAGGTCATCTGATACTCATTCCTAAAATTTGCAAAGGGCAATCCTCCTAGAGAAAGTAGGACCATTCTTTAGTCAGAAGCTCTAAATCAACTCTAAAGAACCCATTAGTAGAAGAATCTAGGAATTCTTTATCTAGTGCCTTTGAGTCTACCACACAGCTCCCACACAGAAATAGACATGGGTTAGATCAATTCAGTAATAAAATTTGCCAAACGTTTTTGGGGGATTACTTATAGACAAAACAAACAGTGGATTAACTGCACTGGGGTCTTTTTAACTGGTCACTCTGACATATTTTAGATAAAGCTAGTATTATTTTCGGCTAGAATGTTAGGCAGATACTAAACTTCCCCTCACATGAATAAGTGAGTTCTTTTTTCTTTTAACCCAATTGCAGAATTGACCACAATGAGATAACCTGCCAAAGGAGGATAGAGTAAAACACTTCTCAAATGAATTTGGGTGGAAGAGTGAACTGAATGTGAAATGAACAATATAATGCTCATATCTGACTGAATTATAAAACATGAATGTCCTTAAAAGGATCATGATTTTTGTTCTTTTTATCCTTTTCTCTTAAGTCACTGTAACAGAGTAGGAAACTTTTGTACTGTGTATGAAGAGACCAGGTCCAACTTCTGCTTACACAACTAAGTAGTTGTGTGAACTCGAACAAGTCTCTTAGTTTAATTTCATTGGGTTTCAGTGTCCTGTTTAACATGAGGACAGCAGAGATAGACCTCATTTTGGGGTACATTAACTGAGATGATATATGTAAAGTGATTTAATTTAATTCTTAACATATAGTAAATCCTTATAAATATTGATGGTTGTTGTGATGGTGGATGTCATGATAATTTTTCCCTAAGGCTCTTTTTGACAGTAGCATTCTGGATTTTTTTTTTTTTCATTTTCACTTTGGGATAGGGGTATAATCATGAGAGATAGAAGACTTTCAATAAGAATAACAACACACAACAAAGAAATACCTTCTCTAAAAACAAAGCCCTAAAAAGTGTGTGTGGTCAAGGGAGACGAATAATTTCAGTAAAATCTAGGATTCTCTTATCTTGGATGAGAAGCAGCTATGGTCTCAGTCATAAAATTAAAATTCTATTCATATTAAGTTAAGACTAATCTTTGGGGATCCCTGGGTGGCGCAGCAGTTTAGCGCCTGCCTTTGGCCCAGGGCGCGATCCTGGAGACCTGGGATCGAGTCCCACGTTGGGCTCCTGGTGCATGGAGCCTGCTTCTCCCTCTGCCTGTGTCTCTGCCTCTCTCTCTCTCTCACTGTGTGCCTATCATAAATAAATAAAATTTAAAAAAGAATTAAAAAAAAAAACTAATCTTTCCCTTCATTTTCTGGTGATTTGAAGGACTGTTTAATTAGTGATCATTTTCCTTCCCCAAATTAAATTTATTTAGTCCAGATCATGGTGTAATGTTTCTTTAGAGTCTCACAGCAAGTCAATTATATCACCAAGCATTTGACCCTAGAGATAAAAATCACAACTCTCTACTATGCAAGTAACTTTGTGTGTGTGTTTTTTTTAAAGCTATCATGGATGATTAAATGTTAGATACAACAACTTTTATTTGGGATGGTCATTTATAAATTGATCCTGGAGAGACACCTGGGTGGCTCAGTAGTTGAGCATCTGCCTTCAGTTCAGGTTGAGATCCTGGGGTCCTGGGATCGAGTCCCACATCAGGCTCCCTGCATAGAGCCCGCCTCTCCCTCTGTCTATGTCTCTGCCTTCTCTCTCTGTGTGTCTCTCATGAATAAATAAATAAAATATTTTTTTTAAATTAAATTGATCCTGGGTTAGCATCCCTTTTAAATTTCATGTGATTTTTAGGAATTGTTAAAATTCTATTAATTAATGATTTTCCCTTTTGTGTATGGGTACATTCTAAATAATTGCTTGGGTTTCTTACAAAAGAAAATGAACTATTTACAAAGAAGATGATCTGCTTCCTGTTTTTGGCTTTGAATTACCAACTTAAAAAATTGTAGATCTCAGTAAAACAAACAAAACAAAACAAACAACTTGTTCTCACCAAACAACTTAAATGGTCACAACCTAGAATCTTGGCCTCCAATTTCATTCTCATAGAGAAAGGCCAATGCCTTTAGCAGTCTTGTCTTTGGTATTCATGACTGATGAAAAAAATTTAGAGATTTTAAAGCACAAGACTTGTCCTTCATTTCCTAGGGCTGCTATAACCAATCACGACACATGGAATGACTTTCTGGAGTCAGAAATGTAACATCAAGATATTTATAAGGCCATGCTCCCTCTGAAGGCTCTAGAGAATATCCTTCCTTACATTTTCCAGCTTCTGGTGGCCCCAGGTGTTCCTTTACTTGTGGCTGCATTACTTTGCTCCCCATCTTTTTTTTTTTTTAAGATTTTATTTATTTGAGAATGAGAGAGAGAGAGAGAGAGAGAGTACAAGTGGGAAGCAGTGAGAAGGAGAAGGAGAAGCAGACTCCCTGCTGAACAAGGAGCCCCACACAGGGCTGGATCCCAGGATCCCAAGATCATGACCTGAGCTTTGAAGGCAGTTGCCAGGTACCCCTTTTGCTCTCCATCTTTATCATCACAGGGACTTCTCTCTGTGTTTCTGCATCCTTGCCTGTCTTTTATAATGATACTCTCATTAAATTTTCCACTCCAATGTGATCTCATCTTGATTCTTAATTATATCTGCAAAGATCCTATATCAGGATAAGATCACATTCTGATTTCTGGGTGGCCATGAATTTTCAGGAGATACTTCATTCAACCCACTGTAAGTCTCCACTTTGTGATTTACACTACATGTAACCATGAGCAAGGGACTCAACTGGGTCCCCATGGATGGGAAGAATCAGAGTGAATAAAAGAATATATTTGGTCATTTATATGCATCATGAAGAAATTTAGACTTGCATTGGATCTTTATATATATATAAATATATATATATATATGGAAAATGCAGACAAACTTTACTTCTAGTGATGGAGAAAACTCTCAATCAACACACCAAACACATAAGAATGCTTTTTAAAATGACACTCTTGGGGTGCCTGGGTGGCTCAGTTGGTTAAGTGTCTGCCTTCAGCTCAGGTCATGATCCCAGGGTCCTGGTGTCAAGCCCCACATCAGGTTCCCTGTTCTATTGGGATCCTGCTGTTCCCTCTTCCTCTGCCTGCTGCTCCCCTTGACTCTGTTCTCTCTGTCTCTGTCTCTGTCTCTCTCTGTCAGGTAAATACGTAAAATCTTAAAAAGAAAGAAAAGCATTATGCAAAAAATAAATAAATAAAATTACACTCTTAAAAGTTTTAAACTTACAGAAGAAAAATAGTCATACTTTTCTTTTTTTAAAAAAGATTTTATTTATTTATTTGACACAGAGAGAGAGAGTGGACAATAAGGAGGAACTGCAAACGGAGAAGGAGAGGCAGGCTCCCTACTGAGCAGAAAGCCTAATAGAGGTTCTATCCCAGTCCCTGGGATCATGACCTGAGCCAAAGGCAGGCACTTAACCAGTGGAGCCACCCAGGTCCCCCTAATCATACTTTTCTAATAATATATTTACATCTGATTTCCCATTAAAGGCAGGCAGGCAATAGAATCATGAAGCCTCTATTTTAATGTTACTCAAATACATATTTTTTATTTTAATTTTTATAGATGTATTTCTATTCATATACATTTCAAGCATTATGAAAGATCAAGTTTTAAAAATTATCTAAGAACTGAACCAATTATTGCATATATTGTTCATTATTTTGCCCTTAAGGAAAACAATTTTTTAAAAATATTTTATTTATTTATTTGACAGAGAGAGAGAGAGTGCATACAAGCAGGAGGAATGGAAGGCAGAGGAAGAGAGAAGACCAGCACATGACACAGGCTTCTCACTGAGCAGGGAGCCGGACAAGGGGCTGGATCCCAGCACCCTGGGATCATGACCTGAGCTGAAGGCAGACACTTAACTGACTGAGCCACTCAGGTGCCCCATAAGGAGAAATTTTTTAAATTAGTATATAGTTACAGTAAGAAAAGCATGAAACACTTAAGTTTCATCTTTGAATTTTTTTTATCTCTACCAAGTAACTATTTGAATCCATTATTTTGCATTCTTAGCTCCCTCTTAAATTGACTTTTTATTTTTTTATTTTTTAATTAATTAATTAATTAATTAATTTTTTAAATTGACTTTTTAAATAAGTATTCAAAGTCTTGCAGCAATGTCCACCATAGCCAAACTATGGAAAGAGCCCAGATGTCCTCTGACAGATGAGTGGATAAAGAAGATGTTATACACACACACACACACACACACACACACACACACACACTGGAATATTACTCAGCCAACAAAAGGATGAAATCTTACCATTTACATCAACATGGATGGAACTGGAGAGTATTATGTGAAGTGAAATAATCAAAGACAATTATATGGTTTCACTCATACGTGGAATTTAAGAAACAAACAGGATTATTGGGAAGGGAAGGAAAAATAAAATAAAATGAAATCAGAGAGGGAGACAAACTATGAGGGACTCTTAACTCTGGGAAACAAACTGAGGATTGCTGAAGGGAAGGTGGGTGGGGGGATGAGGTAACTGGTTGATGAGCTTAAGGAGGGCACATGATGTGATGAGTACTGGGTGTTCTAAGCAACTGAGGATTTACTAGACTCTACGTCTGAAACCAATGATACGATATATGTTAACTAATTGAACTTAAATCAAATAAGTCATAAAAAGAAGTGTTCAAAGTCAGTATCTAATGCTGGATGATCTTCGAATAGATACGGTGCCCCTCCCTATTCCTGTGGACTTTTATCCATTGGATCAAAAGTCTCATAGACTTTCCAAACAATAGATAGCCGCAGGAACATTATGTAAATTGTGCAAATTTGTTGGTATTTCTTTTTTTTTTTTTAACTTATGATTTTTTTTTAACATTGTGGAAGAAACCTGATAGGACAGATTCTTGTTGTTGTTGCTTTTTCCTTTGGGTTCTTTCAGTTATATTATTACTTCTACAGTGAAAAATCAGGTTGTGTTCTCTTTTTTAGATTAAAACAATCTTAATTTAAAAGACAATGTGAATATGGTACAACAAATGAAAGTTTATTCTGGGCACAGGTAAGGGTCTGTGTTGTTTGGCCATTTGGTGGAAGCTAGAGCCAGTGAGGATGTGGGTTCACTCCAACCAGCTGTTCTGCCCAAATCAAGTGTTATTCTTTCCCCATCTTTGCTCATAAAACTGGCCCACCGCTAAGTGGGGACAGCTAACTGAATTTCTCTTCTTTTTCATCATGTAGCCAATCTTGGGAGTACATAGCATTTTCTTCTTAATGCTGACAAATGCAGATTGAGAAAAGAATGAGTAACTGTTGCTGATAAACAGCCATTTATTGTAAAATTGAAAATGAGTAAATCAAATACTTAGAAACACAGACACAAAGGAGAGACAGGTGTGTTTCAATCAAGGATTTCACTGTTAAGATACAAATTTGAAAACATTAATTTAAAGGTCTTCTGAAAGCAAGAGACCAGATATTCTGGCATTTACCTTTGATTATAGCATTTATGATATTCTGTTGAGATTATCATTCAATATAAAGGTTTTGATCAGATTCTAGTCTCAGTGGCCTTTGGGATTGATTTCAACTTTAGCATGGAAATAAAAGCATATTTCTGTTCTTTCCTTGCAGCGTATTGTTAGGACAAAGGTCCTTTGTTTACACTGTAGGTTCATAGAAATCATGGAATGCCTTAAGTGGCCTAGATAGAGCATGGAACATCACACAATGAGCTGTCTGGCTTCCATGAGTTTATATTTTAATGCTTTGCACTGTTTTGAGAAACATAATTTCAGTATATGACCTTGATGGGTTAAAGAATAGGGTAGGGATGGCAAGCAAACTCTTTTCTTCCACAGTTTTTATTTTATTTTATTTATTTTATTATGGGGTCTTTGGTGACATGTGAGAACTGACAGATCTTGAACAGCCACTTCTACTAACAGAAACCCACTAAATTTATGGGAGAAATACTAAAACGTGACCTTCCTAAAGACATTATCTAGGTGTCTTATCATAAGTTATTTAGTGATGCTTGGTTCAGCTGTGTTCTTTTTTCAAAAAATAGAACATTGACATATAAAAACAAGTCATGTTGTAGTAGACATCTATCTTTGGTACTAGAAGTGTTATCGACAAATTCCATGTGAAACTAGTTCAAGAATAATGTAATCTTAAGCTTCTGTAGATATTTGTTTATCCTTTACATATAAAAGATACAGGAATAAAACATCCTTTTTCACATCTCAGCATGCTTATGAATTTTTTAAAAAGATTTTTAATTTATTTATTCATGAGAGACAGAGAGAGGCAGAGACATAGGCAGAGGGAGAAGCAGGCTCCTCACAGGGAGCCTGATGTGGGATTTGATCCCAGGACTCCAGGATCACTCCCTAAGTAGAAGGCAGACACTCAACTACTAAGCCACCCAGGCGTCCCATGCTCATGAATTTTTAAAGCAAATGACTGATATTTATTTATTTTTTTAAATTATTCAGAGTGCTATAGAAACTCATTCTTATTGAGAAACCAAATACCTGGACCAATGTTCTTTTTCTCATAACATAAAAAGGAAATGTCATGCAAACAAAGCTGGTGGCTAGTTGTAAGTTGGCAGCACACTCTGTCATCTTATAATTTTCTTTACAGGGAAAATGTTGAGAGTAATGATGCCTTTTTTTTTTTTTTTTGACTGCTTGTTGCTGGAATGTTAGACTCTAAAGGAACACACTTCACTTACATTGTTTCTATATATATAAAACCATTTGAAGGAACTTTCATCATTAGGACAATCCAATGCCAGTTTTTTCCTCCTAAAATATAAAAACTGATAGAATTGATATTTTGCAAAAGAGCTTAAATTTTTTTAAGAGAGAGACAGAGACCTAGGCAGATGGAGAAGCAGGCTCCAAGCGGGGAGCCTGATGTGGGACTCAATCCCAGCATGCTGGGATCATGATCTGAGTCAAAGAAAGACCCTCAACCACTGAGCCACCCAGGCACCCCGAGAGCTTAAATTATCTAAACAATTGCCTTCTTTCCGTGTTCAAATATAATTAGAAATTTAAAAAAAAATTAAAATATTTTAGTCTACCTGTATTCTTATATTTTGGTTTTAGGTCTGGTCCACATTCAGGTAAAAATGCTCTGTTTTATTTAAAATTATATCCAAAGAAGTGGGATCAATATGGCTGAGGTATCCTTTTATTTTTGGCTCCTTTTAGTTGGTTTCCTTTGAAAGCATGTTTGGTGCTCGATGTCCCACTCCAATTAACAACTACCACATTACAAATCAAGCTCAGCTGAGAGTTGCAAACTACTGGAAACAAAAAAACTTAAAATGCCTCTGACAAAAGAAGAGAGTTTAAAAAGAGGGGGCTAGGCTTAAGAGGAGGGCCAGCCTTGGTAACTCTATAAGGTAAGTAGCTATTGACCTGTTCACAGAGTTACTGAAACTTCTCCCGGAGCTCCAGGAAGGAAGATAAAGTGTTAGTAGAAGTTTCCTGTAATCCCTCCTCTTCATGACATAGGATCCCCTGGGAAATCTGCTGCTGTTTTAGGATTTCTCTACTTCCAGGTGGAGCAGTGGTTATCTTTCCAATGTCATGTTCTAGGTCCCTTAGCCAAGTAATACAGCCCATTCTTACATGCCATTTTCAGGCGCAGATCTTCTCAAGATGCCTATCTCTCACTATTGAGTTTTACTTTTAAATGGGCTTATTAAATGTCCATATAAATGTTAAAATTTAGCTGACTGAAGCTGTTTCTTCAAAAGCCCAAATGACTTACGATTGCGTTAAATTAAATAAACATACAAGCAATAAAAGAATCACATTTAGTAGTTTAGAGACACTATGACAGCTTTTTAATTTTTGGCAGCTTTATTGAAGTATTATTTACATGGTATGAAATGCACCTTTACAATTCAATAATTTTAGTAAATGTACAGAGTTGTTCAGCTATCACTGTAATCTAATTTTAGACCATTTCCATTTTTCCAAAGAGTTACCTCTTGCCCATTTGCAATTAATTCTCACTCTTGCCCCCATCCCAAGGCAATCATTGATCTACTTTTTGTGTGTGTAAAAATTGCCTTTTCTTTTTTTTTAAATTGCCTTTTCTAGACACATTATATATTTTATGAGTCATAGAAATCAGAAAATGATTCTTTTTTTTCATTTTCCTTCTTTCACTTAGAATAATGTTTTTGAGGCTTATCCATATTATGGCATATATTAGTATTTGTTCCCCTTAAGTGGTGAATGACATTTTTGCATTTTAATTTTTAACCAGGTATTTAGTCTATTATGGAAACACAGAACCAATTAAAGGACAGAACTTTGGCTTTAGTATTAACAACTGTATGCTGTGTTTTATTTTATTTTTTTATTTTTTTGTATGCTGTGTTTTAAAGAGAAAGAGGTAAGTATTTCTCTTCACTTTGGAAAACTATAATGGGATATGATGACTAGTTTCTCATAGTTTCTACTTAGGTTTCTTACAGAAATTACACTGCAGTTTGTTGGGGAGAAGGCTGTAAGAGAGTTAGCAGCTTTTAACATAGCTTTTAACATATGTATCAATAACTCCTGAGAGATTAACTATGTTCCTACCATTATCTGTTTATAGACACTGGATGGGAAATGTTCTTCCCACCTCTAGTCCCCCAGGCTACATTAGGTATGATAAAAGAGAAAAATGGGTAACAATATAAGATAGAAAACAAAGGCTTAAAATTATACAGCAGGGAAAATTACACAAACTTCAGTTACATTCAGCATTATGGTTTAATCACAGGATCGAAATGTTGAGTGAAAAATCAAGCTACAGAAGACTCACTGTGATTGTTTAGGGATACATCTTTCATATACATATGAAGATATATATATATATATATATATTTCAGCATTTTAGTTTTTCTTTCTATATATGAAACTATATAGAAGCATGAAACTCAAAATAGCGATTTTTACCAGTATGTTACTGAGGGAGCACAAAAATAGATTCACTGTGTATTAAATAGATTCTAGGTATTTGCCTTTCTGTGTCTGGTGAGGTTCTGCTTCTTGGTTCTGTCTTTTCCCTGTGTCTTCACCTGGTAAAAGGGCGAAGGAGCTCTGTAGGGTCTTTATTATGAGCCCTCAAGGGTTCTGCCCTCATGACGTGGTCACCACCCAAAGGCCTCACCTCCAAATACCATGATGTTGGGGATTAGCTTTCAACATATGAATCCAGGGGAAAAACAAGCATTCAGTCTATAACAGTGCTTTTTATTAGTATTTTCATAACTTACATATGTATTGCATAAATTTCTTTTGTGTGGATTAAATATATAATTATATTCCCTACTGATATAAACCATGAAACAGACCTGCTACAACACATGTGTTTTATGAAGTCGTTAACTTATCATGTCTTCTCAAATGATGTGGGAACAGATTTTTATTTCTAATAAAGCCGTTCTTTGATAGTATTAAATATTTCAAATGTTAACATCCAAAAGAAAATCTGCTATCCCATCTCCAGCAGTATGCCTGTTGACAGTGATAACTTAAGTGAGTCCAAACAATTTTTTACAGACTGAGCATTTTTGGGGTTCATTGCCTTTGGGATTGACTATCCAGTTCTTTTCCTCATTCACCTTTTGAGACTTTTCACTACTTATTAAACACCTCCATTAGAAAGGAGGGAAAGGAAAGGAGAGGGGGTGAAATTCAAAACACCCAATGTTATTTCAGTGTTGGTTAGCAAGCTGGACTGGTAATAGCTATAAGACAGGCACTGAAATTAATGGTCATGCTAAATATTTTTGGTTATCTGTGCAATTTACTTTAAGGTGTTTTTCTTACATTTTTTAGATAGAGCTCCAAATAAAAATGATCCTTTTGGATGGGTTCTGTATCAAGTGACAGAAAACCCATTATGATACAAACCAAGGGAAATTATTGGTTCCTGCAGGTGAAAAGTCCAAGGATATAGTTGAGTCAGTACTCAACTTAAGGCTTAGCACTTAAATTCATCATTAGAACTCAGTCCATATTTATTCTCTGCCTTCTGCAGAGTTGAATTCTGCATCAGACTCCAAATGGAATCAGAATCATTGCCTGAAGGTTTGAACATACTTACTTCCATGTATAACCTCAGTGGGAAAGGGAGGAATGCTTTTTTCCCACAACTCCAGCAAAAGGGCTCACGGTGACTCAGTGGTTCTGGTGGGCTCACTGAACACCACATGGACTTAACTCTGAAGAAGTCTGTGGTTACCTGTTCTTTCTAGCCTTCCCTCAGGTAAAGACAAAAACCTCGAGCAGGTCATTATCTGTGACTTCACTTTCACTTCTTCTCGTCCTTGTAAGGATTCTTTCCTTACTGTTGTTCTGAACTTGCTCTTTTAAGGCCATCATCCATTTCTGATGACTAAAACCCATGGTCTTTCCCTGGTTTTTATCCTCTTTGGCTTCTTCATACAGCATTGGTTTACTATAAAAATTATATATGTTTTATTACCATTGTACCCAAGTAATGCATAAGTATGGCTCCAAGTATAAGTATCTTAATAAAAAAATGAAAGTTATACTTTTTCCAGTGTCCTTTTCTCCAGTGTGGTGGTCACCAAGACTAAAGTTCACCAACTACTGTGTTCTATGTCTCTCTCTTTCTTTTTTATAAATATTTAGTTATTCACAAGAGACACACTGAGAGGCAGAGACACAGGCAGAGGGAGAAGCAGGCTCCATGCAGGGAGCCCAATGTGGGACTCGATCCCAAGACTCAGTACCAGGACTTGATCCCGGGACTTAATCCTGGGACTCCAGAACCATGCCCTGAGCCAAAGACAGATGCTCAATTGCTGAGCCACCCAGGTGTTCCTCTCTCTCTTTCTATCTAAATACAGGCATACCTTGCTTTATTGCACTTTGCAATAGTGGTGGTTTTGTTTTGTTTTGTTTTTATAAATTAAAGGTTTGTGCCAACCCCACAAGTCCATCAGCAACGTTTTTCCAGTTGCATTTGCTCACTTTCTGACTCTGTGTCACATTTTGGCAATTTTGTAATATTTCAAACTTTTCATTATTATTATTATTATTATTTGTTATGGTGATCTTTAATCAGTGATATTTTATGTTACATGACTTTGATCTATTGTAATTGTTTTGGGGCACTGTGAACCAAGCCCATAAAAGAGAGGGAACTTAATTGAGAGATGTGGGTGCTCTGACTGATCCACTGACTGTTTACTCCACTGTCTCTCTCCCTCTCTCTCTCTCTTTTTCCCTTTCTCTCCTGTCAGGTTTCCATATTCCATGATAGGCAACAGTATTGGAATCAGGCCAATTAATAACCTACAATGGTCTCTAAGTGTTCAGTGAAAGGAAGAGTCACATGTCTCTCTCTTTAAATCAAAAGCTAGGAATGATTACACTCAGTGAAGAAGGCACATTGAAAGCTGAGATAAGCCAAAAGCTAGGCCTCTTGCTCTAAAAAGTCAAGTTGTGACTGCAAAGGGAAAGTTCTTGAAAGAAATTAGAAGTGCTACTCCAGTGGATACACTAATGATAAGAAAGTGAAATAGCTTATTGCTGATAGGGAGAAAGTTTGAGTGGTCTGGATAGAAGACCAAAGCAGCCGGGGTGGCTCAGCGGTTTAGTGCCGCTTTCAGTCCAGGGTGTGATCCTGGAGACCTGGGATCGAGTCCCATGTTGGGCTCCCTGCATGGAGCCTGCTTCTCCCTCTGCCTGTGTCTCTGCCTCTCTCTCTCTCTCTCTCTCTCGTGAATAAATAAATAAAATCTTAAAAAAAAAAAAAAAGCAGCCATAACATTCCCTTCAGCCAATGACTAATCCAGAGCAAGGCCCTGACTCTCTTCAATATTGTGAAAGCTGAGAGAGGTAAGGAAGCTACAGAAGAAAAGTTTGAAGCTCACAGAGGGTTGATTCATGAGATTTAAGGAAAGAACTCATTTTAAGAATATTAAGTGCAAGGTGAAGCAGCAGGTGGTGATGTAAAACCTGCAGCAAGTTATTTAGAAGATCTAGCTAAGATCATTAGCCACACTAAACAGCTTCTCAATGTAGGCAAAACAGCGTTCTATTGGAAGAAGATGCCATCTAGGACTTCCATAGCTAGAGAGAAGTCCATAGCCTGGCTTCAAAGCCTCAAAGGACAAGATGACTCTCTTGTTAGAGGATAAAGCAGTTGGTTACTTGCAATTGAAGCCAGTGTTCATTTATCATTCCAAAATATTCTGGAGCCCTTAATAATTATGCTAAATCTACTATGGCTGTGTTCTATAAATGGAACAATAGAGCCTATATGACAGGATACCTGTTTACAATATAGTTTACTGAATATTTTAAGCTTACTCTTAAGATCTGATGCTCACAAAAAAAGATCTACTACTTTCAAAATATTGCTGTTCATCAACAGTACCCTTGGTTATCCAAGACCTCTGATTGAGATATACAATGAAATTAATGTTTTCATGCCTGCTAAACACAACATCTCTTTTGAAGCCTGTAAATAAAGGAGTCACTTTGAATTTCAAGTCTTATTAGGCAAGAAATACCTTTTATAAGGCTTATGTAGGTGCCTTAGCTGGTGATTCCTCTGATGAATCTGGTAACAGTACACTAAAAACCTTCTGGACAGAATTTGCCATTCTAGATGCCACTAAGAAGGAGTCATAAACCCACATTAACAAGAATTTGGAAGAAGTTGTTTTCAACCCTCATGAATAACTTGGAGGGGTTCAGGACTTCAGTGGAAGAAGTAACTGCAGATGTAGTAGAAATAGCAGGAGGACTGGAATTAGCATTCGAGCCTGGAGATGGGACTGGATTGTTGAATCTCCTAATCCAACTTGAACGGATGAGGAGTTGCTTTGTATGGAGGTGCAAAAAACATAGTTTCTTGAGATGGAATCTATTCCTGGTGGAGATGCTGTGAAGATTATTGAAATGACAAAAAAAGAATTTGGAATATGACAGGAACTTAGTTTTTTGTTTGTTTGTTTTTAGAAACTTAGTTGATAAAGCAGCAGCAGGACTTGAAAGGACTGTTTCCAATTTTGAAAGAAGTTCCAATGTGGGTAAAATGTTATCGAATAGCATCAAATGCTACAGATAAACTGTTTATGAAAGGAAGAGTCAATGCGGCAAACTTCATTGTTGTTTTATTTTAAGAAGCTGCCACAGCTGCCCCATCTCCAGCAACCACCTCCCCGATCAGTCAGCAACCATCAACATTGAGGCAAGGCTCTCCACCAGCAAAAAGATTGACTTGCTGAAAGCTCCAATGATGGCTGGCATTTTTCAGCAATTAAGTATTTTTAATTAAGCTGTGTGTCTTGTTTTCTTAGACATAATGCTATTGTACACTTAATAGACTATAATACAGTGTAAACATCACATTTGTAAGCACAGGCAAATCAAGAAATTAATTTGATTCACTTTATTGTGATATTCATTCCATTGCAGTGGTCTGGAACCAAACCCTCAGTATCTCTGAGGTATACCTGTATGTAGATATGTACATGAATATATATTATGAATATATGAATATATATTATTATTCTCTTACATATTTGGGATGATATAGATATTATCTATATGTGTATGTATATAATATACACTAGGTAATAGATGTATGTACAGTATCTCTCTCTCTATCTATTTCTACGTTTACTTGTAAATTTAACAGTATGACTTGGAAATCTTTTCATAGCAACAAGCATAGATCTACTTAATTGCAATGATTGCCTAATACTCTATGGTATTACTGAACTATAGTTTATTTTTTTTTCTGAACCATAGTTTAATCATTCCTGATTGATGGGCATTTAGATTACAGACATTTGTTGTTATTTTGAACAATGCCACATCATCACTTTCTCTCTTTATATATATATATATATATATATATATATATATATATACATACATATATATATGTATATATATATATATACACACACACACACACACAGATATTTAAATTTTTCTCTTTGGTTGGACCTACTACATACTTTATGCTATCTTTATATTACCTTGGATCACCTATTTTATCTTCATGGTGTCTTCTTACACAAATCATCTAAATGTGGGTTCTCCCTGAGGTTCTGTTGTTGTTCTTCTTGTTTCTTCCCTTTACATTTAATGATCATACCCATTTTCAAGTCTTTAATTAGAAATTCTATACATATAGTTCTCCAATTAGGTCTTTATGCTGGATTTGATGCCTAAAGGACTAGGTATGAATTTTCTTATGCTCTTCCTTCCAGTCATTTCTATATGAATGTGTCTCATAGGCAGGAGGTCCATAAGCTCGTTATTCTCCTTTAAAAGAATTCCTTTATATCAACATTGATGGGAAAGAAGAATTGAGATTATAATGAACCAAAATTTAAAGAGGCTCCCATCAAACCAGCCCAGGCTTAAATTATGCAAGAGAATAAAAATAAGGTTCTATAATGATGATAAAACAAAACTGTAAAAATAACTCGAGAAAGTAAGCATCAAATACAATAGCTAAGGTTGTGAGGCATTCAAAGTTATGTCAGAGACTTACATTCTTGAAAAAATTATGGTGATCAAAATCCATCTGTCAAAAGGTGCCTAATTAGATCATATTTGGTTAGGGTTCAAGTCATCTTAGATGGTATGAACAGGCACTGTGCTCCATATAATTGTTCAGTTGGTCAATAATCCAGATTGACTTTAGTTTGTGTAAGAACATAGTCTTTCTTCTCTGAGTTTTGTAATAACATAAGAAGAGCCAATATTTAGCTGTTAAGAACAGTGATGAATATGCAAATGGTAAAAATTGAAATACTTCCATTTAGGTTGGTAAATATTCCAACTTTGCTTTGTATCTCCTCAATCCTTTGCACTTCTGCAGATCTCTCCTGACTTAGCTACCAAAGTGTTTACACCTGGGGCAAGGAGAGAGGCAGGAAGGAAGGGGTGCTTGGAAGCTAGATTCGGTATTACAGGCATCCAGTTTTGATTGATCAATGATACTAGTTGTTAGATATTTTGAATATTGTCTGTCTAGAACCTGGAAAATTATTTTGAAAATTAGAATAAATATAGGGATAATGAAGAAGCAAATTTAAATTCAAGGTATGAATAAATTTTAATCCATTTATGTATAGGAAGAAGTTTTATCATTATTATGATCATATACATGAATTGTTTGAATAATTTAAATATCTAATATGTTAGATTTGTGATTTCAATTCAATGTGAAAATTTTGATTAAATAAGTTTGAAGTCATTATCAAAATGCCTGCAAATATTTTTTTAAAGACTTATTTATTTATTTTAGAGAGGGAGCGGAGAGAGAGAGAGCACAACTCTGAGGGGCACAGGGAGAAGGAGAAAATCTCAACAGACTGTGCTGAGCAAGGAGTCTGATGTGGGGCTTGATCTCATGACCCTGAGATCACGACCTGAGCTGAGACCGGTTTGGAGCAATGAGCTGTACTTGCAAACTGCAAATCAGCAAATGCCAATATCAGATGGGCTTTTTTCTTCTCCTTTCATTTCACTCATGTTTTGAATTCAAACATTTATCTAACATAGATTTTATGTATTTTAGTGAACAATGATTAAAACACTAATTTCAAGACTAAAATATTTGAACAGTTTTTAAGATTTTTATTGTAACAGAATTATATCTGTATCATTGTTATAAAGTTTGTTATATAAACATAAGAACATCTTTGTTATATAAATATAAGACCACTTTCCTTCCATATAACATTTAAAGAAGCTAAAAGGGAAGGAATATATTTGAAAAATCTGTGTCCTACACCTTTCAAAAGACCTAATTTCACTATGACAAAATTATATTTTACATTTCTTCAATGCATTTGGTAATTTCATTATATATACTCCTTTTAATCACTTTCTGTATTAGATATTAAGAGATTACAAGATTACAAACTCATCTCTTCAATATTAGCCTCCAAAAATATTCTTTTTATTTAAAAAGGCAGTAAATAATTTGCACCCAGGTGTGAAGGACTGGCTGGTTTGCTCTCAGGAGTTACTTGTTTATTAAGAGCAAATGTGGTAATTTGGAAAATCTCTGATTCCCAGAGAAATATTTATATTGAGTGCCACCCAGGTGCCCCCTTAATGACCCGTTTCTGATAAAAATATTTCTTTGTATAGAAACTTCTGAATGCCTTTCTTTGTCAGATGAGATGGTGTTTTACTCTGAGATGGATTCTTGGGGATTCATCTTTTTACAATTGCTTAAAGTATTTTAGGGACATAGTTTGGTGTCTTAGTAATGTGTATGGATACGTACATTAATTGCATTAGATACATATATTAACTTATGTTCATACTTTCATGAATCTTAAAATTGAGATATTTTCGTAGGGTAACTTTGTTTCTAAGCCACAGACTCAGAGCAAACAAGCCTCATTCCCTGGAACAGCAACAACTGCACCCAGAAACACAGGACTGATTCTTGACACCTCTTTCTCTCTCACCTTCCATATAGGATAATCCATCAAGTCTTGTTGATTTTATCTTCTAAAACTTGATGGCATCTACCCATCTCTTCTATCTTCCCATTAGTGTTCATGCTACCACCACTGCTCACCTTGATAACCATAACTGGATGTTTCAAGCGGTCTCACATCCTTTCTTGCCAATTTGTATCTATTTTCATGATACAGCCAGAGTGATCTTTGGAAACACAAATCTAATCAGTTCAGTTCTTTGTTTCAAACCCTTGGTTTTTCATTGCTTTTAAATAGGGACCAATACTAGTTTTTGGTGGGAGGTAGATTTGAGTGTGGCACATATACCGATGTGGTGTTTCAAATATGTACAAAGCACTAGTGTCTTTCATGCCTTTTCCTGTGCCTTAATATAATGAAAATTTACTGTGACCTGCTGTGGAGACAAAAATTGTTTCTCTAGAGAGTTTTCAGAACCAGGATATTAGTACTGGTGTGTTTTAAGTTCACTTGCAGGGCTCATGTGGTAGATAAGAAGGTGGTATAGTAGAAGGCTTAACAGTATGTGTTCGAGAGTCAGATTGCTAATGTTTGAAACATGCTTCTCTGCTCCTTGTCACTGGAAAACTTGCTTGATCCCTCTGAGCTCAATTTCTCCATCTGGAAAGTAGAGGAAACAGTTTCTGTTGTGAGGATTAAAAGGGATAATACATGCAAAATCTGCTTTGGAGAGCATGGCACATAAAAAGAATTCAGTAACTCAAAGCTGTTTTCATTAGGTTCTTTGGCAGATAAGCAACATGAAACTGAGAACTGTACAGAGCTGTTTCCCCCCCCAACTGTCATTAAATCAATAAACGAGAGCTAAGCAATATAAGTGTAGGTATTTTTTTTACATGTTAAAAGAAGTTTTAAATTGGGAACGAGAAAGGGAAAATGATCATAGATAACTACAGAATCAAAATATATTTTTAAAATTTTTATTTATTTATCCATGAGAGACACAGAGGGAGAAGCAGGCATCCTTTGGGGAGCCTGATGCAGAACTCAATTCCACGACACCGGGATCATGACCTGAGCCAAAGGCAGATGCTCAAGCACTGAGACAACCAAGTGCCTCAGAATCAAAATTATCTAAACAGATTACTTTGCTCAACACAGTAAAAATACTGATGACTTTGTAGAAAATATGACACAGTAAAACTCAAACCAGAAGAGACAAAAATCTAATAGTTCTTAAAAGATTTTCCACCACACCCCCCACCACAAAAGCAGTAGGACTAGATGGTTTTATCATGAAATTTTAAAGTCTCTAAGGAATATACAACTCCTTTATTACTTGAATAGTTTCAGAGGATAGAGAGAAAAGAAAGTTTGAAAATTATTTTTTGTGAAGCAAGTATACTATTGATACCAAATTTTGAAAATGATAGTGTACTTGAACCTTTAACAGTCATTCACCATATCCAAGGACATAAATCCATTTTTGCAAATCTTTGCAAAAATTCTAACCAAAATGTGAGTAAAAAGAATTAAGAAGGATATGAACAGACAAGCATGATACATATAAGTGTACTCATACATTTTTATATGTATGAATACAATGATGTTTAATATAAAAATTGATTAATAGATTCATTTTGTTAATAGATTTCAGGAAAAAAAACACATAGGCATATCTGTATGTGCTAAAGGCATTTGAAAAAATTTAACATCCACTCATTAAAAAAATCTTATTATGACATGCCTGGGTGGCTCAGCTGAATTGAGTGTCCGACCCTTGATTTTGGCTCAGGTCATGATCTCAGGGTCGTGGGATCGAGGTCCATGTCAGGCCACTGGGTGTGAAGCCTGCTTGAGATTTTCTCTCCTTCTTGCTCTGCCACTGCCCCACCCCCCTCTACTGCTTATGCTCTCTCTTCCTCTTTTTCTCTAAAAAAAAAATCTTACTATGATATAATTAAGTAGAAATCTCTATATAATGTGACAAAACATATGATGAAGCATTAGACACGTTCTCACTGAAGTTAAGGGCAAAAACATTTATACCGTTTCTATTATTATTTTTTTGGTTCTAGAAGCCTTAGCCAAGACAAGCAACAGGAAGAAATGAGTTAGTAAAACTGCATGGGAGAAGGACAATTTATAATTGTCTTTGGATGATAAAATTATATACCTGGGTAATTGAAAAGAACCAATTGAAAAGCTATAGAAAAAATAAAAGAACTAATAAAAATGGCAGTTTGTAAATTGATGAACACAATTTTTTTTTCTTTTTAAAATTTCTGTATTTATTTGAGAGAGAGAGCTTGAGTGCAGGGTGTGGGGGAGGGGCCGAGGGAGAGAATCACCAAGCGGACTCCCTTGCTAAACAAGGAGTGCAGATGCATGCTGATGTGGGGCTCCATCCCAGAACCTATGGGATCATGACCTGAGCCAAAACCAAGCGTCAGACGCTCAACGGACTGAGTCACCCAGGCACCCCAACAATTTTCATAATATAAGTTAGCTTTCTAGAAAATAAAAAGGAAAGAAAGTTTCCATTAACAACAACAAGGGATTAAATACTTAGGAAAAAAAATTCAAAAACCTATGTGTAATACCTAGTAATAGGAATATTGAGCATTTACTATTGTCAGATGCTGTTTTAAGTGCTCTGAATCTCATTTAATTCTTATTTCAACTCTCTGAGGAAAGTGCTATTACTATTTCTATTTAACTTGTGAGAAAATGGGGGCACAGAGTGTGTACATTACTTACTTAAGATCTTATAACTTAGGAGCCTATACTCTTAATCAGAAGAATATAATTTCTCTGGGAAGTATTAAACCCTCTGAGAAACATTTTAATAAACTGGAAAAAATCTGCTATAAACTATACATTGTTTTTGATGTGAAGACTCAATATTTTGAACATATAAATTTTCTCTATAAAAATAAATTTATTGTAACATCAATACAAATACACTGAAGATTTTAAAAAACTAGATAAAGTAGATGTTCAATTGTCAAAAAAGATTTGAAATAAAGTAATAAAGGAGGAATAATGCCTTATATAAAAATATGTTATAAGTATGTTAATTTCAACTATTGTGCATTGACACCTAAGTAAACACATACATTACTAGAATGATATAAAGCACTGAGAAACCCAAATATAAATGAAAATTTAGTTTCTGAAAAGAGCGTTATTTCAGATCAATAGAAAAACATATTTTATAATATAAATAAGCTTTATTCTTACTTTACTGCTTGAACCCAAATACATTCTAAATGGTCTAAAGACTTAAAATTAAAAAGAAAAAAAAGAGACAACTATAAAACTATTAGAAGAAAAGTGAAGAACTTTTCAAAATATATAATTTTAGAGTGTGGGGGATGGGAGAGGAGTTTCCAAACACATACAAAACCTGAAAGCCATGAAAGGAAAGACTAATTACTGTTTTACATACACATTTTAAATATAAACAAAATAAAAAGATTTAAAATAGAAAATATATTTGCAACTACGTGATAGAGGATCCTTAATCTATTAAGAACTTTGTAAACCAATATGAAAAAAGCCAACACCTCAAATAGCAACATGGATAGAAGACACAAAAGTCTTATTTTCCATCATACAAAACTTTTGAACAAAAAAAGTCATATACCATTATCCTGTGATAAACCACCTTCATATATATATATATATATATATTATTACATCTTTTCTATGAGTATATTTTTCTCAAAAATGGAATTAGATTTATGGGCACCTGGATGGCTCAGTCCCTTATAAGTCTGCCTTCAGCTCAGGCCATGATCTCAGGGTTCTGGGATTGAGCCCCATGTAGGGCTTCCCACTCAGGAAGGAAGTCTGCTTCTCTCTTTCCCTCTGTCCCTCTCCTGCTCATTTTTGCTCACTCTCTCCCTCTCTCTCAAATAAAATCTTTAAAAAAATGGAATTAGATTTTATAATAATCTCTTCATTATCTCACACATTATAAATATCTTTGGATATCATTCAATGTTCTTCTATGACATAATTGAATGGCAAACTCATTTTTTCATGTCATATATATTTCTTTCCAGTTTTTGCTATTGTGATTATTCCTTAAGTAAAATCTTTGTGTACTTCCCTAATTATTTCTAGTGAATAAATACTCAGAATTGCTAGGTTAAAGAGGATATGAATTTTAACATCTTTTAAATAATAATTTTGAACATTCTTAGATTGCTCTAATTTATACATTCTCAAGCAGTATTTGGAAGTAGTTGTCTCACTGGATTCTTGTCAAAATTGGGTATTACTGTGTTAAGAAATCTTGACTAATTAGACCATCGGAAAAGATCCTATTATTGTTTTCCTATTATATATATGTTACTATTGAGATTGGATTGTATTATATATGGCTACGGAGTATTTTGTATGATTTTAGGCATTCATTTAATTTGGAAATGCTGAGTTTTCTTTGGCTAAAATAACTATCTGGATTAGAAAAAAAATGATCTGTTCATTTTAATTTCTATAATCACTAGAGAGGGTATTCTTGCAATCAGTTTAGGAATAGTGTCACAAATAGTATATTAGCTGAGGAACTCTTAAGTAGCTGCAATTAGTGAGAGAATCTACATATGCAGATTCATCAAGCATTCAGGCAAGAAGAAAAACTTGGTGAATCATCATAGAATTCAGATGGTTCTCCAGTGTTCGTGATGATGGTTTAGTTTTCATAACTGCTTCCTATACCTTTTTCTTTATGATTTCTTTACATAATATCCCTGATAAGTTAGAATCTCCCTTCACAGGGGTTGGTTTCATTTCCAACAGTCTAGGGAAGACACAAACAGCTCGGTGTTACATTGTCAATTAAACCAAGGTGGAAGAGGGGGGAGGAGGGGCAGTGATAAATGAGCAGTCATTTCAATGTTTTCTTTCCAGCAGAAATCAGAGCCAGATTACACTTTATCTCACCCTGACTTTTAGCAAGATAGATAGCTACGCAAAATTTTCAGGTTCAAATAGTCTCCATCAAAAGGGCTAAAACCCTCATCTCCTGGACACACTGAACTTTCATCTTTTTAACTGAAGGGATCCGATTTCTTTTACTGAATAAGAAAGAATTTATTCAAATTATCTTCCCAGTTTTAGATCTTTAACCAACATAAAGGCAAACAATGAAAGAAATTAACATCACTGCTTGATGCAGAATTTTTTAGAGATTGTCCAGAAAGTGCTGTTTCAGATTCTGAAAGCAAAGTGATTAGGTTAATTTGTTATCAACTGTCCCAGTTCCTCTTCAGAATTACCTATTTTAGGTGTCCGGCCTTACATCTTTGCATTACCTGATAATGTAGTGTTGACCTTCAAGCTGAGGCAACAAAAAATTACATTAAAAGCATACACTGTTGCAAAAATAATTCCTTTTGACTGAACTGCAAGTTAGAAATTTACCTATTTATCTTTCTTGGTCCATATTTAGTACAGACGTCTTTGTTTTGTAGAGAACTTTAATGCCACACTTTACATATTAATGACAGAAATAAATTCTAAGAAATACATTAAGTCCAGAAATGTAGGAAGAATACATTTGACGGTGGTTTGTTCTTTGTTAGGTGTAGGAGCTATGAAGGCAATAGTTGCGGGTAGAATTTGTGATGCCAGGATCTAAGTTATCTTCAATTAAGAACCACAGTTATACGGTCCTATTTCATATAAAGTGGAATTAAATTTCAGGCTCGGATTTATCGGTGCTCAAAAAAAAAAAAAAAAAAAAAAAAAAAAAAAAGAAAACAAAAAAAAAAGCCCTGAAGACTTCTAAACGACCGCATTGATATATGACCCGGACGCTGGCCGACCAAACGATTTTTACCAAGATGGGACCTGCAGTGTGGGCTCAGGACTGGGTCACCTGCAGGGCAACCCCCCCCCCCCCCCAGGTCTCAGATCTGGTGACCTCCCCGGAACCCAGGGGGAAGGTGCGACTGGAGGGTGAGCGGAAATCTCCCCGGAGTGGCCTGGAGGAGGCGGCCCGGACCCTGGAGCCGGGAGAGAGCGCTTCGGGGCCGGGGCCGCGCCCCGCGTCGGCAGGTGGAGAGGAGCGCTCCGGGCCGGGCGCGCCCCTTAGGCCGGGAGCAGGTGGGAGGGCCCGGCTTTCCGCCCCAGGACGGCGCGGGGTCACGGGCACCGTCCTCTGTTGCACGGCCCGGTCAGTCTGCCAAGGTCCCGCATCGCATGAATAGCTGTCTCCCCAGATCTTTATAGCGACTAATCCAAATACAGGGCAGTCCGGTTTACTGAGCGCGTCGGGGTCCTCCCAGAGCCCCGGGAAGGACGGCTCACCGCGGCCTCGGCGCGCCGCAGCCTGCGAGGGGCCGCACGACCCGCCGGCTGGCGTGTCCTCTGGGGTCCCCGGGGTGGAAAGCCAGGGAAAAGCCTGTCGCCTTCTCCGTGGGCCTGTCTGCAATGTTACCGCCTTGTTCTGGTGTGAAGATCGCGCCTCTGGGACGCTGCTTACTCCCTACCTTTCCACCCCCGTGCCTTGCCCTGCGGTTCTAAGCCTCGGAAATTCGAAACATCCTCTGCCTGGCTCTGGAAGCCTTTGGGCTCATCAATCGGATCTTACCGATTTCCTCTGGGATCTTTGAAGCTTTGATCCCCAAACTTAGAGCTCCGTCTTCGCCACTTCCAAGCCTTCCCCTCTGGGATCCCTCTGGATGCCTGCTCAAAATACCTGCTGGCGCCAGAGGAAATTCACTTGTAACAGATACCCAGCGAGTGTAAAACCAATACTCGGCTTCCAGGGTCACTTCCCTCCCCAGCTTCTGCCCCATCAACTTGTCGCTTAGCGAGCGCTAACACCGGGAATGGCTGTGAATCCTGAGTGCCTCGCTGGACGATTTGGAACCTCTTTAATAGACCTGATGATTGCTATTTCACACGTGGCTTGCCCGTCTCTGCCCTCCTCTGCTGCGTGCACCGGGCTCTGTGACACAATTAACAGGAGGCCAGGATTGGTCCACAGGTAGCTTTTGTAAAAGGGCCTAGCGGGTCTTCAAGCAAACCATAAAACATCTAAAGTAAAACCCAATTATTCCATTTGTTTCCGAAACCACTATTGAAGTAAAAAATAAAAAGTTCCGAAGAAAGCAGCACAATTTTATTTGGGTGAATTATTTTTTTTTAAAGAAGTTATTTATTTATTCATGAGACACACACACACAGAGACAGACAGACAGACAGACACACACACACACACACACACACACAGAGGCAGAGAGACAGGCAGAGGGAGAAGCAGGGTCCTTTCAGGGAGCCCGATGAGGGACTCGATCCCAGGACCCCGGGATGACGTCCTGAGCAGAAGGCACAAGCTCAACCACTGAGCCACCCAGGCCTCTCTGTTTGGGTGAATTAAATAAACTAGAAAGGTTGAACAGGTAACATGTTTTTGCAACGGACTTATTTGCAGACATCATTTACATTTCATATGTAAGATGGGTCCCTTATTAAGAATCCATATTATATGAATGTAGATGGCCAGGATGTTGAGAAAAATGTTAAATGTAAGGGGAAACGAACTTTCTTTTCCTAAGGGTTTGTAAAAAGGTTTAATGCGTTTTATTTGTACAAATAAAATATTATTATAACATTTTTTCTCACAAAAGCAAAACCAATTAGTCCAGTAATAAAATATTTCAAGTTAGCTCACATATAATGTAGTATTAGTTTCAAGGGTAGAATTTAGTGATTCATTGGTTGCATGTAACACCCAGTGCTCATTACAAGTGCTCTTCTTGATGCCCATCATCCAGGTATGCCAACACCCCACTCAGCTCCCCTCCAGCAGCCCTCAGTTTGTTCCCTATATTTAAGAGTCACTTATGGTTTGCCTTCAAGAATTTTCTTATGCAGGGACTCCTGGATGGCTCAGTGGTTGAGCTTCTGCTTTCAGCTCAGGGTGTGATCTTGGGGTCCCAGAATCGAGTCCCACATTGGGCTTCTTGTGGGGAGCCTGCTTCTCCCTCTGCCTATGTTTCTGTCTCTCTCTCCGTCTCTCTCTCTGTGTGTGTCTCTCATGAATAAATAAGTAAAATCTCTTAAAAAAAAAGAATTTTCTTATGCAATTTTACCTATCCCATGCTTCTCAAGTTTTACTCTTTATAAATTATTTAGCATGCATATGATTATTGTAAAAAGCTCTTAAGCATTATAAAATGCTGAAGAGAAAGTATATGCTCTATTTAATTTCTAAACATTTAAGTTTGTTAGAGAGACAAGTGGATAATTTTGAGTTTTTTTTATTTGAAAATTCACTTGAAAATTGTCCTTCAAAAGGGTAAGGAATAGCTCTGGAGTTACTTTCTGCTTGGCTCTGCTTTTGTGCTGCTGGCCAGAGCTCTAACTGCTCACAGAATTCAGTTTGGTTGCTAGCCAGAGAGGGAAGCCTATCTCAGACCAAATTTCTCTATCACCTAGGACACCTTGAGATCAGCTCTGCTGGTTTGAGGTTTAATTTTCAGTCAAGATCCAGGATGCTCCACGTTTTTTCACTGTGGTATCACTCTCATGGTCATGGACTTCTGGAACTCTGCTGAGTAGAGTTTCCTCATTTTATAAATCACTTCTGGAGACCTTGCCTGATTTGTCAGAGATGGGGTTTAAACAGTGGTTAAAGATAAGGTACGCAAAAGTTAGTAAAATCTTCTTGTGGGAAAAATTTGCCATATTTCAGATTTGTGGCTCTTCATGGAGCCAAGGGTGATAAATAATTTTTGTTGCTTGAGCTATTTCTTGTTTATAACGTTTTCCATTTTGTTTTTCTGCCAAAAAGTAATGGCAGAAAATATCTGCCATCCATCTGCCATAGGAAAATTATAACTTAAAGACAATATCTTCTAGGTTCTAGGAAAGCTTGCATTATTTTAAAGAGAATATTAAGGAGAACATATGAAATGCTCTACAAATTAGAGCTAAATGTCAATGTTATAATTCTGTTCCATGAACCTTTCAGGGGGCAGGAGGGAGGGATGGGGGCCAAGGGAGTTCCTCGGGATCCCCAAATTAAATTTCCTAGTTGTCCATTATGGAATTTATTTCACAATTAAAGTGTGCAAGTTGAGTTAACCAATCAGATTTTCTAGTCTCTCGCCAAAGTGTTTTGGTGGGTGACAGAGCATACGGTGTTATTTTTGGTTTTATTAACCTGAAAAGAAGTCATTTTTTTGATAATACCCAAGGTAAATGATTAGCCTCAGGTTAATGCTGACAAGCATGGAAACAAAGCTTGATTTGGGTAAATCAAATTATTATAGTATCAGGACAGAAAAATGGCAACAACAAAGGAGTGAAGAACAAATGATTAAGATAAAAACAGTAGTACCAATTGTGACTATTGTATCACTTTTGATTTTCCATCTTTGACATAACTTTTAAAAAATGAGGTCGCCCTTTGTAACTTTCTCAAATTCTCCTCAAATAAGAGATGTAAAAAGCCCTTAAAAATAGTTTGAAATATAGGAATCATATTATCAAAAAAAGTAGCACTAACAGCAATTTTCTAGTGAATTTCATTTGTGTGGCAAAGTAAGTAATGATGCTTTCAAATAAATCTAAGTCCAGATAATTATTCACCCCCCCTGCTTTCTGACAAACAGCTTTATTGAGATATAATTCACACACCGTATAGTCCTTTCATTTAGAATATACAATTCAAGGTATTTTAGTATATTCAGAGAACTGCGCCAATATTACTGCAATCTAACCTAGAATATGTTCCTCCCCTCCCCCAAAGCTCCCATTAGCAGCCACTCCCATTCTCTCCTTCCAACACCGGTTTTAGGCAACCACTAACATACTTTGTCTTTATAGATTTGCCTATTTTGGAAATTTCACATAAATAGAATCATGTACTATGTGGGCTTTTGTGACTGGTTTATTTTACTTAGAATGGTGTCTTTGAAGTTCAACCATGTTGTGGCGTCGATTGGGAGTTCATTTCTTTTTGTGGCTGAATAATATACCATTGTATGGATGCACCGCATTTTATTTATCCCTTCGTAGTTGATGTGCATTTGAGTTGTTTCTCTTTTTTGGACTATTATAAATACTGCTATGGACACTCGGGTGCAAGTATTTTGTGCTCTATTCCTGCTTTGCATGTATAGCTAGTGCCAAGCCCTGCCTGATATGCTTGTCTTTGTGTCAGCATGAAAACTTGCTCTTCATCTTGAGGAAAAGAAAGTTCTAACCCAAGTTTTTCTGCCCATTGTGAACTGTTTTCCTTGATATGTGCATATGATTCATCTCTAAGAAGCACCGTAGGCATAAAGAGTTATTTAATTTGTCTATTCATTTGAACCAATTAGAAGAAAGGGGCCTGGAAAACAGAAGGAAATGGTTGTATTTGGGGATAGGCAAATTAAGAAAGTTAGCCAATTTAACCTATATTGAAGTGTGGTATTAGGGACTGGCTATATTGGCTTATGGACTTTCCATCCGTATGCAAATTTGGATGATATTTTTTTCTTCTTTTGTTGATTCTGCTAACGCTAAATTCTTGGATGCTTGTTTGCTATTGTCATTCCTATATTCCCCAGAATATTCACTTTACACGTTACAGAGTATTCTCTTCCATTTGGTAAGCAGAGCTTCTTTAGCCTTTTTTGGCTAAAAAAAAGTTCCCTAGGTAGGCATTTCTGTGACTGCAGGATCATATGTGTTTTTAAGGCATAGGTTGAACCCTTCTGGTGTTCTGACATGCAGGTGTGCTGAACCTGACTCCAGCTGTATTTTAAGACACTTATTCTTCCAAAGCAGAACAGATGGTATGATATTAGAGAAAATGGACAGCTGTTAGAACTTGTAAATGTTCTCTGCAAAGGATTATACATTCACTCAGCAGGTACTTATTGGCTGCCTGTCAACACAGTGCTGGTATTTTGATGTGTTTTTTTTTCTTTAGAAATTATTGCAGTTTTTATTTTATTTTTAAAAAGATTTTATTTATTTATTCATGAGAGACATGATATGTCTGATATCAGAGACAGAGAGGCAGAGATACAGTCAGAAAGAGAAGCAGGCTCCCTGCAGTGAGCCTGATGTGGGACTCAAACCTGGAACTCTTGCAGATGCCCAACTGCTGAGTCACCCAGGCATCCCTGATATTTTGATGTTGTTGAGTTTCTTCTATTTGTTTTTTTTTTTTATGTAGCTAAGAATTACATTATCTCCATTAAAACAGACAAAATATTGCTCAAGACTGGGCCACTTTTGAATTGTGGTATCCTTTGAGAGAGATTGAACTTGTATAATGTATTTAAATACAATTTCCAAATATAGTATTAAAATCTTTTTGCTTTGGGATATTATTTATCATGTAGATTTACTATGTAGTCTCACCTAGCACCTTCTAAAACACCTGAGGTTTTGGAACCCACAGATTACTTGGAACATAATCTGTAGTACACAACACTTTACTGTCTTTGAGATGCAGTTGATTCTGTTGAGAAACCATATAACTAATCGAATTCCAACTGATTTAGGTTTACTTTGTAACATGAACTACAGAGCCACTGATTGCTACTATAAAGTTAATAATAATTAATAGTTGGGGACACTTGGGTGGCTCAGTGGTTGAAGCTCAGATCATGATCCCAGGGTCCTGGGATCAAGTCCCACATCGGGCTCCCCACAGGAAGCCTGCTTCTGCCTTTGCTTATGTCTTTGCCTCTCTCTGTGTCTCTCATGAATAAATAAATAAAATCTTTCTAAAAAATAGTAACTAATTGTGGAAAATTCAGAAAAAGAAAGTCCACTTTGGCAGCATCAGCACCACCTTTGTAAAAATCTCAACGTGTATGTTTCCAAGGAAATAAAGGAGAGCTCATTCAATTTGCAAGAGGGAATTTTAGAGATAGATTCCAGTTATTCAGGCTCAGCTATGACAATAATGTTAAAATCATAATCCCCCCCTCAAAGTCATTGATTCTTTTATGACCTCAGCAGCCCCCATCTGTGATTATACTTTATTTGAAAGAAAACACAGATTTTCCTGAGCTATGTGAGGTTTAGAATTAAAGCAATGAGATTCAACAGGACTTCAGAGCTTTCGGATTCCCTTTCTCTTCTGCATCATTTTGGTTAAATGCATCTATACTTTAAATTTACACACAAGCTCTATCCTTTACTTTGAAGACCCTTTTAAAAATTTTGTGTAGGCAAGAAGGGCTTTAGAATTGGGTGAGGTTGGTGATCTGAGAATGGGGTTTTAGACACGGCAGCATGAACTCCTGAGGTATGGAGTCCAGATGAAGACACTCCACTCAGTTGACATCCTATTGGCCAAAGCGTTTGACTCCCTTTTCCTGCTTTAGCACTTTGAAAGAGACCCTGCCAAGCTAACATCCCCCTGAACTTTGGAAATGCTTCCTTCCATGAGTGCTCCTGCACAGGGCAAAAAAATATGTGGTTGCTAAATACTGTAGAAAGGTGCTTCAGTGCAATGGAGAATGTTCAAACTATTTAATGTGCTTACGTATCCTAGGCCCAGGAGTCTTCACTGTAGAATGATTCTATGAAAATTTTCTTTGTAACAAAAGAAATGAGACCTGACTTCCCTTTGTAGGTATATATAAGCTTAGACTGTCTTATAGCTAAACATGTGTATCTTCTTAATTATACAGAGATTTATAACTCCATGTTGCTTCCATATTGCAGGACAAGTGGCCTCCTGATAAGCTGTCCTCAGAAGAGGGTACAGTAATTAATCATATAGATATATTGACATTAGTAGCACTCAATTACTCCCTAAAATCATTGTATGAACTGTGGACGGCTTCCAATCAAACTTAAAAGATACAAGGGCACCTGGGTGACTCAGGCGGTTAAGCATTTGCCTTGGGCTCAGGTCATGATCTCCGGGTCCGGGGGCCGAGCCTCGAGTCAGGCTCCCTGCTCAGCAGGGAGCTTCTCCCTCTTCCTCTGTGCTCTCTCTAGCTCTTGCTCTCTCTCAAGTAAATAAATTTAAAAAATAAACTTAAAAGATACATAGATACATAAAAAAGATTCATAGATATCTTTAAAGATACATATATACAGATACATAGATAAGTGAATCAATGAAAGAGTAAGTGATACAAGAAATACACCATACTATCAGACACCTATTGTCTATATAAAAAGGAAGGAGAAATTTAGGGCAGTGTTTGGCCATCTAGTTATGTGATTTGTATTTCATTTTAAGGGTACTTATCCTCTTCTCTTATCTCCTTGCACCATATGAACACTAGTTACTATCATAATATGGACAATCATCTTGGGCTACTTTGATATAAAGGTTGTCAAGGCTCATTTTGAGAGGAAGAGGGAATGAGTGGAAAATAAACCTGTATCTCATTGGGATTTTCAAGGCATTTTTATAAGTCATTTGGAGATTCTCTATTGATGGATGGGGGCTGGGTCCTGAAGAAAATACAGAGAAAACTCAAAGCAACTGGGATAAATACGGATCTTTACACAGTAGGAACCTGGGCTCTGAGTATTTAAGAACTATAAAGAGTATTTTTGTTTGTTTGTTTGTTACCTTATGAGTTGAGCTATCACAGGTAGAATGTCATTGCCTAACTAACACCCTTACTATCTAGTGTGTCAACGATTGTTTGAATAATTTCATGTGCCCAGATATATGATTCTGTGTGGGGTGTGTGTGTGTGTGTGTGTGTGTGTGAGAAAGAGAGAGAGAGAGAGAGAGAAAGAGATAAAAGGGACTATAAAATAATTTAGAGGGGGCAAGATGGCGGAGAAGTAGTGTCCCCAAGTCACCTGTCCCCACCAATTTACCTAGATAACTTTCAAATCATACTGAAAACCTATGAATTCGGCCTGAGATTTAAAGAGAGAACAGCTGGAACGCTAAGGAGAGAAGAGTTTGTGCTTCTAACAAGTACAACTTGTTTTTAGCCACTCTGCACTGAGCAAAACGACTAGAAAGAACTCACCGCAAAAGAAAGAATCAGAAACAGTCCTCTCTCCCAGAGTTACAGAATTTGGATTACAATTTGATGTCAGAAAGCCAATTCAGAAGCACAATTATAAAGCTACTGGTGGCTCTGGAAAAAAGCACAAAGGATTCAAAAGACTTCATGACTGCAGAATTTAGATCTAATCAGGCCAAAATTAAAAAGAATTTAAACTTGCTACTTTCTAGTAACTAACAATACTTGGCATGTAAGTGCTCAAAAGAAAGATTGTTATTTAGGATTGTTAGTAGGAAATAAAAAAGAATATTATTACAGAGTTAATTTTGTAATGAGAGACAGAATAAATTCAGTTTTCACTATAAGTACAGCAGTTTTTTAGCAGCAATTTATTATAAAATTTCAACTAAATACCAATTAAAATATTTTTCCCCTGAGGGGAGGGAGATCTTATGCCTTTTGTTTTTATTAATGTCTCTGTATGTTCCAGAGCTGGGCCAGAAATTGATAATGTTTAATCAGCCACAAGTTCTTGGGACTTGAGAAATCATGATTCAAATTTACTTCTTTTTTTAATAGGTGCATTTCATTCATTTTGGAAAAAAAATTAAATGCAGAAAGCACAAAGCAAGGAAAAATTACAGCCATGATTCAATTCTGAATAAATTTCATAATAAGGTTATCTTTGTTAAAGATGATTGTTCAGTGTCCAGTTGAGCATTTATCACTTCCTACATATTATACATTTAATGGAAAGATCCACATCTCATTGGCAGAAGAGGCATGTAAATGAAGGTCTCTTAAAGTTTCTGCTATTTTGCATTGGATACTGTTGGCATTATAAAAAATTGAACAAACATTTGCTTCTTTTATTCTCCAAGTTTGAAGCTGAGGGGAATATATCCAACCAGTGGTAAAAGTTACATGTTGTTTTATTTCAGAGGAAATGAACCTTTAAAGAATTATCTGTGTTTTTCTTGGTTGTAAAAGTTTTGAAATTTGTA
Organism: Canis lupus dingo; assembly: GCF_003254725.2. NCBI lineage: Eukaryota > Metazoa > Chordata > Mammalia > Carnivora > Canidae > Canis > Canis lupus. The sequence goes on along the minus strand of NC_064243.1, from coordinate 26,827,777 downwards.
CTGAAACAAGAAACAAATTATTGTTGCTTATAGTACTTGCTTATTAGGGCAAAGAACAGTGAAAAGCTGAGGAATTATTTATTTGGTCTAACTGAATCTTTCTTGTGAAGTAAAAAATGCTGCCCTCAAAAATTATTAATTTTTTCCCCAAATAATCCAAACCTTCCAGGGTAAGCCTGACCTACATTATCACCTAAAGCTTAGGGGAAAAAATATGCACCATGATTTTTAGTTTAAAAATAAATATTCACCATTATGCATTCTTTTATAAATTATTCAAGTCAGAATTTCAAAAGTTGAGCTATGTACCACTGAATATTAACTGAGCATTTCAGATTAGCATGATGCTTGTGGTTAATATTTGCAGAAATTTCTAATAATGATCAAGGTGGCCTTTATTTGTTTTTTTCTTGCCACTGACGCATAGGATATACCAAAAGAAAACAGTTCAGCCTCTTTCCTGATAAGAAAAGTAACCAAGAAGACCATCTACAAAACCAGGTCATGAGGAATTCTTTTTTTAACATGCATCAAAATATGTTAATATATATGTCTTGGGCTGATGAGATGTGTTAGTTCTTAAGTGAGTTCAAAGACGTTTGTATAAAAACAGTGAAAATAGGCAAAACAGTCTCTTTATCTCTTGAAAAGAAAGGAACTAGCAAAAATGTAAATTCCAGAAATGTCTGCTTCTGAGAATGAGACTCTTTTAAATTTTTTCAGGGCATAACAAAACACTTAAAAAAAATTTAAGCATTAAACTTAACATACCATGCTTGAGAAAATACATGAGAGCAACCTGGATTTAGGGGGTTTAGATCAAGTCTTTGAAGTATCTTAAACCTCCTTGAGACCTAAAAGACTGTTTATAACTAACAGTTGCTTTGTAAAAACAATGTTCACATGATGTTTTTAAATTTCCTTGTTAAATTTTTATAAGAATATGTGGGTTGGGAAAAGGGAGCATCTGTATTACAAGATAATTTCATAAATTTGATTTATTCAATCTCAGAAATGGGGAACAGGATGCTCAGCAGGAAAGAGATTTACCAGTGGCTTGTATGAAAGCAGCAAAATGAAAATATGGGTAGCTGTATCAGCTTCAGGTTGACCTAATAATTTTCAAATATTAGTATAAGACAAATAACAGCAACTTTAATGTTTTTTTTTCCTGTGGATTTCTTGTGTTATAGTAATGAAACCCAGTGTTGCTGCACTCAGAGTCCATTGAAAATTTTCTCTCCACTGATATATGTTTTGCCACAAAGTTTTGTTTTTAAAGCAAAATGTAAATTTTATTCAAATCAGAATCTAAGAAGAAAACTAATGTGGGAACACAATCTGTATTAGTATTTGGAGCTGCTGACAGAGAGAGAAGTTTTTTTCTAAGAAAAACAATTCACTGTCTTGCTGTACTGTATACATATTTTTCACATTCGCTTAATAACACTCTCTCCTGGCTATGTGTTTTTGTACCAGAGTCAGTTTTTTTGGTTAAGAGAAGGCCACAGAATGGAGGGAGACCCAAGAAACCTATAGCCTTCCAGAATGTTGAGTTCTTACTTCTCAGCTATGAATAAGTGTGTTGGTCACTTATTTCACTAAGGAGCATCTCCTAGAAAAACATGAATGGAAGTTTATACCACTGCTGAATCCTAAATTAATTTTAAAAAGTTATAATTAATTTTATATTAAACTAGTAGGAGGTTCCATAAAGAAAAGAGTTTGAAATACCTGGATTTGACTTGTTATATTATTAACATATACTGCAATATATTAATATATAATGGATCAATGTATTTATTATAGATTTAAATGAATTATATTTATTTTTTCTTGTTCCAATCACATGTGCACTATAGAATTTTCAGCATTGGTTGCAGTGAGCCTCCTGCCTTTCTCCCATTTCTTTTGATTCATTTTTCAGACTAACAACTTAATATTCTCCAATATCTTGTTCTTATAGCTAAATCACATGACTCCTGATATAATGAGTGTACTTTTTTTGTATTTTCATTTTAAATTTCTAAGGCTTTCTTGTTACAGGGTAATAATCCTAGATTTCTTAACATTTTGAAAAAATTCTATCATACAATCAATGAGTGGCTTGAGGAAAGCTGTTATTTTTGGGGGGAGGGTTGCTTTGCACTTTTTAAAAAGTTTTTTAATACTGTATTTGCAGCTTTTCTGTATGTTTCAGATTTATTTATTTATTTATTTATTTATTTATTTATTTATTTATTTATGGATCTTATGTATTTATTCATGAGAAACACAGAGAGGGCAGAGACATAGGCAGAAGGAGGAGCAGGCTCCCCACAAGGAGTATGATGCGGGATTCGATCCCAGGACCCCAGGATCATGCCCTGAGCCGAAGGCAGATGTTCAACCTCTGAGCCACCCAGGCATCCCCACACTTTGTTTTGTTTTCCTTTGATCCTCAACCCTGTACTCCTGAAAATTCGACATATTTATGCTTATGTTGGATAAAGTGAATTGCAATGAATCTTAAAAGAATTGCATGTATGCTTTTTTAAAAAATCAATATTTCTTCAATAAATATATGAACTAAAAAGGCAGGCTACAAAAAAAGTTCATTGGTATGATGTCATCTTTCTTTCTTTCTTTCTTTCTTTCTTTCTTTCTTTCTTTCTTTCTTTTCTTTCTTTTTTATTTATTCTTGGGAGACACACACACACACACACACAGAGGCAGAGACACAGGCAGAGGGAGAACAGGCTCCGTGCAGGGAGTCTGATGTGGGACTCAATCCCTGGTCTCCAGAATCACGCCCTGGGCCAAAGGCAGGCGCCAAACCGCTGAGCCACCCAAGCATCCCATGATGTCATTTTTCTAAAGAAGTTTCTGCGAGGGCAGCCTTCCCACCCATTCTATAGATGAGATTACTCGTCCAACTTCACATGGCAGAATGGCAACAGTGGTTTCAAAAGATCTTTTTCCAGGATCTTTTCCTGGAAAAGACGTGTGTAACATTCATTTGCTGCTGTGTCTGGCCTGCAATCCTCCACAACAGTTAAGAAACTTGGAATTAGTGTCTGCAATTAGCAAACAGGAGTGTTCACATAAAAATTAAGGTATCTAGGTTGTCTTGCAAATAACCTTGAAAAGCCAAAGTGTTCTTTTCATAAAGTGACAGATGAATTGGAATAGTGATTGCCCCTTCTAGGAGGACCACACAGCTATTCTCCACTCACCTCCTATGAACCACCAGGCCCCGCAGACTCTTGAGTGTGTAACTTCTTATACTAGTCGAAAATAGTGAAACTGTGAGGGTATGATTCCTCATTAATGATGAAACATCATTTCTCAGAATGCCTCAGTTTTCTTCCTCGTACTTTTAAGTCATTCCCATCACCATTGAAGAATGGGAGAAGCACATGGGCCTCAACCACAGTTTGAAGTACTTAGAATCAGACCAAGTAAGGAAACATAGCTTGAGAATGTGGGTTTGTGAGGTCTATGATACACAAATGGCCAGGGAGGAAAAAGCAGCAGAAGTGATAACACTGTCCTTCGGACTTTCCTTGAGACCAATTTTGGAGAGCAGGAGAAGGTGACGCTGTCTTCTAAGTGTCTTTTCCCCTGAACTTGTAAATATTCCATTTTTGTTCATGTATACAGATATTAATAAATTAACTACACTTCTGATGGAGCCTGAAACAAAGCACATAATGGGGAAAATGCGCTGTTAAATCTTGACCTTTGGATTCAAATAGGATGTGTTGGTTGTGATATCATTTCCAGATGCCCCCCTTCTGAAAACAAATGATCAAGATTGTTAGTGGTATCTACTTATGAACATTTTACTGGACCTTCCAAGATGGATGTGGATTCCAATATGAATGTTAGCATCAGAATGAAGGGTGAGTGTCAGAATGTTTTACTCAGAGGAGAACTTTATGTATTTAAATGCAATATCAAATAAGGTCCATGTTTTTTCCATGCTCTATAATGTTGATACTTATACCTTGAAGACATTAAATTTGGATTTGTTTTGAAGTTTCGTTATCCATGGTCACACGGGTTAAAACTTTTATATGTGCTGTAGTTAGATTCCAAAGCGTTTTTGCTCATTTAATATTTTCCCAGAATAACTCTCATATCTTGGCTGTCAGTGACCAAATACCTTGCTTACTGCAGATTCATCTTTGGAGCTACATTATTTGACCTGAACTAGATGATAACCAGTTTTATTTGCAGGAAAACATTAATCTAAACAGAAGCATTCAGAACATGTGTGTAGAATCATTGTTCCTCATACACATCTATTTTATTATTGTTACTTCTCAGCATCTCACCAAGCTGCCTCCAGCACAATTTCTTATTAATATAAATAGGAATATCCTCTTCAGTCCTGCCAGACTGTTTACGTAGGCTGTTGATCAATTGTATTTGGATTTTTTAAAATTGTCATGGCTATTAGACTGGAAGGCAATATTTAAGCACATCCTGCTAAATGTATTTTTTCCTGGTTTTATTCTTAATTTAATAATTGAGAAATAATGAACTGATTCCTAAATAGTTTTTGGCTCAAAAAAATACAGTGTTATTATTATTTTTCTTTAACACAGTGCTTAGCTGTGGCTCTTGGACAGCGTTTATGCCTTGCATGTCATTTGTGAATGCTTTCAAATAAAAAATGTGCAGACTTGCATTAATCTTTTGGCCTTGTAGACAGCATAAAAGCTGTTTCTATGCTTATTCTAAGCCAGTTCTGTAAAGAGATGTAATGCTACTTAAATTTTAAACAAGTCAAGAGTCCCAAACAGGGCTGTGTTATGTTGTCACATCTGGTCATTCTTTGCATTAGAAGGATTATTCACGATGTTTTGCAATGTTTGCCACTTTGGACATCCAAAACGTCAATAACAGACCAAGAACCTAACACATTACCAGAGAGAAGAGAACATGAGGAGTAAAGAATACCATTGAAATATACTTTCAAAAAAAAAAAAAAAAAAAAAAAAGAAAAAAAAAAAAAAAGAAATATACTTTCATCCCTGAAATTGTTTTTTAAAGTCTTGAGTTCATGGATTCCTCCAAGAATTAAAGGAAAACAGTAGAGAGAGATGCACAAAATTTTTCTATTTACAAAATTTGAATGTTCATGGAGGCTCATCATGCTCCTAGGCTCATGGATCATAGGTTAGGAACCCCTATGACAAATTTATATGTTTACATTTTAAATATGGTATAGTTATGTATGTATGCACTTACATGCTATTGAATATACATTTTTTATTTTTCTAAAACTTCCTTTAAGATTTCCCTGATTAGCTAAAAGCATGGAAATCTTGGTTGTTTCTGTCTACAGGGAAGTTTAATTCTATAGGATGCAGGTAGATGTGCTAACATTTAGGAGTCAATATTTTAATGGAATAAAAGCATGTTCAAAGCAAGTAATTGACATAAAAGTAGCTTATTTAACTGCCGTTGGTGAGACTATCTTACCTCATCCCTTTAACAGTTTTTTTTTTTATTTCAAATGTTCATGACATGCCAATTTTCTAGGTAAGTTTGTAAAAAGAAGAATGGATGTTACATCACTTATGTCTTCAGTAACATTCAGTTCAAAATGTTTCCTTGTGATTCCTACCTTGGACACGGAAGAAATTTAGAAGCCTGTTGCATAATTCCAAAATTATTTAGAATGTGTGATTTAGAGTGTGTTCATAGTTTCTAGGTATTTGGGGTTTTTACAGGTCTTTCATTGTTGATTTCTATTTTAATTCTATTTTTAAATTTAATTTAATTTTTTAATATTTTATTTAAATTCAACTTGCCAACATATAATATAACAACCAGTGCTAATCCCATCAAGTGCCGTCCTCAGTGCGTGTCACCCAGTTATCCCATCCGCCCACCCTCCTCCCCTTCTACAACCTTTTGTTTGTTTCCCAGAGTTAGGAGTTTCTCATGGTTTGTCTTCCTCTCTAATTTTTCCCCACTCAGTTTCCCTCCTTTCCCTGATGGTCCCTTTCATTATTTCTTATGTTCCCCGTATGAGTGAAACCATAGATAATGGTCTTTCTCTGATTAACTTATTTCGCTCAGCATAATACCCTCTAGTTTCATCTATGTCAATGTAAAGTAGGTATTCATCATTTCTGATGGCTGAGTAATATTCCATTCCATATATACATATATATGTATATACACACATACTACATCTTTAATTCCATTTTTATTACAAAACATACTCTGTATGATTTCAACCCTTTGAATTTGAGTATCGCTTGGTTTTTGTATGGCCCATTTTGGTGAGTATTTTAGGTGCACTTGAAAAGATTTTGCATTTTGCCGTTATTATTTATAGTGTTCTACATATGTCAATTAGGTCAAGTTAGTTGATACAACCGTATTGATTTTTGTCTACTCATTCTGTCACTTCCTGAAACTGGAGTGTCAAAATCCCCAAGTATAATTGTTATACTGGGTTGAATAGTGCTCCCCCCGCCATGTCTATCCAGAATCTGTGAATGTGACCTTATTTAAAAATAGAGTCTCTGCAGGTATAATTAAGTTAAAGTAAGGTCATACTGGATAAGGATGGGCCCTAATCCAATGACTGATGTCATTATAAAACCAGGGAAATTTGGACACAGCCACAAAGGGCAGCACATGAAGATGAAAGCAGAATTTGGAGTTATGGAGCCACATAACAAGGAATGCCTAGGATTGCCAGCAATCACTGGCAGCCTGAAGCAGGAAGGAATGATCCTCCACTCGTGCCTCAGAGAGAGTATGGCCCTGCCGACACCTTGATTTCAGATTATTGGCCTTCAGAACTATAAGCAATCAATTTCTGAAGTTTTAAGCCAAAACAATGGATGTTAGGATGCTGTAATTATTTTAACAGATTTCTCTGGAATATTTAAAAAAATTAAAAAGCAAAATGCTTCACCATGTTGCTATTGACAATCAAAAACCTAGTCAGATGCTTTAGCTAGCATAGCCTTACTAATATTTGTATGTATTGTATGTATGAATGGGGTTATCTATAAAGATTTTCAACGAGATATTTGTCTGCTGTACTCAACTATAGAGTCAAGTTCAAAGAAAAATAAGAACATATGAAAACTCTCACCCAAGTCTTGAGCTAGGTCACTATTTATCAATTATCAATTGATATTTATGATACTCTATGTCAAGTACCTGGCTGTGCCCTGTATCTTTTGAGGATTCAAAACCAGAATAGAAGCAGCCTTCTTCTCAGGGTACTCCCAGCATAGTACCTATAACCTGTGACATCATAGCATAGGCAATCAGTACTCTACTCATGCAAACATATGTGATATTTTGGAAATATTTCCCAATTAATGTTTCCTTATTCGCTAGTCAATTTTTCTCTCCCTGCTCCTCACTCATCTTCATGATTTAGGAAAGAGGTTGACCAAAGCTACTTGGAAGGAGGTAAAGGTCAGATTGCAGCGAGAGGGGGGAAGTTGGCTCCTTCCATTTTTGGAAGGTAACAGGAGGAGGAGTGGATAAAGGGCGTAGGGGTATGGAACATTTGTGTCCCAGCTGCTGTCCTGGAGTAGAAATTCCAGGTCCAGGGAGAGCTGATCACAAGAGGAATGTGTGGGTTGGTGGGTTCTGCCCGTGGAGAGGCGACGGGTGCTCCTGGGGGAGTCAGAGCATGAAGACGGCGCACCCCATTGAGGCACGACTCCTTAGAGGACAGACATGAATCGTGAGTCTTGCCCCGGGGAGAAGGGGCCACAGACAACACAAAGGGGTCTGGCTCATTTGCAAAGCAGCTCCTTTCCCGCCCAAGGGCCCAAAGCAAACCTAGAGGCTCTCAACGAGTCCCCTGTGGAGATGGCGCCCTCTGGAGGATAAGAGAAGAGGGGTAGAATCAGAAAAAACCTGCCTTGGCAGAAAAAATAAAACCCACAGCACCCAGTGTTTATGCAAAAAAGACTACTTAAACTGGAAGTCAAGGAGAAACTGTGAATTTTCAAGTTAGAGCTGCTACCCTCCTTCCTTCCCACATCTCACTCACAGCTTGGGAGTATCTCAGGAAAAATGGAGCCAATGGATCCTAACCTCTCATGTGAAACCACATTTTCTTCTCAAGTGTTCTTAAGTCAACTGGGAGGAGAAAGACAATTGAAGTGTTTGTCTTCTATGTTTCCATTTTTTTCTTCTTGTCCCTACAAGCAAAAACTTAAACAAAATAGAATACACCCAAGAGTATAAAATGCCCCTGAAATTAATATTTCTAACTGTGCCCTTCCTAAGGAGCATTTTAAAAGGGTACACCTGATTTCTTGATGTTTTGTATTTTGTTATTCTAATCATGCATCCCTTTCTCGTAAAGACCTAACTGCCACTTCTCTCTTTGCCATTATTTACCTCTGTTGATGGTTTGATAGGTTTAGTTACAATAAGCAAAATAATATAACTGATTTTTAATATAATTGATCACTGCTAGAGGAAAAGTCAGCAAGGGAACTTTCTAGAGCACCAGCATTGGTAGGACAGATTTAGGGCTGGATTCATCACCAGATAAAGATGGGTTTCTCAGGGCATCAGCTAAGCAGGGCACCAAAAGAAGTAGGCTAGGGAGGAAGGAAATAAGTAATAGAGGACAGAAGTCTAACAAGAAATGGTTTCAATTTCATCACATTGCAACTTTTGTATTGCTTGAAGGGTAAAATTGTTGTCGTTAGAGTTTAACTTTATTTTTATTTTAAATTGTACATGAAAGACATCCAAATCTTTTTAGTGCTTATGTCTACTACAAGTATATACCTGGCCCTGTGAAGAATAACTTTTTTAAAAAAAATAACAATAAGACAACAATACCTTCCCAGCTAATTTTAAGAGGACATCCATGGTTTTTTTTATTAGGTCAAATGAGAAGAAAAACATGAAATTTTGTCTGTCCTTCAAAAAGTGATGTGTGAAGGGCAGGAAAAAACCAGGACTTACTCCTGCGGCTTCTACATTAATCTTCCTTTTCTCTTTGTGAAGGGCTAGTAAACCACATTTAAGTTATGTCATTGAACTTCCGAAAAGACATAGATTTTGGGGATGTGTGCTTGTTTTGGAAGTGTGTGTGGGGGACGGTGGGGGGGTGATAGTGGTGGTGGGTAAGGGAGAACAAGGTGAGATCTGACCTCTCAGAAAGAAATGAGGTATGAGTCAAGTAACTTTTGGGTAGTGGAACAGGGTTGTGAAGAATCACTATGCCTCCAAAGCCCCCAACTGCAACCAAAGGCGTGGAGTCACTGCATCATGGCAATGGACAAGAGCAGGTTCCAGATCTGGTATGTGACCAGGGAGTTGATGATTCACATTTCATTCTTTCAGGAGACCATTCATTCTTATTTTTCATCACAACAGGGGTTAGAAAACATAGAAAACTGTCTCACTTAACTCTTTCTCTTCTTTTAAAGAAGTTATATAGATTTAAAGATATTTGTGTAAGATAAGAGTCTGTCAACTATCTATTGATCAATCAATCTATCATCTTTATCTCTATATATCTATTCCTTTTCACCTGGGTACATATGGCTCCAGTGCCTAGTGAGGCATTTTGCCTGAGTAGGACTCCATTGACCATTTGAGATATCTGGAAATTATCCATGAACTTTTGCTACACTCTTTTTTAAAGGGTGATATTGTGAAAAATTTAAATGTACAAAGTTATTTCAAAACAGCCAATGGGTTAGTCATTGATAACACTGGGATGACAAATAAGTACTTGCTGTGCTGGACGACATACCAGATACTCCGCATACATCATGTCCCCTGATCCTTAGAGGCCTGAGAACATTAGCAAGTACTGGGCCTTTCCATATGGTAAGCTTTGTGCTAAGCACCTTGACAGTGTGCATCCTTTAATTTATCTTTCAAAAAAATCTTGGAAAGTAGGAACTACTTCCAATTCTACCTTAAATTGAGAAAATTGAGGCTTAGAAAGGTTAAAAAATTAAAGTCACATGGCTAGTCAGGGGAGGCACAGGGTTTCCAGCAGAAGTCTGGTCTTAACCACACGGTGGTTTTTTTTTTTTTCCATTTTACAGAGGGATTAGTTGAGGTTTTTCTTAGAGGTAAGTCAGCTTCTAGTAACTTACCATTTCAATCAAAGAAAACTCCATAGTCTCTATCATCACATAGAAGTTCTCTGTTACTCTGATATCACCTCCTACTACTTGCTAGCTCTCCACTGGCCATAGCTGAATTTCTGCGGGTCCTTTAACACTCCAGGAAGGTCCTCTTGACTAAGGGCCTTTGCACTCGCTGGGTGTACTTCTTCCCAGATATCCACATAGTTCACACTCTCACTTCCTTAGGGCTAGTCAAGCACAACATCAGGTGATTCCTGATTATTCCATTCCAAGTTGCTACCTTTCCCCCACCCCCTAGTCTGACACTTCCAATCCTTCCCTCATGTGCTGTATTTTTTCCTGGATACCTATGTATATGGTTAGACTCATCTACTTAATAATGGTCATATCCCTCTCTAAAATATAAGCTTCACTGAGGGCAAGTATTTTTACATTTTTGTTATTTTTTTTAATTGCAGCACCAGCATTTAGAATAGAACCTAGCACAGATATGGCTGCTCAGCAAGCACTTGAATGAATTACAAGAACCTAAGAAACTCACCTAAGGTCACATATTTAGTAATAGGCAAAGTAAAGCTTCATGACAAATCCAGTATTGAGTTTATCTACATATCAAGTGCATAAAGTGTCTTCCTGGGCTCTTCTTCCAAGTCCCTCGGTCTTTAATTATAATAGGTCTGGTGAATGTGAATAAACAAACCAAACAGGAAAAAGGCAGCATTTGTTACTGTCTCTTAAAGTGGGATACTTTAAAGTGAGATCAAATCAGAGGCCAGGTCAGGGAAAGGGGACACTGGTCTTTAACAGAAAGGGAGTTGACAAGTGATGAAGTAAGGAATGTGCTGATGTTTCTGGGCTGCATGGAGGGGCAAAGTGTGGGAAGGTCCTGAATGCAGTTGGTGTTGGGTTAATTAATTAAGGCGGGATGCCTGCACATTACGGGGAGGAAGGAACCGAGAGGATTGATTTGGAGTGGGCTGGAGTCTCAAGTAGCAGTTACAAAGGATCCTGGAGGCACAGGAAGGATGGGAGAAGTGCTGGGTACAGCTCAATTTGGCAAGTGGCCAAAGAAACATGTCAGATATTCGTGAAAACAGGCCACAGCTGCTGCACTTTACAAGCTACATGTCAGGCCTTTCCTTAGCCACCCCCTCACCGCACCCCATCTCCTGTTCTGTAATAGTCATTTTCATCCTAAGATGATCAGTCATAATTCAGTTATGTTGAGGGCATAAGCTGAGGGAAGGGGATGCTTGGGTTTCGTTGCTCATGGAGGAAGCTCCCAGCATTCATGAAAACCCAATCTCCACTGAAACTGAGAATTTAAATATCAGTGTACTGAGGTTCCCCTTTGTTCCCAGAATAATTTTAAAAATTGTGGTTACTCTTCTTTAATCTCCTGATATCTAGACCTGTCATTTCTAAGAGTTCCAGAATCCTTAAAGCTCTTTTTTACTCTTTTCCACTTCAAAATGTATTTGTATATTTTCTATACTTCTCTATCCTGGAGGAAAGATTCTAGATTGTTCAAGGTAAAACATAAATGAACACACACACATACATATATACTGGACAGTTGATATACAGAAAGAACAAAAACATTTAAAGATTGTATATATTGTTACTGAATAATAAAATCTGGCTGAACTGCTTAATAGCATTTTTCCCTTCTCCCTCCTTCTTCCCCTCATAACATGGACAGGGTTTGAGTCCAGGCTCTGACACTTCTAGTGTAATCATGCCCAAACATTTGAGCCTTTATGCTCTTTAATTACCTCATCTGTAAAATGAGGCTAAAACTAATTCTTAACTAAGTAGGCTCTAGTAATATTTAATTGGGTAAATATATATCACATTTATAAGAGTATTAAATATGAAATATTACTAATATTTATAGGCACTGTAAATACTTAAGTGATTTTTGTGGTCTCTAACTTACTATGTATAGCAAGTAGAAAAGAACCCATAGAGAGGTATCAGAGTACTTCTTATCATGTTGAGGAAAAGAAAATATAATTATAGCTCTAGCCAACTGATATTTCTTGGTCTTGATGAAATTTGTAAGTATAAATGGCATATGGGAAGCTCTTCTATTTAGGGAAATAAGAGTCAATATGAAGTAAGAGCAGACTTAACATTCAGAAGTGAATTCTATTATTTTTTCCTGTTAGCAACTTGTCTTTGTGACACTGCTCAAATGCTGAGTGAAGTTGTTTCCTTGATGAGCACTCATTTGCATGCTGAGGTGAAATAAAACACAAGATACAGGAACTTCACTCTTTAGAAGAGGGGAGCTGGGACACCTAGGTGACTCAGTGGTTAAGCTCTGCTTTTAGCTCAGGGTGTGAACCTGGAGTTCAGGGTTGGAGTCCCTCATCGGGCTCCCCACAGGGAGCCTACTTCTCCCTCTGCCTGTGTCTCTGCTTCTCTCTCTGTGTCTCTCATGAATAAATAAATAAAAAATCTTTTAAAAAAAGAAGAGGGGAGCTGATAGTTGATTATGCACATCTGCTAAAAATTTTACTTCAACTCACTTTCTTCCTTAACTTCCTTCTAACATGAATTGATCTTTAGCTTATGAAGACGTTGTAAAGCATGGAAAAAGATTACAAAAGGTGCTGAAATCAAATGAATTCCTTTATAAGTTATTGATGGGTACATTCACCTCATTGCTAATTTTGAACACTTTATTGTTTGACCAGTTGTTCTGTGATCACTTATCATTTAAACTACATTTTTGAGCATGAATCAGATGCTGGACACTGTTATAGGTGCTGGATATGAAAGTTTAATGAGACAAGCCTTTCCTCAATAGAAAACCTTGAGTAATAGAGGAAATACAAATTATCTTCATCTAATTATAATGCTTAAGGTAATGGTGTGTTATCAATCCCAATCTATTTCTAGGAGGATGCTAAAAAGAGAAGAATTCTACTAGAAGTATGAGGCATGGGTGGCTTTGAAGGGTGAGTAGAGGGAACAAAGTCTGAATTCAAGGAACAACCAAATAATACATGGTGTTTCTTGTTCATGCAAATAATCTAGTGAAGCAAGAGTATAGGCTGAAGGTGGAGACTGTCATAACTTGTGTCTGGGAAAGGAATCAAGCCTTAAGCTAGGTAACAACGATGAAAAGGGAAAGGCGAGGGCTCATTGGACACATTTTTGAGGCATGATTGACAAGACTTAATGACTACGGCTTTATTGTTTTAGGGGACCAGGAATTGGGAGATAATGTGGTTGAGATATTTTGAGTTTGATTATTTTGTCACCATGCCATCAAACTACCTTTGCTCTACTACCTCTGGTATTCAGATGGTCACAACATGCCAACCCATGTTTTCTCTGGCTCATTTTCCCTGTCCTATAGAATGTCTTCAGAGCCCTTTGTTTTTTAACTCTGGCGACAAGCAATGGAATTGACTAGTGCTAACCCAAATAAAACAAAAACAGTTCTTTTTACAATTCAAATAGGATACACATCAAGAAAATGTTATCCATTCCCCTGGGTACAGTATTCCAGGTGACTATTTCAGGCCTTGCAAACTTCTAAATCCTTAATGAGGCAAAAAAATTAGCAAAGGAAAGTAAACAGGCCATTTTAGCACACCAGAAAAATTCTCTGAAGTCACAGATACATTCCTGTTCCCGAGAATTAAACACAAATCAATAAAGATTAAATAAACAGTTGGAAATACAACTAAATAAAAGCTGAGACTTTAAAGAATATGCGCATTGCCAGGGGTTTGGCAAGAAGCTCCTGCACATTTCTTTTTCTGCTCTATTTCTTAATACAGTTTCTTTAAGAGTCAGCTCTGGCAGATGAACGAAGATCCTCTGTTAATGGATTCTTGAGAACTTGGGCTGTATACACAGTTTGCTTCTCAGACTCAAAACCCCAATCTGTATTACTGATGGATGAGCCTTTTTTTTTTCTGGTTGAAAATCATTTTTGAAGTTCTAGTATAAAATGCAAACATGTAAAAGTAACATCTATCAAACAAGAGCTTATTTTAAGAGTCTTTGAAACAAATGAAGGCAAATCTTTTTTTGGTTTGTTAATTTGTATTCAGATGTCAGGCTAAGAATTTTAAGTATGTATAATTGTGACTAGTGCATAATTTTAGAGAATGGAGATTTCATGTGTAGGCCTAAGACATAAGTGAATTTTTAAAAATTTCAATTAACATCTTCCTTTTGGTTCTGTTGTAATTTATTTGTGTATCATTTTCAGAATGAGAATAGAAAATGAAACTCAAACTAATAGATTTTGTTCCTTGAATGTAGCTTTATTACAAAAGTAGAAGTTGAGAAGACTTAAATTACTCCAGAAGCTGGAATAAAGTTTCAAATGATATGTACACGTAGAAGTATTTATACCAGTTCTCTTAATTACTATTTATAATTGGAAGATGGATTTAAATCACAGGAACCATGCATATTTCAAATGTTGGAATGTCTTTATTAGAGAGAAAGAAATATAGAATACATTGATTGTATGCTTTTTTATTTGTAAAGTCTATTTATGGTTTAAGTTGTCTGTCTAAAAACTCTTATTTTTGACTTACCAAAAGACTTGAGCTAGCACTGTTGGTTTCTCTATTCATAACAATGATGGGTCCTTCTGGCACAATCACTCTTCTTTTGTAACATTAAATCTGAGAATTTAACAACTGCCAGAAAAAAAAAGAGAATTTTTTTTAATCCTAAAAGACTTAAGAAGATATTTAAAAAACATTTCTATACCTGAGGAGTTAATTTAAAAGTAGATTTAAAAAGTATTTCAGGCTTGACCAAGACTGACCAAGACTCTTCTGTCCAAGTTCCTGTTAGCTTTTGATAATTTCACTTTCAATTAATTAAAAATTTGAACCACATTAGCCCAGACCATAATAACAGTGAAATTAGTTATTTAATCTTGGTTGAAATTTGTCATATTATTTTAAATTGATTATTTCAGTTTTATTTCTTCATCAGTTTGTGTTACTGTGCAGAACCAATGCTAACAAATGGAATTTCCCTCAGATGTTCAACCTCTATTTCTCACCATAGTCAAAGATCTTATGTAGTTCCTTAAATAAATAGAGTTCCGTACTACAGAGCCTTCTTCCCTTGTTCTGGAATTTTCTTGCTCTCTCCCTGTTAAAAAAATTTCTGGTCTTTCTTGTGGTCCTGAATTCTGTTTCCAGACTATAATTAAAACATTAGTGACCGAGAAGATATTTGCAAATGACATATCAGATAAAGGGCTAGTTTCCAAGATCTATAAAGAACTTATTAAACTCAACACCAAAGAAACAAACAATCCAATCATGAAATGGGCAAAAGACATGAACAGAAATCTCACAGAGGAAGACATAGACATGGCCAACATGCATATGAGAAAATGCTCTGCATCACTTGCCATCAGGGAAATACAAATCAAAACTACAATGAGATACTACCTCACACCAGTGAGAATGGGGAAAATTAACAAGGCAGGAAACAACAAATGTTGGAGAGGATGCGGAGAAAAGGGAACCCTCTTACACTGTTGGTGGGAATGTGAACTGGTGCAGCCACTTTGGAAAACTGTGTGGAGGTTCCTCAAACAGTTAAAAATATACCTGCCCTACGACCCAGCAATTGCACTGTTGGGGATTTACCCCAAAGATACAAATGCAATGAAACGCCGGGACACCTGCACCCCGATGTTTCTAGCAGCAATGGCCACTATAGCCAAACTGTGGAAGGAGCCTCGGTGTCCAACGAAAGATGAATGGATAAAGAAGATGTGGTTTATGTATACAATGGAATATTACTCAGCTATTAGAAATGACAAATACCCACCATTTGCTTCAACGTGGATGGAACTGGAGGGTATTATGCTGAGTGAAGTAAGTCAGTCGGAGAAGGACAAACATTATATGTTCTCATTCATTTGGGGAATATAAATAATAGTGAAAGGGAAAATAAGTGAAGGGAGAAGAAATGGGTGGGAAATATCAGAAAGGGAGACAGAACGTAAAGACTGCTAACTCTGGGAAACGAACTAGGGGTGGTAGAAGGGGAGGAGGGCGGGGGGTGGGAGTGAATGGGTGACGGGCACTGGGTGTTATTCTGTATGTTAGTAAATTGAACACCAATAAAAAAATAAATAAATAAAATAAAACATTAGTGACCAAAATGGCTTAATAAGAAGTTCTACTTTCTAGGTACATCTTTCTACAATGCCAAACCAAAGTAATGCTAGGAGAAAAAAATCAGACATGCTTTTTTCAAGGGGAGCTTTTCCAGTATTTTCTTCTTTTTCTTTAAGTAGGCTCCATGCCCAGAGTGGAGCCCAACACTGGGCTTGAATTCACAAACCTGAGATCAGGGTCTGAGCTGAGGTCAAGAGTTGGAAGTTCAACTGACTGAGCTACTCAGATGTCACTTAGTACTTTTGTAAATTCTACATGTAGGATCTGCTTAGCTATTTTTGGTATTGAATTTCTATAATAATCTCACATTGCATTTTATAGATCAGAGTTTGAACCCATACAGCAGAACTAACTTTATAGGCATAAAGTTAGCTCTACCCCAGGCATATTTGGCAATGTCTGGAGACATTTCTTATCTTCATAACCGGGGAGGTGTTACTGGCATCTAGTGGGCAGAGACCAAGGATGCTATCCACATCCTATAATGGAACAGGCAGCTTTCTGCTGCAAAGAATTACTTAGCCACAGTGTCAAGTTTGAGAAACCCTATCCTCGGGTAATTTCAGCCTGAGAGGCAGATTATTAATCTGGCTGAAAGGCTTTCCTTTTAGTTGGGAGTCAGAGTTGAAATAAAATTTGATTTTTTATCCAGAGTGGTACAACCATACTGAAAGGCTATGTTACTTTTTTTGCTTTGATAGTGGTAAAGGGTTTTTGTCCATTTGTTTCTATTGAAGTTCGATTTGCCAATATATGGTATGACACCCAGTGCTCATCCCATCAAGTGCCTTTCTCAAAGTCCGTCCCAAGTCACCCCAACTCCCTGCCCACCTCCCCTTCCATAACCCTTTGCTCATTTCCCAGAGTTAGGAGTCTCTCATGGTTTGTCTCCCTCTCTAATTTTTCCCACTCATTTTCTCTCCTTTCCCTTATAATCCCTTTCACTATTTCTTATATTCCTTGTATGAGTGAAACCATATGATGATTGTCCTTCTCCAATTGACTTACTTCACTCAGCATAATGTCCTCCAGTTCCATCTGCATCGAAGCAAATGGTGGGTATTCACCCTTTCTGATGGCTAATATTCCATTGTATATATAGACCATACTTTCTCTATATATATTCATCTATCAAAGGACCTCGAGGCTCCTTCCACAGTTTGGCTATTGTGGACATTGTTGCTGTGAACATTGGGGCGCAGGTGTCCCGGCATTTCACTGCATCTGTATCGTTGGGGTAAATCCCCAGCAGTGCAATTGCTGGGTTGTAGGGTAGCTCTGCTTTTAACTCTTTGAGGAACCTCCACACAGTTTTCAAGAGTGGCTGCACCAGTTCACATTCCCACCAAGAGTGCAAGAGGGTTCCCTTTTCTCTGCACCCTCTCCAACATTTGTTGTTTCCTGTCTTGTTAATTTTCCCCATTCTCACTGGTTGTGAGGTGGTATCTCATTGTGGTTTTGATTTGTATTTCCCTGATGAAAAGTGATGCAGAGCATTTTCTCATGTGTTTATTGGCCATGTCTATGTCTTCTTTGGTGAAATTTGTTTATGTCTTTTGCCCATTTCATGATTGGATTTTTTGTTCCGTGGGTGTTGAGTCTGATGAGTTCTTTATAGATCTTGGATACTAGCCCTTTATCTGATATGTCATTTGCAAATATCTTCTCCCATTCTGTAGGCTGTCTTTTAGTTTTGTTGACTGTTTCTTTTGCTGTGCAGAAGCTTTTTATCCTGATTAAGTCTCAATAGTTCATTTTTGCTTTTGTTTCCCTTTCCTTCATAGATGTATCTTGCAAGAAGTTGCTGTGCCCAAGTTCAGAAAGGGTGTTGCCTGTGTTCTCCTCTAGGATTTTGATGGATTCTTGTCTCACATTTAGACCTTTCAACCATTTTGAGTGGTATAAATGGTATCTTTGTGTCTGGTGTAAGAGAATGGTCCAGTTTCATTCTTCTGTATGTGGTTGTCCAATTTTCCCAGCGCCATTTATTGAAGAGACTGTCCTTTCTCCAGTAGATATTTTTTCCTGCTTTGTCGAATGTTAGTTGACCATATAGTTGAGGGCCCATTTCTGGGTTTTCTCTTCTGTTCCATTGATCTATGTGTCTGTTTTTGTGCCAGTACCACACTGTCTTGATGATCACAGCTTTGTAGTACAGCTTGAAATCTGGCATTGTGATGCCCCTGGCATTGGTTTTTTAAGTATTCCCCTGGCTATTTAGGTCTTTTCTGGTTCCATACAAATCTTGAATTATTTGTTCCAACTTTCTGAAGAAAGTCTATGGTATTTTAATAAGATTGCATTGAATGTGTACATTGCCCTGGGTAGCATAGACATTTTCACAATATTCATTCTTCCAATCCATGAGCATGGAATGTTTTTCCATGTCTTTGTGTTTTCCTCGATTTCTTCCGGAAGTGTTCTGTAGTTTTTAGGGTATAGATCTTTTTCTCTTTGGTTAGGTGTATTTCTAGGTATCTTATGGTTTTGGGTGTAGTTGTAAATGGGATTGACTCCTTAATTTCTCTTTCCTCAGTCTCATTGTTAGTGTATAGAAATGCCACTGATTTCTGGGCATTGATTTTGTATCTTGCCACATTGATGAATTCCTTTATGAGTTCTAGCAATCTGGGGGGGGGGAAGCTTTGGGTTTCTATATACAGTATCATGTCATCTGTGAAGAGGGAGAGTTTGACTTCTTCTTTGCCAATTTGAATGCCTTTTATTTCTTTTTGTTGTCTGATTGCTAAGGCTAGGATTTCTATTATAATGCTGATTAACAGTGGTGAGAGTGGACATCCCTGTCGTGTTCCTGATCTTAGGGGGAAGGCTCCCAGTGTTTCCCCAATTGTGAATGATATTTGCTGTGGGCTTTTCATAGATGGCTTTTAAGATATTGAGGAATATTCCCTCTATCCTTACACTCTGAAGAGTTTTGATCAGGAATGGATGCTGTATTTTGTCAAATGCTTTCTCTGCATCTGTTGAGAGGGTCATATGGTTCTTGTTTATCCTCTTGTTGATATGTCTATCATGTTGATTGCTTTATGAGTGTTGAACCACCCTTGCCTCCCGGGATAAATCCCACTTGGTCAGGGTGAATAATCCTCTTAATGTACTGTTGGATCCTATTGGCTAGTATCTTGTTGAGAATTTTTGCATCTGTGTTTATCAGGGATATTGGTCTATAGTTCTCCTTTTTCATGGAGCCTATGTGCGATTTTGGAATTAAGGTGATGCTGGCCTCATAAAATGAGTTTGGAAGCATTCCGTCCCTTTCTATCCTTCAGAACAGCTTTAGTAGAATAGGAATTATTTCTTCTTTAAACATTTGATATAATTCCCATAGGAAACCATCTGGCCCTGCACTTTTGTCTTTTGGGAGGTTTTTGATGACTGCTTCAATTTCCTCCTTGGTTATTGGCCTGTTCAGGTTTTCCAATTTGTTTTGGTAATTTGTGGTTTTCCAGAAATGCATACATTTCTTCTAGATTGCCTAATTTATTGGCATATAGCTGCTCCTAATACATTTTTAAAAATCATTTGTATTTCCTTAGTATTTGTTGTGATCTCTTCTCTTTCATGATTTTATTGATTTGAGTCTTTTTTCTTTTTAATAAGGCTGGCTAGGGGTTAACCTATTTTATTAATTCTTTCAAAGAACCAACTCTTGGTTTTGTTGATCTGTTTTACTGTTCTTATGGTCTCTATTTTATTGAATTCTACTCGAATCTTTATTATCTCTCTTCTTCTGCTTGGTGTAAGTTTTACTTGCTGTTCTTTCTCCAATTCTTTTAGGTGTGAGGTTAGCTTGTGTATTTGAGTTTTTTCCAATTTTTTGAGGGATGTTACTATTGCTATGTATTTTCCTCTTAGGACCACTCTTGTTGTATCCTAAAGATTTTGAATGGTTGTATATTCATTTTCATTAGTTTCCATGAATCTTTTAAAATTCTTCTCTAATTTCCTGGTTGACCCTTTCATCTTTTAGTAGGATGCTCTTTAGCCTCCATGTGCTTGAGTTTCTTCCTAATTTCTTCTTGAGCTTGAGTTCTAGTTTCAAAGCATTGTGGTCTGAAAATATGCAGGGGACAATCCCAATCTTTTGGTATCAGTTGAGACCTGATTTGTGATGCAGTATGTGGTCTATTCAGGAGAAAGTTCCATGTGCACTTGAGAAGAATGTGTATTCAATTGCTTTCAGATGTAAACTTCTGTATATATCTGTGAAATCCATCTGGTCCAGTGTATAATTTAAGGCCCTTGTTTCTTTGGTGATGCTGTGCTTAGAATATATGTCATTTGCAGAAAGTGCCATTTTGAAGTCTCCTACTAGTAGTGTATTATTATATAAGTATCTCTTCACTTTGGTTATTAATTGATTTATATACTTGGCAGCGCCCACATTAGGGGCATAAATATTCATGATTGTTAGGTCTTGTTGGATAGACCCTTTAAGTATGATATTGTGTCCCTCTTCATCTCTTACTAGTCTTTGGGATAAACTTTAATTTACCTAGTATGGTGATTGCTACTCCAGCTTTCTTTTGAGGACCATTTGAATGGTAAATGGTTCTCTGCCCCTTAATTTTCAGGCTGGAAGTGTCCTTAGGCCTAAATGAGTCTCTTGTAGACAACAAATAGATGCATCTTGTTTTTTATCCAGTCAGATACTCTGTGTCTTTTGATGTGTCTTTAAGCCCATTCATGTTCCGAGTAACTATTGAAGGATATGAATTTACTGTCATCATATTACCTATTCAGTCCCTGTTTTTGTGGATTGTTTCTTTGGGCGTCCTCTTTCTTTTACAGGATTCCCCTTAATATTCCTTGCAGAGCTGATTTGGTGGTCACATATTCTTTCAATTTCTGTCTATCGTGGAGGCTCTTTATATCTCTTTCTATTCTGAATGAGAGCCTTGTTGGATAAAGTATTCCTGGCTGCATGTTCTTCTCATTTAGGACCCTGAATATATCCTGCCAGCCCTTTCTGGCCGGCCAGGTCTCTGGGGAGAGGTCTGCTGTTAATCTCATATTTCTCCCCATATAAGTTAAGAATCTCTTGTCTTGAACTGCTTTAAATATTTTCTCTTTGTCATTGAAATTTGCAAATTTCACTATAAAATGTCAAGGTGTTGAATGGTTTTTATTGATTTTTTAGGGGGGAGGTCCTGTCTATCTCTTGTATCTGAATGCTGGTTTCCTTCCCCAGATTTGGAAAGTTCTCAGCTATGATTTGTTCAAATATACCTTGTGGTCCTCTCTGTCTCTCAGTCTTTTCTGGTCTCCCAATTAGATGTATATTCCTCATTCTCCAGGTATCATTTATTTCCCTAAGCCTTTACTCATGGGCTCTTAATTGTTTTTCTCTTTTTTTCCTCAGCTTTCTTTCTTATCTTCAACTTGTCTTCTATGTCACTCACTCTTTCTTCTACTTCATCAACCCGAGCAGTTAGAACGTCCGGTTTGGATTGCATCTCATTTAATCTATTTCAAATTTTGGCCTGATTAGCTTTCCATTCTGCAGTAACAAAGTCTCTAGAGTCCTCTACATTTTTTTTTCCAGAGCCACCAGTAGCTTTATAATTGCACTTATGAATTGAATTTCTGACATTGTATTGAAATCCAAATTCTGTAACTCTGTGGCAGAGTATATTTCTGATTCTTTCTTTTGTGGTGAATTCTTCTTTCTAGTTATTTTGTCCAGTGCAGAGTGTCTATATGAGTGGGCTGAGTCAAAAATATCAACCATGACCTAAGTACAATACACCCTAGATGATTCTGAAGAGGTCAGAGACCAGAAAATAAAAGCAAAAGAAGAACAGAACAAAGTATAACCACTAAAGTGAAACAAATTTAAAACAAAAAGCCAAAATCCAAAACAAAGAAGAAGAAAAAAGAAAAAGAAAAAAAAAAAAAAAAAGAAAAAAAAAAAAAAAGAAAAAGGTACAGAAAGGAAGAAAAAGGGGAAAAAAGGAGGAATGGTGGTGGTGGTGGTGAGAAAGTGGTAATGGAGAAAGAATGTGACCTAAGGGGTCCTAGAGGGTGATCCTCCTGGTCCCGAGTGTATTTTGTATTTTGTATTTTGTATTTTGTTTCATATGTTAGAACATGCTCAGTCCCAAATTTATATAAACGGCAATACTTGTCGAAAGGCTCAACATTGACCACCGAAACATAAACAAGATAAAAGAGGGGGAGAATGGGAAGTAAGAGAGAATATAATCTCACACAATGAACCATCACGGTGTTCCACTTGGTTCTGGGTGTATGCTGGTCATGTTTTAGAAGGTATTAACTTCCACCATTGTAAAACAAAATGAGGCAGAAAAACAAAAAACACAGAACAAAAACCCATATCTTGTAAATCTCCCAACATTAAAGTGAAAACATTGAAGGGAATCCAGAAGAGAAAAATACATCTAAGACAAGTAGAAATATGAAAGTATTTGTAGAAATATGAAAGTCTGAAAGGAAAAAACTTAAAAATGAAAAGGTGGTAAAATATTGTAGTTAAGGTGGGAAAAGAGAAAAAATATTGGAAATTTTTAGTCTGATATAAAAAAGAGTCATAATGGAAAAGGAAAAAAAAAAAAAACGGTACCCTCTAGTTCTATATACTATTTTCCCTCGTTTTTCCCCCAGTCTTGGAGCTTTCCAGTGCTGCTTGGTCAAGAACTTGTTCTTCCCCTGTCCTTCCAGCTGGTCTGGGAGAGGGGTTGCTGTGGTGATTCAGGTGTGTGTACCTGGGGGAAATGCCCTGCCCCCTGCTGGGTGCTGGGCTCAGTGGGAACTAGTTACCCAGAGAGACCTCAGTCCCCTGGCAGCCCCGCCCCTCCCAGGCACGAGGTGACACAAGGAGGAACAACAACCCTGGTGGTGGCCAGGCCTGCAGCTCTGGAGTCAGCTACACCTGTAGCCACCCACTGCTCCCAGTCTGCACTGGCCTAGATGCTCCTGGGGCAGTGGGGGGTGCTGATCTGCACAGCTTGAGGGCACCTGGTGGCAGGAGAGTCCTCGCTGTCCTGTGCTCTCCCCACCTCTACCTGTCCCAGGGGGATGCAGGATTCCTAGCTCTCTCCGCTGGGGCGCCCTGGGACCTGCACTCCCAGGGCCACCTCTCCAGCAGGGATTGGGGCTCAGCCACCTCCGTCCAGAGCCCCTGCCTGACTCCCTGGCTTCTCCCTGATGCCCTGGGGGCTGCGCCCTCCAGCTCTTTACCAATGGGTCCATGGTTTATGGAGCACTTTCCCTTGGGTGCCCCTCCTTTCATAGTGACCCCCGGAATCTGGAAGCTTCCCTGCCCCTCCTGCTTGATTTCCCTGCTGAACACATTTCTGTCCAGGAAAACTCAGGTGATGATTTTTAAAGTCCCTACTTCCCCAGGGCTAGGTTTTCCTGCCCTGAGGCTCACACCAACCTGCCTTAGCCCAGGTCCTCGAGGGCCCCTCCCCCACTTGATTCTGTTTTAATTTTTTCCACCTCCTATCTTGTTAGAAGCCAAAACCCTTCTCTGTGTAGCATTCCAGCTGTTCTCTCTTTAAATCTCAGGTTGAATTCGTACATGTTCAGGATCTGTTGAAAGTTATCTAGGTGAGTTGGTGGGGCCAGGTGAGTTGAGGCCCCTACTCTCCTGCTGTTTTGCCATGCCCTCTTGGTAAAGGGTTAAAATATATACACATTCAAATTTGTATTTAAATTAAATGGTGTGTAATAAATCAAATAGTAAACTTTACAGTGTTGCTGTGATCTCTAATATTATAGCTTTAGAAGTAATGCTTTAAGTGCTTTTTTGTGTGTCTCATTTCCCTCTTCAGATTCCTTTTTTTTCTAACTTGAGACAAATAATTCAGCAAGCCTCTAGATTTTGTGTGACTGTGATATTTATGTTTACCATATTTTCTCTACACTTTTAAGTTTCATCTTTTTTTATGTTTCATTTCCTCAAATCTTTCCATGATTTGTGTCATTCATTAAATAAATGTTTATTAAGTGACAACTGTCCAGATACTGTTCTATATGTTATTGTCCTACAGTAATGAATAAAATAGACAAAAATCCAAGAAACCAAGGAATGTATAGTCTAGTCTGGTGGAGTGAGATAATAAACAATGCACCCCAAAATTACATAGGTATGAGTACTATTGACACAAGTAAAGCAAGAAAGAAGAAATAGAGAGCCATGGTGAGGGGATGGGGATGAAATTCTATAGTAGCCGGGTACAGACTCACTAAGAAGATGACTTTGGGCAAGCACCTAAAGAAGAGGAGGGAGTGAGCCATGAGCATATCTGGGAGAAGTGTGTTCTAGGAAGAGGAAACTGCAAGTGCAAAAGTCTTGAGGCTGGAGTGTACTTGGTATATTTGAAGGTAGCAGAGTCCATGTTGCTGGAAGACAGTAAAACAGAGATGAAGAAGAGGACAATGGAGTCAGAGAGGCCACGAATGGGAAAATCAAGTTTTATGGGAAGATTTGGAAGGCCTATTCAAAAAATTTTGGCTTTTACTCTGCATAAGATGGGGATCCACTAGAGGCTGTTGAGTAGAAGCACGACAAAATCTGACTTGTGTTTTAAAATGACCACTTTTGGACACTACATGGAGAATAGACTAGAAAGGCAAGAGTGGAAGAAGGGAGATCAGTAAGGAAACTAGAAAGTTTGGACCAGAATGCTAACACTGGTAAGTGGCATATTGATTTATTAATTTATTGAAGATTCGGCTTATAGAAAAAAGAGCCAAAAGTTTTAGCTGGCTAAGTAGAGGACTGATATAGTAGATTGTTCTACTGTTTATGAAATATTTCAGTTTCCTCAATGTAGAGTTTCTTCCTGTGAGGGAATACACATCTGTCTGATTGAAATTGGGAGGCCATGTGATTTGTGATTGACCATTTGACCAATAATAAGTAAGCAGGAGCTTTAAGATCTACAATTTGGCTCACTGCATCACTTTTTCTTCAGCAACAAAGCCAGCAATGCTTCAGCTAATGGCTACTCTGTTTGGTTCCTAGAAAAAAGCCAATGTGAATTATAACTGGAGAGATGTACTGATGATACATGGCAAGACACAAATCTTTATTGTTGGAAACCAGTAACATGTTCAGGTTGCAGCATCACCCAGCTTTGCCTGACTAATAGAAATGTAGTTGGCATTCCCTGAAATGAAAACATCTGATAGAGACAGAGGTCTTAGGTGTGTTTGGAGTTACCAGACTGAGAAGTGCAGCTAGGAAGGTAGGAGGATAACCAGGATGTGAAGTGTACTGGAAGCAAAGTGAACAAAATATAGCAAGAATGATCACCTGTGTCCTAGAGTACTTATAAGTCAAGTGGGGTCAGGTCTAGGAATTGACCTTTGAATGCAGCAATGTGGAGATCATTGATGATCTTGCCATGAGCTGCTTAGGTAGAGTGGTCTGGAGAGAGCTTGAATGAGATGGGCTACGGAGAAATTGGTGGAGAGAAGTGAGTCACCAAAGATAGATACTAACTTTTTTAAGAAGCTTTCCTATAGAGGTGAGTGGAGAGATGATGAACAGTGAAATGGGGTCAAAAAAGTTTTGGTATTTTGTTTTGTTTTGTAACAGCATATTAATATGCTGATGGGAATTATACAGCATAGAGGGAATTAACTGATGGAGCATGAGAGAGAGGAGAAGAGCTGGAGAGATACCTTTTACTAGGTGGGAAGGGGTTGAATGCAGTACACAAATTGCGATGTTGATGGTGATAGGACCACATATAGTTCATTTATAGGAACAAAAATGGAAGGGGATCCCTGGGTGGTTCGGTGGTTTGGCGCCTGCCTTTGGCCCAGGGTGCGATCCTGGAGTCCCGGATCGGGACTGAGTCGGGCTCCCGGCATGGAGCCTGCTTCTCCCTCCTCCTGTGTCTCTGCCCCTCTCTCTCTCTCTGTGTCTATCATAAATAAATAAACAAATCTTAAAAATTAAAAAAATAATAATAAAAAAGGAACAGAATGGAAAGAAGGGAGGTGGATACAGATGGAGGTCCATGGGTACAAGTGGGTGGAGTGAGAACTTCTGGCACTTCTGGTTGTTTCTCTTTCTCATTAAAACTGGAAGCAAGGGCATCCACTGAGTGCGAGGATGGGTAAGGAGCTGTTGGAGATTTGACATGGTTACACATTTTTGTCCATCCATGTTTAGCTGGATGTGGGATAAGTATGGAATATTGGAAAGATGCGTTTAGCCATGGTGTGAGGTTGTCCTACAAATCCAGCAAAGCAAAGGAAGAGAAAAGGTTTAAGAATATATTGAGAGGCATAATTATAATAGGACTAGCCATGGAATTTTAGAAGGGAAGTGAGGAGTGAGACGGTGAAGAGGTATTCCTGTGCATGTATTGTTGAAGTTGGAGACTAGAAGTGATAAAGTAAAGAAATAGAAGCTGTTGGCTGGCAAATGGGCTGCTTAAACTATAGATTACAGAAAGGCTGCGATAAATGCTGACAGGGTCTAGGGTATGTCTATGACACTGAGCAACTGGGTAGGGCATAGGACAAGATCTTAAAAGTTTTTGACACTGAAGGTGACCTAAATCATCCAAATTCTTTTCTTAAACATTTCCTCTCATTTAAATCCCTCAATTATGCTCACTTTCATTTTTCATGACTTCAATCCATATAAATTTCAAATTATTAGAACAAATTTCACAGTTTAGTTCAACTAACACTTGAAGCATCATGCAGAATCTCTTTGGCTTACTTTAGATTTATATAGAACGAAAATGCACAAAGTCACACTGAATAAGGAAGGAGTTTGTGGCTCTCTGCTCCTCCCCATTTGACAGACAGCAGCATCTTCTGGTGCAGTGCCAGCCATGTCCCCGAGATATATTGGTGAAGGTCGGAGTGAATGGATTTGGCCATATGGGGCACCTGGTCACCAGGGCTGCTTTTAGCTCTGGCAAAGTGGATATTGTCACCATCAATGACCTCTTCATTGACTTTGACTACATGGTGTACATGTTTCAGTATGATTCCACCCAAGGCAAATTCCACGGCACAGACAAGGCTGAAAATGGGAAACTTGTCATCAATGGGAAGTCCACTCCACCTTCCAGGGGTGAGATCCCGCCAACATCAAATGGGGTGATGCTGTGGAGTCCACTGGGGTCTTCACCACCATGGAGAAGGCTGGGGCTCACTTGAAGGGCGTGGCCAAGAGGGTCATCATCTCTGCTCCTTCTGCTGATGCCCACATGTTTTTGGTGGGCGTCAACCATGAGAAATATGACAACTCCCTCAAGATTGTCAGGAAAGCCTCCTGCACCACCAACTTCTTGGCTCCTCTGGCCAAAGTCACTCATGGCAACTTCGGCATCATGGAGGGCCTCATGACCACTGTCCATGCCATCATTGCCACCCAGAATACCATGGTTGGCCCCTCTGGGAAGCCGTGGCATGACGGCCAAGGGGCTGCCCAGAACATCATCCCTGCTTCCACTGACACTGCCAACGCTGTCAGCAAGGTCATCCCTGAGCTGAACGGGAAGCTCACTTGCATGGCCTTCTGTGTCCCCACCCCCAACATGTCAGTTATGGATCTGACCTGGAGAAAGCTGCCAAATATGACAACATTAAGAAGGTGGTGAAGCAGGCATCAGAGGGCCCCTTCAAGGGCATCCTGGGCTACACTGAGGACCAGGTTGTCTCCTGTGACTTCAACAGTGACACCCGCTTTTCCACCTTCAACGCTGGGGCTGGCATTGCCCTCAATGACCACTTTGTCAAGCTCATTTCCTGGTATGACAATGAATTCAGCTACAGCAACTGGGTGGTTGACCTCATGGTCTACATGGCCTCCAAGGAGTAAAGAGCCTCCTGGACCACCAGCTCCAATGAGAACAAGAGGAAGAGAGAGGCCCTCAGCTGCTGGGGAGTCCCTGCCCTTACTTAATCCCCCAACACAATGAGAATCTCCTGAACTCCAATTTATATCCCAGGCCCCTGAGGAAGGGGAGGGGCTTGGGGAGCCCTACCTTGCCATGTACCATCAATAAAGTATACTGTACCCCCTCCCAAAAGGAAGCAGTTTGTTGGGTATTATTTCAATAACTGAGATCAGTTCCTATCAAAGACGCTCTAATCATTTATTAAAATCTAAATATATTAGACTGTTAAAAATTGGTTATTTGTTCAGTATTTGGCTTAGTGTCACTTTTTATAAATTATTATCTTGGGATATCATCTCTTTCAGCATTATCCATTGAATTACTGATATTCTTAAGATGTTGACTAATGTTGCAGCCGCTATCTATTATGTTGTGAAAATCCGACATAGAAACAAGAGGTACAAAAAAAAAAAAAAAAAAAAAGAAACAAGAGGTACCTATCAAAAAAAGTGAGCCTGTTGTTTACTTTTAAATCTAGAGAAAGTTCTGTTTTTTACCTGACAAATCATAGCGTTATAAGTTAACTTTGAAAGTCAGAACACCAGGTAAGTTTTGAATGCTTAGAAAAAGTTGATGGTAACTCTTTTTTTTTTTTTTTTGAGAGAGAGAGACAGAGTGAGAGAGAGAGGGAGAAAGAGGGAGAGAATCTCCATACCCAGCATGAGAGCATGAGCCCGATGCAGAGGTTGATCTCACAGCCCTGAGATCATGACCCCAGACAAAATCGAGAGTCAGGTGCTTACCCGACTGAGCCACCAGGCACTCCTGATGGTAACCTTTTGATCACCTTCACTCATTTCCCTTCCCCTGTACCCCTGTCTCTGGAAACCACCGATCTGTTTTCTGTTTCTATGAGTTCATTTTTTTTATATTCCACATATAAGTGAGATCACTTTTGCCTTTCTCTGTCTGACTTATTTCACTTAGCATAATGCCTTCAAGGTCCATCCATCTTGTCACAAATGGCAGGATTTCTTTTTTTTATTGATGAGTAACATTCCGTTGTGTATATATATATACATACCACATCTTTATTCATTCATCTGTTGATGGACACTTAGGTTGTTTCCATGTCTTACCTATTGTAAATGGTTTTGCATGAACATGGGATGTGGATATCTCTTCAAGACAGTAGTTTCAGAGGTGGAATTGCTAGATCATATAGTAGTTTTATTTTTAATATTTTGAGGAACCTCTGTTTTTAATATTTGGCAGTTTCCATAGTGGCTACACTGATTTACATTCCATGGGCCATTGTTTTCATTCACAAGGTTCCTAGCCATTTGTTATGATTTTCCAAAGCTATGACATTAGTTCAATCTTATGTTAGTAAGTAAAGCCCAAACTGGTTCTAAATGAGGATGAGAGTGGAGGAGTTGTGGAATTAGCTTGAGGAGGTTTTCCAAACTGCACATTCCTAGCTCCATTATCTCTGCAGAGATGTAGATATTTTCCTGCAAACTCCCATTTCACTTATCTATCTATAACACACATCCGCAAGTTTTTATTTGCTTCTAATTGGCAAAATTTAAACTAATACCTAAAAACTAACAATTTTGCTTAGTGAAAAACTATATAGAGAATTAGAATGTAGTAGAAAGGAGGTAATATGTTTTTTAGTTTTTTGGAACATAAAGTTCTACAACCTTTTATTTAACCATATTTTGAATCTTAGTTCAAAAATCCAAATCACATATATTCATAAGCAACTATATTTTTGTCTCTACTAGGTCCTTCCTAGAATTACTCCTTTAGGAATATAGGAAGGGTATGTGTGTGTGTGTGGGGGGAAATACTGTGCCATGCATCTGTCAAATAACTATTCTTTCTTGTTACTATCACATTTTCAGTAATACTCATTAGATATCATGACATATGTGTTGTTGTGCTAGGCACTATTTACACTTGCCAAAGGTGCAGCACAATTATCACCTGTTTCCGTCACAAGCTCTTCTAGCTCTCTGTGGGATGAAAGAGTGTCTTCTTTTTCACTCCTTGGTGGGTGGTCTGTTGATTTGGGCTGACAACTGCACAGTATGTACTCATTTGGCAAATGACACCAAGACTGTGGCATTTCTTGCTCTGTTTATAATAAGACTTAGTGATTCAGGGGATGAAGAATTTATCACATATACCTCAAATATTTGATGCAGAGGTAGTATGTTGGGTACAGAGAAACTCTTTATGCATAAGAACCATCCAAACAGAAAACAAAACAAAAACTAAAAAGAAAGAGATTAGGGTTATATATAATAAGGAAATGACTAGCTCATATGTATAGTAGCAGCATTGCAGTTTTTGAAATTGAGAAAGAAATTATATACTGCCTTGTATTATTAGTTCTCCAACTAGAGAAGACTGAGGTCAGGATGCAAATATTAGACCCGTTTGTGTCTGGAGCGACTGAAGATGGTGCCTGTGCAAAGTATATGTTCAGGGGATGTGTATCAACTTACTGACTGATTAATTTAAAAAATAAGTAGATTTTTGTGCTTGGGTGATATTGAAGTTAATTTTGATTTAACACTGAGTATAACTTTGATGTTTATTTATTTTTTATTTTTTGTAACTCATGAATATATAATTAAAAATTCTTAACATTTTAGCAAATTAAATCCAATAAGATGGAAGAAGTGTAACACATTATGACTAAGTGAGGTTTATTCCAGGAGTGCTAGGTTGAATTAATATTTAGAAATTAATTGCTGGAATTTACTTTATTAATGAATGGGGGGAAATCATTTCAGTAGATACAAAAAAGCATTTGAAGTCATCCAATATCCATTCCTGATAAAGATGCGAAGGAACTTGAAATCAATCAGAACTTGCTCAACTTCCTTAATATTTAATGGTGAAAGTCTGAATATTTTCCCCTTGGATCAGGAACAAGGCAAGAATGTTTGCTCTCAACACTTCTATTTAACAGTGTATGGTGGATCTAACCAGTGCAATAAAGCAAGAATTTTTAAAAAGCTATCTATAAACTCTGATATTTTAAACCTTATTTGTGAAAATTACATTTAATTGTATAGCCTATGTATAGCCTTGTATTCTTTGTTAGCTAATACAGTTTTCAAAAGTCAGGGATTTATTACTTATGGTGTTTAGCACATACTAGATGCTCAGTAAATAATAGATAAATCAAAGAAATCCAAGGGAAAAATGCAGCTATAGAATTGACATTTTTTTTCCTCATTGCTTAAGCCTTAACCCTCCGTAATGGATTTGAGTGAGTGACTGTGGCAGGAATAGTCCCCCATCTATCAAGGCCCAGGCCCTCCTCTGCTTTAATAAAAGGACAATAGCCAGACAAGGCCCAGATTTCACTTTTCCTTCTCCATTGCCTTTTTTTAAAAATGTATTTTATTCTTTGAAGTCACTAAAATTTTCAGACCTCTTTGTCTCAGTAGTTTAGCTCATCCTAACCAATGCAGTTTTAAAATTTGGTTATACATATAATGATAAAAAACTTTGTGATGCCACCAACAAAATACTAGTCAATGCTTAAAATAAATTCAGATATATATTAGGTACTACATAAGGATAAAAAATAAAGGATATTATGACCACTTTCAAAGAAAGAAAACATTTTTAAAGCATAGGTTTGGGGGGCCAACTTATAGGACGAGACTATCTCATACAGAGAACTGGATTTCTGGTGCTCTGAAATGACCTGAGACCCGAGTCTTGATTTTGCCATTCTGGTAGCTGCGTGATCTCAGGAACCTGGGCTTTGGATTTCTCATCATCAGTGACTACAGCTATTTCTAAGGAAACTATATTTAGGGAAGAAACCCTGTTTTTATTTTTTTATTTTTATTTTTTTTGTTTTTTTTTTTGAAAACCTGTTTTCAAAGTAAGAGTTTCTTGACCAATTTGAGAATGTAATCAGCTTTTAGTTAGTTTTGTCCTACCATAGCCTGCTTCTATTGCTATATACAATATTCATTCTTTGTGAATTGCAAGTAGAACTTCATTAGATTTTCTTAAAATCATCACTTACTCAGGTTCTGTCACCTTCCTGCTTTAGAATATAATTTTTAAATTTTCAAAATTAGTACTACATGGAATATATCTATTTCTATATTTAATAGTATAATGAATAAATGCATTTATTTGTATCCAATAGTATATTGAATATATTTAATAATATTTAGTGGCATATTGAATAAATCTATTTTCCCCACGTCTAGGTCTAGGGCATCATGTCCTTCCTGTAAAAGGAATGAGCTAGATTATTTACTCTCTAAGGTTCTTTTCTAAAAAATAATATGTATTCTTATAAGAGGAAGTTGGCCTAAGTGCACTAATGGGAAGCATTGAGCAGAGGTGGACAGGCTGGTCAACCTCAAGGCTGTCATAGGCAGGGAGGATTTGTTTTCACTGGGGAATTGCTGTTTATCTAGTAGCAACACTTTTTGGATTTCATATTCACTGTTAGTTTTTCTCTCTGCAGCTGCCCTGTTCCACTACACCACACTGGCACTGTCTTTTTAAGGCCTACTTTAACTCCATCCAAGTTCCCGCAAATCTTTACTTCTCCTAGCGGGTAGGCACAGACAAGGCCATGAAATGTGCAATGCCTCACTTCTCCAGTAGGGGCGCTGACCGCTATGTCTGATTTAACTGAAATTCCCTTTGGGTTTAGGGTTCAGATTGTGAAATGTAATTTTTGCATGTGATCCCTCCTTAAACATATTTTTATTTTATTTTAAATACTTACTGTGTTTTATTTAATACACATATTTTATATACAACACCTTTACAGTAGTTAGCAGTTTTCATATAAACAACATAGTACTTGAGGCTCTGAAATTTTTAATTATGGAGCAAAACATTTGATTCAAGATACAGATCCTTCCGGAGGTACCTGGGTGGCTCAGTCAGTTGGGCGACCCACCGTTCGTTTCAGCTCAGGTCATTGTCTCAGGGTCCTAGTTTGGAACCCTGCGAGGGCTCCCTACTCAGCAGGGAATCTGCTTCAGGATTTTCTCCCGGTCTCTCTCTGCCCATTCTCCACTCACGTTCTCGCTTTCTTTCTCTCACATAAATAAATAAGTCTTTTTTTAAAAAAGGATACAGACCATTCCAAGTAAAGTTCCTAATTCTTAAAAGCTACCGTCATCTTTGCCTAAGAATTTGTTGTTGCCCTGACTGTTTGGCCTGACTCTGCCAGTACCCATCTATCTTTGCCCACTTCTTAAGAGCATTTATATTTAAAATGTTATGAATGAAATATTTTCCTTTCTCCTTCAGCTTGTAGCAACAGGGAAGTCCTGACATTAAGATGACGTTACCCATTATACACACAGTATCTGGCAGCTCTTTCTTCCTCTCCCACTGCCAGCTAACTTAATATGTATACAGTGGGATGTCCAGGTATCAAGGCTCATTAAATACACAGTAAGAAGTTGAGAAGGAGAAAAAGAGCTCAAAGTCTATGTCAATCCCTCCCAGAGAAGCTAAAAGGCAAAAAGGTCAAAGTTTCCCTGTGTATGTTTAAAATTTTTTTTAATGAAAGAAGACACTGTTTTTATGTTCTGTGTGTCCAAGTGTTAACAGGATGAGAAACACTTTGTTCACATTCCCTTGTAACCTTGAACTGAGAATGTTGAAGTTCTTGCCTTTTTTTTTCATTACGTCCCACAGAAAGGTTATTCCAAATTCACTTGGCAATATCCAGACAAGCTATTTCCTAATCTCAAAATAGCTTTTTCTTTTGAGTCTTTCCCAAAAGCCTTAAAATACATTCATGAACTATATACATACTTCATTTACTAAACTTCTGGATTGAAAATCCTTAAGAGAAAAAGAAAACTTGAAGAAGAAGAACTTAAATATTGTAAATCTATTTGAACAGAAAAGACATAACAAATTATCTTTTTACTAATAAATATAGAGTAGTATACATTCATACTCAGAAAAGAATGACACTGATACCAGGAAGCTTAATTTTGGTTGTTCCTGCTGTGGTTTATAATAAAGTATTAACTTTTCAACCATAAAACATTTTTATTTAAAATAAAATTATTCATTGAGATGCAAACAAGAAGCATTATTATAAAGTGATTCAAAATTGGAAATCCTCTTCCAAGGGTTCTGCGTGGTGTGGATTTTCTCCCAAGGAAATGAATTCCATTTTCTAAGATAGTACACTCATTTCTTTCCTCAGTCCACAAATACTTGTTGACTGCCAACTGGTATTGAGCTAGTATTATGATACAATAGTGGAGGAAATAGACATTAATCCAATAATCACACGCACATCTATATAATCACAGGCTGTAATCTGTATCATGAAGGAAAAGCATAGGGAACTTCCTCTGAAAGACTTGATTTAGGCTGAATCATAGGCAAGAAACTTATGAAAAAGTAACCCCTGAATTATGATTTGAAGAATGAATAGAAGACAAGTAGATAAAGAACAAGCCAGGTCAATGTGTGTGATGGTACTGAGGTGGGAAGCAGCATGGCATTTATGAAAATATGGAAGAAGGCCAGCATGTCTGGGGCATAGGGATTGAAGAAGGGAAGTATCCTTCAGGCAGGCTGGCTGTTGGAGTCTGAAGTCTAGCTAAGGAATAAATAGAGATTTGATATATGAATTAGTCCACATGTGTAACTTCCCAAGCAACCTGAGTTGGGATACATGGTGGGTAATATACTATTTTCTCCTATTTATCTGCTTCATTTAAAATTAGATTTCAATGTAGGTAGGAAAACTGAAAGGAGTGGGAATTGACTGGAAGGGGTCACAAGGAAACTTTGTGGGGTGATGGAAATGTTCTATACCTTGTTTGGACTGCTGTTTATATGGGTGTGCATGTTTAACAACTCACTGAATTACATTTTACCTCAATTAAGAAAAAAACATTTGTGGCCTAATATGAAAAATATGTTCAGCCTTGTTAGTAGTCAAATTAAAATAAAAATAGAATTAAAAAAATAAAATCTAAGGATGCCTGGGTGGCTCGGTGGTTGAGCCTTTGGCTCAGGGTGTGATCCCGGAGTCCCAGGATCAAATCGCACGTAGGGCTCCCTGCATGGAGCCTGCTTCTCCCTTTGACTGTGCCTCTCTCTCTCTCTCTCTCTCTCTCTGTGTCTCTCGTGAATAAATAAATAAAATCTTAAAAAAATAATTAAAAAATCTAGCTAAGGATTGTGATCCCTGGCTTGCTTTTTTTTTTTTTCTTTTTTTTTTTTTTTTTTTTAATTTTTTTTATTTACTTATGATAGCTACAGAGAGAGAGAGAGAGAGAGAGAGAGAGAGGCAGAGACACAGGCAGAGGGAGAAGCAGGCTCCATGCACCGGGAGCCCGACGTGGGATTCGATCCCGGGTCTCCAGGATCGCGCCCTGGGCCAAAGGCAGGCGCCAAACCGCTGCGCCACCCAGGGATCCCCCTGGCTTGCTTTTAAACAAAGAGGTAGCAAGACCACATGGATGTCTAACCAATCGCTTTTCCTCTGCTATGGAGGATACATTAGAGGGGGAGATAAAAATGGATGAGGGAAGACCAGCTCAGGGCCTACTAAAATGGTTCAGGGGAGAATTGATAGCAGTAGTGGTGGAGAGAGGAAAGTAGGGAGGTCCAAGGGACTTCTAGAAGATAAAATCAATAGGAGAAAACCTACCTACTGAACCTCAAAAACATCTTCCCAATTGTTGAAAGGCAGATAGTATTTATGTGACATCAGCAAAGGTGGCTGCTGAAGAAGGTAGATTGATATAGACCCTGGTAACATGGTAAAAGTTTCACTCAGAAACAGGAAAGCCAAAGTTATGGCAAGATAGCAGCCAAACTAAGGTCGGCAGCAACAGCTGGGAGTTCTCTTGGGAAGGCTTCCTGAATGAAGCAACAAAGCTTGACATTCAATACTGGTTATATATGGAGTGGCTCATGATTTCCCAGGCAGCTTTGTTCATGCCCCAAAGTAACCCAAGAAAGTGAAATTTGCCAAGTCACCTGACTTACCTTTGGGGCAGTTCCATGTGTTCTCGAAACATCTGTCTTTCTAGGATGCAACATGATAGTCAAAGTGCATCATCCTTCCCTCACTAGATGGGCGCTTCTGTTCTAGGAAGATTTTGGCATGGGGAGTTGGAAGACCTGGGGCTAAATGCTGGTTCCAAACTTCTCTAGTGTGTGCATTTTAGAGGTGGTTTCCCTCATATTTAAGATGTGA
Source organism: Canis lupus dingo (assembly GCF_003254725.2). NCBI lineage: Eukaryota > Metazoa > Chordata > Mammalia > Carnivora > Canidae > Canis > Canis lupus. The sequence goes on along the minus strand of NC_064243.1, from coordinate 26,791,392 downwards.
TTGATAACATCTACAACCTTGCAGAGCTGTTGTGAAGGTTTGGTATGTGACAGGTGCTGTGCAAATATCAGCAACAACAATAATAACAATGCTAAGTAACTTTTGTTATTAAGATATCCTTTTCTCTCCTTTCTTTTTTAAAAAATATTTTATTCATGAGAGACACAGAGAAAGATGTAGAGACACAGGCAGAGGGAGAAGCAGGCTCCCCTCAGGGAGCCTGATGTGGGACTCGATCCCAGGACCCCGGGATCACGACCTGAGCCAAAGGAGACGCTCAACTACTGAGCCACCCAGGTGCCCCTCCCTTCTTTCTTTTATATAGTTTCACTCTTTGAGATTTTTTTTCACTCCAATAGCTTCAGCGATACCTTTCTTTGACAAATGTTAGGTATCATCAGATACTGTGCAATGTGATAAAGATAAAGGGGAGAAGATCCACTTTGTCTCAATCCTCTAGAACTTATGCTTAAAGAGATGAAAGCTAGGTCTACTCTGTGCAGAGATAACTGGCTATTCACCAGAAACTTAGGCCCCTTTTTCCTGGACACATGGTAGGTTACATTTCCTAGCCTCCCTTGCAGGTGGATATGGCCATGTGGCTCATTAATGGAATATAAGCTTCTGTTACTTCTGGACCAAGATTTTTAAGAGATAGATGTGCTTTGTCTACTCTCTCTTTTTTTCTCTTCGCTGGTTGGATGCATATGATAGTAAAGGATTCCAGGAGAAAGGCAAAGCCAAAAGATGGAAGATGCCTAGATCCCTGATTTGCCATGTGGAAGAGTACATTTTCCTGTCCAGAAAGACTTGCTTTAGACTTTTCATAAGCAACAACAAAAATAACTTCTATTGTGTTTGAGTCATTAGGAAGTTTTGTGCTTAATAAATACAGCAGTCAGCTACTCTAGACGTTCCTTTTCAGTTCAGATTTTCCTTCTCTGTTATGATCAATGGCCTTAATACATTTTTATTGTTGTCTTTGACAAGGCACTGTATCTCAGGATATTTAAACAAATTAATCTCACCTCTGAGACACTTTATGGACTATCTCTTTCTAATAATGGCCTCACCACTGGCCAAGATATACAAGCTTCACATAGAAGAGTCAGCTTTGACCCCCTCTTTCCTTTTCTGAGATATAATCAATTACCCATTTCTGTACCTTTTCATTTGTGATCCTTCTAGAATTTGACCTTTCCTTTGCAGCTCCTCTTCTATCATCAGTATTATTGAAAAAGATGTCTCTCTCAAGAGGTAAAGGGGCTAAAATTCAAGTCATGCATTCTGACACAGTGCTGTGTCCACTTGGAGGGATGGGAGGTTTTTTTTTCATAGTTTCCATAAATGTGCCAAAGGAAGTGCTTCCTTTCTACTCTGCCACAATTTCCTTGAAGGTGCCAGAAAGCCCTGTGACTGATACACTTATCAAGCCTTTAATGCTTCATGCTGAGGCAATGGTGAGCATCTACTGGTTTACAACATTCTCATTAGTTCCCCCTACTTCCAGTGTATCCTTTGAGCCCTTGCTTTATTAATCTTCCAAAATCATTTGTTAAGCATTCCTACTTAAGAAATTTCAGTGGCTACTCATCTAACAGAGTGAACTTGTACCTTGCATTCAAAGCTTACTGTGATCTAGAATCATCTCACTTCTCCAACCTTCTATTATTCTTTCCCATATTTCTCTATGTGAACAGCATTGGCCTTTTGGGAAAGAACATTCTTTGTTATACAATAATGTCCTAAGAATTATTTTAGCCACACTGAGAATATTTAGCCAAACTGAGCTCATCTGCTCAATGCCAGGAGAGCCTTCCAGGCAATGTGACAACAAACATGTCCATAGATTTTGGAGATGGGAACAGAACTGCCCTATTTGGTTGAGAACTTACATATCTATACCACCAACAAAACCCAGTATTTATTGAGTGTTTGTACCACTCTATTGTTCCCTTAATCAACACAAACAACCGCTCTCTGAGGAGGTGTTATTTTCCTGATTTTTTTTTCAATGAAAAAACTTTGGCTCCAGGAAGTGAAAAGATGTAACTAATAATACATAGCTATTGAGAGAAAGAAAGCTGGCTCAAAATGTACACTTGTATATTTCATCCAAACTGAGCCACTTGATGTTCCCTAAAATCCTTTGTTCTCCTTTGATTTTTCTCATTCTGTTGATTCTGCCTAGAACACCCTCAATTTTTTTCTACAAATCCCTTTATTTAAGCATGAGCTTAGGTGCCATCCCCTTCAGACACTCTTCTCTGACCCATCATTTCTGGGTCACTGGTGCTTTCTCCTCTGGTTAGCTGGTTTCACAGTCCACTTTAGACTATGCACACTGATTTTCTCCCATGTTGCATCATATACTCCCTGAAGACAGGGAAATATTTTTTTTTTTGTTGCTCAGAACTTCAGCACACAGTGCCTTTCATGTGCTAAGCATACATGAAAAAAGAAAAAAGAGCCCCAGTGATATGACAGAGTAGGAATATCATGGACTGAGGAGTTATTTTCACATCCAGGCTATATCACTTGCAACCATTGGTCTTGTGCATGTAATATAGTATCTCCTCAAGCTTCAGTTTTGCCGTCTGTAAAATTATTGAATCCAATGGGTTGAAAGGAGTAGATGAAAATATATAAAATACACAAAATATTGAACACATTTTAGGACAACTGAGAGAAGCTATTAGAAGTAATGATAAAAACATGAAATATTATGTCTTTAAAAAATTAATACAAACATTTTTCAATGCTGACCTAGACATTTTCCAGGAAGTCCAGGACTGCATTATCTCTTTGTGACCATGCTTGAGGCTAGTGTTTATTAAATGGTTTGGCTTGAATGCTCCCTTTTCTCACATTACTGAGGTTGGTTATGAGCCTGGGAAAGCTTAGAGAGATAGGGAAAGATTTCCCTAATACTCCCTATTAAGGTTCTGTGCAAACTTGGCTCCCTAGACACAGGCAAGGTTGGGGAAAAGAGGGGGTATGTTCATTCTGATCCCCACTCACAGAAATTTCACTGGGCCATTGCACATCTTACTGTAAGTCTGAAAAATTGTGATATTAATCCATTCATCCAACTACTATTTGTCATTTTTTAAGTTTCAGCTATGTATCTATATCATCCCAGGAACCAGAAAATACAGGGAGGAGGAAGACAATGTTCCTCATCCCAAAAACATCATTAAGAGGCCAGAGAGAGATGTAACAAATAAAATGAATATAGTTATCAATTTAAAAAGCATCTATAAAATTCAAACTCTTCTTGGATCTTAATTCCTGTGATTGAGTTGAAGACTATTTATAGTCTTTAAAATAACTGATAGAAAACAGCTCTTTTTCTCTAGTAATATTAAAGCAAAATAGGACCATTCATTACAAAAGCTAAGCCAACTGTGAAGTTAGAGAGAATAGCCCACACAAGGCCACCTTTATTTCTCATATCACTTGCAACTTTAGGAGGTCCTCAAAACTGGACTCGGTTTGATAATTCACCAGAAAGGCTCACAGAAGTCACTAGAAGCTGTTATGCTGATGGTTATGGCTTATTACAGAGAAAATATACATATTAAAATCAGCCAAAGGAAGAGACACAGAGAGTCCAAGACTGAACCGAATATGGAGCTTCCAGTTGTCTGCTCCCCGTGGAGATAGGACAAAGTTACTTCCCCAGTATTAATGTGTGACAGTCAGCATTGAGTTCTGTCAAAGAGTAAAACTCCCCTAATATTAGTGTCCAGAATTTTTAGCAGGGCTTCATCATGTAAGCATGATTTATTGCCCATTTGGTTGATTTCTGTTTCCAGTTTCTCCAAAGATCAACTGAGATCACATGACCCCAAACTCCTACTCCAAATGTATTGTTATGGTCTGGTGTGGCCTGTCCCTATTCTAAATCACATTGTTAGACTACTCAGTGTGACTCAAGGTCCCAGACAAACAATGACACTTGTATCAGGCATGACATTCTCAGGGCCTAGAGATTCCCTCTGAGTAGCCAATGACAAAGGCCAGACGTTTCTATGGGCAGGGTTACATTCTTTACTACAAATATATTTGCAGTCTTTTTAATGGGAAAAATCTCACAATTTGTAGTAATTTAAAATTTTTATTGTCTACCCCTAATAACCTATCTAAATGGGTTTTGGAAGTTCTGCTAAAGGTTTGGTATGGAGTGATTAAGATGAGTTTAGTGGGTTATCAGATAAACTAATTAAAATATTATTTGTAAATAGTAAAAACCTGCCGGCTCTGGCTTAAGCAAACAAGTGGGATTTATTTTGAGGATAGGGGTAGTTCATTAAATTAAAAGCCAACAATCTCTCCTTTATTCTCTTCTTCATATATGTACTTTTTTTTTCTTCTAGTTTGGAAGAAAAGTGGTCACTCCATGGTTTAGGATATGCATAACTTAACTTTTGATTTTGAAACACTGATTATTTCTCTCATGGTCTTGATTCCAAATTTTTGCCAGAAAGAATCTGAGACACTCACCTTAGAGGAATTATTTATCTCTGCCCAATCAGCTATAACCAGTGATATAGGGCCACAAGGCAGAAATATGTGGCTAGTTGCCTAAAGAAATATGGCAGGGGAGATATTCTACTAGCTATTGACTGTTGAGATCCACATCTACTAAAAGAAAGGATCATCCATTAAATGGAATGTAAAGAAAAGTTCATGATAGCTTAAATGCAAGCTAGGTAGGCTAATAGTTAAATCCTGGGATTTCAAGAAGGCTAATTAGGGTTCCATTTTGTGGAACATTTACAGTACCATGTAATGTCAGACTGTGCATTATAGTGAGAAAGGCACGACTTTTGGATACAGAGGAACCACATCTTAGCCTCTTACTGATGTTGAAGTTAATTATCTTTTTGGAGCCTTTGTTAACTTATTTATCAAATAGGGAAATTCCCAACTCATGAGGTTGTAATGAATAACAAATGAGATCATGTGTGTGAAAACACTTCCTAAAATACTAAGCACATATTAATTATTATCTTTTGAAATTAATCCAGAGATTTTCTATTTTATATATTTGAGAAAATATACATGCTTAACGAGTCTATTGAGTCTTTTGAGCTCAGAAATCTTATGAGTTGATGTGTAAAGATTAATTTTATCACCCCAAAAGAGTGTTTCTTAGGGAACAAGACTTATTCAACAATATCATCCAACCAGATGACTGATTATTTTAACATTGAGGAGATGGTCAATTAGGGATATTGCACATATTTCAAAAATTTCTTTAAAATCTCAGAATTCTTTAATTCAATTAAGAAAGGTTGAGTGGTCATGATATGCAAAGAATTGTAATTTTTTTTTTTAAGAAGAAAGCAGCAGATCCATTTAATACCATGATCTGGAAGGTTGGGTTACTTTAACAATTTCTTCTGATGTGTTACAAATTTTAGGTACAGCCTCTTTACCAAACAGTTACTGATTCCTTTAATGAAGTGATTTATTTTCCCTGTGTTTCCTGGGTAATAAATGTAACTGATATAGTTTATCTCACCATGGTGTATAGAGCATTTATATGAAATGACTGTAAGCACCAAATCTACCCATGAGATGATGTCCTACTTCTTTCCCAGGGTTCTTTCTCCCAAGAGTGACTCTGGGATCCTCCCTGAAAGTTTTATACTGTCCAACAGGTCTGTCCTACTCACTGTTGTCCCAGTGAGAGAGCAGGAGAGCTTTGGAGTCCCTCTGGACTGCCATTGAAATAGAGATGTACTGATCTATCAGGTGCTATCCTCATTGCTTTAAGAAAACAATTTCTCAGTGGTGATAGTCACCACTACATGACTAGTTCATTCATGGCTTCTCCAGAGATGAGGGAAATAAAGGAAATCTAGTTCTCCTGTGCTACCCCCACCTGCCCTGGCTGCACACTTACACAGTGTGGTCTCTCAGGCTGTCTTTGGAGGCCAAGAGTGCTGGGCTGAAGGGCTTTCCAACCTCAGTAACAAACTGTGTCATTCCTCTCTGAAACCTTCACATCCCAGCCCTGGAATGTGTGACATTCAGTGCAGAGGAAAAATTCCATCTTGTCACAGAGATAGAGAAGACACTTAATTTCTTAGCAACATTTTGGAAGACAAATATTTAGTATTATGCAGAATGGTTTAAAGCTAAAATAACTCTCCCCTCTCTTTTACAACTAACCAAACCTATGTTATACTATTACTCTTTATTATTACTCATATCCTTATTTTCTCTTTGCAATAGGGACCACACAATGCTTGGGACAGCTTGGTTACACAAAGAAGATAACGAATTCAATGAAGAAACTCAGAAACGGAAAACTGACAAACAGAATAAACAAGTTTATCATATTTCCAAAGGGAGAACATGAGGAGTTTGCCAAAGAGACTGCAGAATTTACTAACTTCAGGCTATGTGAGTGTGTAAAATAGCTTCTAGGAATTTTGGCCACTTCCTCATATGACACTGCTAAGTTACAGAGGGATCAGACAAATAAACACAACATTGACAAATAACTCGGAACACATTTATGGGAGTTCATGTTATCCACCATCTTTGGTTGCTCTCACCTCAATATGTTCTTTATTTCCTAACAGAAGAATGTGATGTTTGTTTATTATTTAAATCAGACAGATTTCCTCTCAAGACTACATTTTCACATGTCTTCATTGATGTAATGAATAATGGTTTATTTTAAAGCTGCCAAAACAAAGCACAAGAAGAAAATTGTAAAAAAAAATATATATATATATATATTAATCATAGTACCCTCTGTCTTAGACTTATTTGGCTGAAGGGTTCTGTGTGTGAAAACTTACTTTGATTTTAACTAAATTTGATATAGTTACTGAAGCATTACAATTCTTTAGCTACCCCCAAAGACTGGGATGCTTGAGTGGCTCAGTGGTTGAGCATCTGCCTTTGGCTTAGGGTGTGGTCCTGAGTCCCAGGATCAAGTCCCACATCGGGCTCCCCACAAGGAGCCTGGTTCTTCCTCTGCCTGTGTCTCTGCCTCTCTCTCTGTGTCTCTCATGAGTAAATAAATAAAATCTTTAAAAAAAGACTGACAAAACAATACTGGAGCTTAATTTGCTCTTCTAGTTCTTTAAATTGTTATTACAAGTGCATCTCCTTTTCAACCTGAATATCAATAGGTGGGAACCAAGACGTGGCATGCCTCAATAGTGAAACTTCTCTAACAAGTGTGAAATTAAAACAAAGAAAAAATACAAATTTAATGCACCTGTGTTACTATGAAAATGATTGTTTGTCTTTACTCCACATCTCTAGACCACTCCACTCAGAAAGAGGGAGTCCCCCTGCAGATAGGATGTTTGGTTTGTCTCACCTCTGCCTCGAATATATCAATTACAGTTCTCCTTTGAAAAGATTTCGCACTCATTATTCCTATGACCCTTATACCTTTTCTTAAGGTAAGAAGAAATAAGTTTTCTGTGCATATGGTACAGATGAGTAAATTGAGGCCTTTGTTTACACAAAGTTCATCTTAGTTTTGAAGAATAATTTAGTAGATTTTCTTTAACCATCATGCTTTGGGGGAAGTGGGCAGCCTGTGTCCAGGACTGGCCATGAGCAACGGAAGGAAGTAGGGAAAGTGATCTTAATGAGGCCTCCTGCCTTTCCCTGATGTATTTTCTGTCGTCAGCTCTGAGAAAGCAAATTTATATCGTCTCTTCTGTCATCAAACTTTCAATTCCACCTTCCCATTCTTCACTATCAGCTGGTGACTTCACTTATTATTTCACTGAGAAAATAGAGGCATTCAGAAGAGAATGACCTCATCTCCCATCACCAAATTGACCAACCGTTACATATGCTTGCAAGTCACCTTCCCTCCTGTTACAGTGATGAGCTCTGTGCTCCTATGAGGCCTCTTGTTCCATTCCTTCCCCAGAAACTGTCATCTCCTTTCTCCTGCATCATTATCTTTCTCACTCGATTATTCCCATGGGCTTCAAGTATAATAGCCCCTGTCTTAAAAACAAAACAAAACAAAACAAAACAAAAAACCCTCCTCTGACCCTACACCCACATGTAACCCATTTCATTGTTCTTTTTTAAATAAAATCCTGGGATGACTTATGTATTCTCAGTATATCCTTAATATTTTGAACTCTCTTCAATAAGATTTTTAACCACCACTAGTCCACAGAAATTGTACTTGTCAATGGAACCACTGGCTTACAATTTGGCAAGCCACTGGTTAGTTCTCTACACTATCCCCCATCCCTGTCTTGGTTGTGAGCTCAGCAGTACATAGCAGTCTACTTCTTGGAACACTTTTTTTCCTTCAGTTTCTGTGACACCACTTTCTTGATATTTCTAACTTCACTACTCCTTCCCTCTATGAGCTCTTCTTCTCTAATTTGATCCCTAAAGATTGGCTCACCTTAGGTTGCAGACCTCAGTCTATTTTTTCTTCTGGTTGTTTTTTTTTTTTTTTTTTTTTTGAGACCGAGAGCACATGCATTGTGGGGGGCTTCAGGGAGGGACAGAAGGAGTGGGAGAGAGAATCTTAAGCAGGCTCCTTGCTCAGTGCAATCCTGACTTGGGGCTGGATCTCATGACCTAAGATCTTGACCTGAACCAAAATCAAGAATCAGATGCTTAACTGACCGAAGCACCCAAGGCCCCTCTTTTTTCTTCTATTTACACACTTTTCCAATGAACCTTCTTCGAGGTAATGATTTACAACACCTTGGTATGCTTAAGTTTATATTCTTCAGCTACAATCTTCCTCCCTGATGTGTGTTTGTAAATTGGTTATTTTAACTTTCCACTTGGATGTCTATTTTTCTTATTAGTTTTAATTTAAGTTTGATTTGCCAACATACAGTATGACACCCGGTGCTCATCCCATCAAGTGCCCTCCTCAGTGCCCATCACCCAACACCCCTGCTCACCTCCCCTTCCGCAACCTTTTATTCATTTCCCAGAGTCAGGAGTATCTCATGGTTTGTCACCCTCTCTAATTTTTCCCACTCAGCTCCCCTCCTTCTCCTATAGTCCCTTTCACTATTTCTTATATTCCCTTGTATGAATGAAACCATATGATGATTGTCCTTCTCTGATTGACTTACTTCACTCAGCATCACACCCTCCAGTTCCATCCACGTCAAAGCAAATGGTGGGTATTCATCCTTCCTGATGGCGGAGTAATAGTCTAATGTCTATATAGACCACATCTTCTTTCTCCATTCATCATCGAAGGATATCATGGCTCCTTCCACAGTGTGGCTATTGTGTACATTGCTGCTATAAACACTGGGGTACAGGTATCCCGGCGTTTCACTGCATCTGTATCTTTGGGGTAAATCCCCAGCAGTGCAATTGCTGTGTTGTAGGTAGCTCTGCTTTTAACTCTTTGAGGAACCTCCACACAGTTTTCCAGAGTCACTGCACCAGTTCACGTACCCACCAACAGTGCAAGAGGGTTCCCCTTTCTCCACATCCTCTCCAACATTTGATTTCCTGTCTTGTTAATTTTCACCATTCTCTCTGGTGTGAGATGGTATCTCATTGTGGTTTTGATTTGTATTTCCCTAATGGCAAGTGATGCGGAGCATTTTCTCATGTGCTTGTTGGCCATGTGTATGTCTTCTTTGGTGAAATTTCTGTGCATGTCTTCTGCCCATTTCATGATTGGATTTTTTGTTTCTTGAGAGTTGAGTCTGATGAGTTCTTTATAGATCTTGGATACTAGCCCTTTATCTGATAGGTCATTTGCAAATATCTTCTCCCATTCTGAAGGTTGTCTTTTAGTTTTGTTGACTGTTTCTTTTGCTGTGCAGAAGCTTTTTATCCTGATTAAGTCCCAATAGTTCATATTTGCTTTTGTTTCCTTTGCCTTCATAGATGTATCTTGCAGGAAGTTGTTGTGGCCAAGTTCAAAAAGAGTGTTGCCTGTGTTCTACTCTAGGATTTTGATCAGAGTAACTATTGAAAGAAAAAGGGCACCCCGGGTGGCTCAGAGGTTTAACACCACCTTCAGACCAGGGTCTGATCCTGGAGACCTGGGACCGAGTCTCACCTCAGGCTCCCTGCATGGAGCCTGCTTCTCCTCTGCCTGTGTCTCTGCCTGCCTGTGTCTCTCTCCCTCTCTCTGTCTCTCATGAATAAATAAATAAAGTCTTAAAAAAAAAAGAAAGATATGAATTTAGTGTCATCGTATTACATATTCAGTCCCTGTTTTTGTGGATTGTTTCTTTGGGCGTCCTCTTTCTTTTACAGGGTTCCCCTTAATATTCCTTGCATAGCCGGTTTGGTGGTCACATATTCTTTCAATTTCTGTCTATCGTGGAAGCTCTTTATCTCTCTTTCTATTCTGAATGAGAGCCTTGTTGGATAAAGTATTCCTGGCTGCATGTTCTTCTCATTTAGGACCCTGAATATATCCTGCCAGCCCTTTCTGGCCGGCCAGGTCTCTGGGGAGAGGTCTTCTGTTAATCTCATATTTCTCCCCATATAAGTTAAGAATCTCTTGTCTTGGACTGCTTTAAATATTTTCTCTTTGTCATTGAAATTTGTAAGTTTCACTATGTATATATTTATTTTATTTTTATTTATTTATGATAGTCAGAGAGAGAGAGAGAGAGAGAGAGAGAGAGAGGCAGAGACACAGGCAGAGGGAGAAGCAGGCTCCATGCACCGGGAGCCCGACATGGGATTCGATCCCCCGGCTCCAGGGATCGCGCCCTGGGCCAAAGGCAGGCGCTAAACCGCTGCGCCACTCAGGGATCCCTGTAAGTTTCACTATAAAATGTCAAGGTGTTGAATGGTTTTTATTGATTTTTAGGGGGGAGGTCCTGTCTATCTCTTGTATCTGAATGCCGGTTTCCTTCCCCAGATTTGGAAAGTTCTCAGCTATGATTTGTTCAAATATACCTTGTGGTCCTCTCTGTCTCTCAGTCTTTTCTGGTCTCCCAATTAGATGTATATTCCTCATTCTCCAGGTATCATTTATTTCCCTAAGCCTTTACTCATGGGCTCTTAATTGTTTTTCTCTTTTTTTCCTCAGCTTCCTTTCTTACCTTCAACTTGTCTTCTATGTCATTCACTCTCTCTTCCACCCCATTAACCCTAGCAGTTAGGATATCCAGTTTGGATTGCATCTCATTTAATCTATTTTTAATTTTGGCCTGATTAGCTTTCAATTCTGTAGTAACAAAGTCTCTAGAGTCCTTTACACTTTTTTTCCAGAGCAAATAGTAGCTTTATAATTGTACTTCTGTATTGAAATCCAAATTCTGTAACTCTGTGACAGAGAGTATTGTTTCCGGTTCTTTCTTTTGTGGTGAATTCTTCTTTTTAGTCATTTTGTCCAGTGCAGAGTGACTATTTGAGGGGGCTGAGTCAAAAATATCAACCACGACCTAAGTACCGTATACCCTAGATGATTCTGAAGAGGTCAGAGACCAGAAAATGAAAGATAAAGAACAGAACAAAATAAAGCAAAAGGACCACTAAAGTGAAAAACAAATTTTAAAACAAAGTAGTAAAAATAAAAAGCCAAAAACCAAAAACATAGAAGAAGAAAAAAGAAAAAAAAAGTAAAGAAGAGAGGAAAAAGAAATGAAAGGGAGGTGATGGTGGTGGTGAGGAAGTGGTAATGGAGAGAGAATGTAGCCTACCTGAGAGGTCCTAGCAGGTGATCCTCTTGGTTCTGAGTATATCTTGTTCTGTGTCTATTGTATTCAGCAATACTTATAGGAAACTCCAACATTGACCACCAAAACATCAACAAGATAAAAGAGGGGGCAGAATGCGAATGAAGAGAGAATATAATCTCACAGAACGAACCAGCAGTGTTCCACTTGGTTCTGGATATATGTTAGTCTAGTTTTAGAAGGTGCTAATTTCCACCATTGTAGAACAAAATAAGGCAGAAAAACAAAAATCACAAAACAGAAACCCATATCTCATATATCTCCCAAAATTAAATGGAATACATTGAAGGGAATCCAGAAGTGAAAAATATATATAAGACATGTAATTGTAGAAATATGAAAGTCAAAAAGGAAGAATCTTAAAAATGAAGAGGTGATAAAATACTGTAGTTAAGGTGGGAAAAGAGAAAAAATATTGGAAATTTTTAGTCTGATAGAAGAACAAATCATAATGGATAAAGGAGGGGGGAAAAGGGTCCCTTTAGTTCTATATACTATTTTCCCTCGATTTTCCCTTGGTCCTGGAGCTTTTCAGCACTGCTTGATCACCCATGTGATGCGGGGGTGCTGATCTGCACAGCTTGGGGGCGCCCCGTGGCAGGAGAGTCCTTGCTGTCCTGGGCCCTCCCCGCCTCCGCCTGTCCCGGGGGAATGCAGGATCCCCAGCTGTGTCCCCTCCGCGCCCTGGGATCCGGGGCCTGTGCCGCTGGAATCGCTCCCGGGGCCGCCTCTCCAGTGGGGTCCGGACTCAGCCACCTCCAGCCGGAGCCGCCAGCCTAACCCCCTGGCTTCTCCCCGATGCCCCAGGGCTGCACGCTCCAACCCCTTACTGAGATAGGTCAGCGGTTTGTGGTGCGCTTTTCCCCCGAGGCGCCCCTCCTCTCACAGGGACCCTGGGGGATCTGGAGGCTTCCCTGCCCCTTCTGCATTTCTGCCTGGTTTCCCTGCTGAGCATGTTTCTATCCAGGAAAACTCGGGCTCGGATTTTTTAAGTCCCTGCTTCCCCAGGGCTGGTCTTCCCTGCCCTGAGGCTCCACCACCCAGCCTAAGGCCGGCTCCTCAACTTGTTTTTTTTTTCCCCACCTTCCTGCCTTGTTAGAAGTGAAAACCCTTCTCTCTGTAGCATTCTGGCTGTTCTCTGTTTAAATCTCAGGTCGAATTCGTAGGTGTTCAGGGTGGTTTGAAAGTTATCTAGGTGAGTTTGTGGGGCCGGGTGAGTTGAGGCCCCTCCTCTCCCACTGTCTTGCCTGCCCTCTCCACGTGGATGTCTAATAGACATCTCCAAGGTAATATGTCCAAAGTATAATTCTTTGTATTCCCACCTAAACAGAACATCCCAACCTTCTCCACGTGAGTTAGTGGCATTATATTTTCCTTACTTCCTCAAACCAGGAATCATGTTAGATTTCTCTCTTTTTTCCACCCTCAATTTAGCAATCAATTGGCAAGTGCAGTTGCATCTGCCTTCCTAATGTATCTGGAAATTGACTACTCCTTATTGCCATCACTGCTTCCACCTTTTCTGGAAAAATTGACAGTCATGTCATGTCGGGGCTCCAATTATGGCCTCTTAACTGGGCTTCCTCTTCCCTGTGTACTGTCCTTATAATAAAATTTCCATTGGTTCTTATTCGGAATAAAATCTCTTGTTTTACATTATCAGGTGCTTGCAAAAACTGTCATACCACTTTCTCACCGACTCCTTCCACTCAACCCATGCTTGCCTTGATGATGTTATCAAACCATCAGTGCTCCTTTCTGCCTCTGAGCCTTTACAGAGCTATTGCTCAGTGTGGAATTCTGTTCTCTCTTTCCTTCACATAATTCAGGTTTCTGCTCAGACGCTACCTCTTCAAAGAGAACTTCCCTGATTGCATGATTAAAAACATCACCATCCTTCTCTCCTGCCATTTTCTCCCCCGTACGTGTTTTATTTTTTTCATAGCCTTTATCACCATTTGACTCAGTTATTTAAATAGTTTTGGTTGTTATTTTTCTGTCTTTGTCAATAAGATGTCCACTCATTGTTCTGTTTGCAGCATTTTTTTTCTTAAAACACATCCTTCTTTTGCTATCTAGGACCACTCTCTTGGCATTTCTTAGCTCTTCCCCAGCCTGGTTTCAGACCTTCTATTGCATAACTCCAACAGAACAGGACTGAGTTAAAAAATGGGAAGATGCTAAGCCAGAAGGATTGGAAGACTATTCAAGCTGCTCAGGGAAATCAGAGTGGCTATCAGCAAAACTCAAGGTATGGAGGGCTACGCTGGGGCCAACCTACGGTCAGGGTTGCAGCTGAGAGTTCTCCTAGGAGAAACAACAAAATGGGATGTTCAGCGCTGGTTTTAAAATGGGAGTGACTCAAGCTTTCCCAGCAGTGTTCCAGAACAGTCCTTCCTGATCTTAAAGGCTACATGCTCTAGGGGTACATGAGGTTGTCTGATGAAGCCATTACTTTAATTTTCCTAACTCTTTGTCATCTTCTCCCCTTCTGTTGTCTGTCCTTTCACTTTTTAAGGTTTAATTTTAGAAAATAGGAGCAGTAATACATCATAGAGTAGAATACATATGACAGGCTTTTAATGCAAAAAACCAGGAACAAAATGGTGAGTAAAAAAAGACTTTCCTGGAGCTCACAGACTAGTGCAGGAGACAAAATGTGATCTCATATGTGCACACGCACACACACAATTATAAACTGGGACAAGAGTTATGGGAAAAAAGAATGACTATGCAATAAAATCATTTAATAGCCTGGAGGTCAGGAGTAGTTTCCCTAGAGCTCACACTGGAAGATTGAGTAAGAGCTAATAACTAATTTGGGTAACATTTCTCTCCATTTATGAGTTGGTACTCCTCTCTATGCAGAGCTGGAAGTTGAGGTATTTCCCCTTTAAATTATTTCTTTATATTTACCAATAGAGTTGGCAACTATGGGCCTAAGGTCAAGTCTGGCTAAGTAGCAGAGGAAGGACTGAGAGGGGTGGTGTCTCTAGAGTTTGTAGTTTATTGAATTGATAAAAATGGTTAAAAGTTAACTCCCAGTTTCTATGGCAACAAAATACCATATTAGAAGTCATGTTTTGTGTCTTATAGGCTTAGGCCAGTTATTCTCCATAGATGATCCAGGATAGAAGTCTCACAAAGCACCTTCTTGGTACTATGGCAGACATCACTAATTATTTATAGTCTTGTTTCTTTCTGAGCCACCTGGGCTCAGAATTCTTAAGAATGTGTTCTGGGCATCCTCCTCCAATTGGTTGGAGTTGACATGAAGGATAAGTTTTATTTCTAATGTGACTGTAGTAGTATTTATTATTAAATTCAGTGTCTGGATGCATCATGTTTTGGTGAAGTTATGTTGTCCCAACCACCAGATCCTGAGAATCAATGATAAAAAGATATGACATCCTAGAGCAGTAACTTTCAAACTTCAAACCAACATCTTATAAATTTTTTTCCTAATAAAAATTTAAAAAGTGGTATTAAATCATAACTGCAACATACAAACCATATAACATGGGAATTAGTGGGCTTGCAGCTAGAAATGGAACACCAGCTCTTGCTCATTCCCTACAGAAAATCCTGAGGCATCCCATGGAATCCTAGCTCCTATGATAAACATTCTGAAAACCACTGTCTCTGAGGATTGTCTTGTCAAGATTTTTGAACATAATTCATAATTCTGGAACTCAGGAATTATAGAATACAAGCTCAATTGTCAGCCCTATGCTAGGGTCTTCTAAGGTTGCAAGAATGGCTTTGGTCTGAAATGTCCTCATGTCTTACCTCTTGGTCAATAAAGCCATTTGGCCACAAATCAATCAAGATTAATATCTAACAATTTGGATCACAAACATTCTTTGAAAATCCAATAAAATCTATTGAACTGCCTTTTAAAAATGTACACACAAATACAGATATATGCAAATTATTTGACATACAAGTCTAAGGAGTTTGTGGACTTTCAGAAGCCCCATGTAAGAAAGTCCTGACTTAAAGATAGAGTCTAAAAGAGTTCACTGGGCACCTCCAGGTAAAGAGGAGTTTAGCTTGAATGCAACCAGGAGTATTGGACCAGGCCACAGGAATTCTCCATATAGCAATGTCAAAAATTTCTCCTTTTTTAAAAGATCAGTGTTTATCAGCATCCTGAAATGTTCTTTTTTTATTCATTCATGAGAGACACAGAGAGACAGAGGCTGAGACAGTCAGAGGGAGAAGCAGGCTCCCTGCAGTAAGCCAGTTGTGGGACTCGATCCCAGGACTCTGGGATCATGACCTGAGCCAAAGGCAGATGCTCAACCACTGAGCCACCCAGGCATCCTGTTGCATTAGCTTCAAAGGCAAAGGTGGATCAATCAGGACATGGCCCTACTTACCTGGTTCATAAAGTTCACCAGGTGGGCTTTATCACAGTGCAATAAGATAGCATCCTCTAACACTGAGCTTTGGCCCCATGAGAGTTGCTAAATCCTTCAGGATTTTGAATACCTTTCTATGTTTCTACCACTGAGGACTAGTTTTGCAACCTAATAGAAAGGTCATAAGTTGTGAAACCAACCAGAATTGAAAACCTGTGCTTTTAAGTTCTGATTCTTCTTGACAGATGTAGTGTTGACCCTCTTCTGGTATCCAGAGAGTAGTTATGAGTTATTTCATCCAGTAATGCCAGTGTTGGCCAAGTAGCCTGCACTGGTCCGTAGTAATTGGCTGATGGGTGCTGTGGGAGGTTGGATCAGGAACTCCAGCTGGGGTTGAGTGAATAGACTTCAAGGTAAGACTAAGAGATCACTAAAGGAATAGGAATGGTCAAAAGAGAGTGACAAGTTACTGCTAATGAAGAACCAATAATAGGAATAAAGTTCCTTGGGTAAATAGTCCCTTATGGATAAATGTAGAGACGAACAGTGTGTCAGGGAGACAGGGAACAGCCTCTTCAGACATGAAACCACAGTAAAATACTGTTAAAGCCACATAAACAGTGAAGTAAAGGCTGAGGCACAGTCAAAAAAAAAAAAAAAAAAAGATGATGTTTTTCGTTGATCACCAGGGTGCCTCAGCACAGCTTGCTTCAGATTCAGATTGTTTTGTTCAACCAATGGCTCAGCATTCTCAGAAAGCCTCTTGGCTATCTCTGCACCTGGCTTTAAATGGACCATTTTTGGGAGGACTCAAGGCTCTCCAGTGACACCTCAGCACTTGAGACTTGCAAATCAACATGAAGAGAAGATTGGAGCCCCTAGAGAAAGAAAAATCCTTGGACATGTATCTAAGGGGTTAAACAACAGAGACTGGAGAGCAAACTGGAAGTTACTGGAACTTCATCTAAATCAAGTTAAAAGGCTTTAGGTATCAAGGGAAGAAAAAAGAGGGGGAGAATATAAGTTTGAAGTGAAAAGACAAGAGAAGAAAAATTCTAAGGATTAGTAAGGTACTTACATGCAATTCTCCAAATTGTGATATACAAGTTGTGTTAAAGAAAAAAAATTAACCTTTTATAAATCTTAACTTTTTAGTAAAATCATATTTCCATCAAGAAAACATAATTAGTGGAAGAAAGGTCATGGTCTGTGTCAGTTATGGAAAATTTTATTTGCTTGGAACAAAACACTCTGAAGCAGCACTGTCTACCCTGTGGCAACTTGCCTTAATTTTATAGCAGTCTGCCCTTAAGGAAGTAAATTTGGGAATGGTGCTTTTCAAATATGCATGTGCTTTGTTAAATGAATATCTCCTGCCCTCAGGGTTGGGAGCCCAGTACAAAATGAAAATGCCAAGCCCCTTGTTCAAAAAGCAGGAGGAAGAAATATTTTCCTTTTTTCTCCTGGTGTCTCAACCTGTCTTGGTTTCTTTGTTATTTAAAATACATCAATTTATCTGGGTGAATGTGGACCCTCACTGGCACCAGAGGAAGCCTTGCACCCCCCCCCCCCCCCCAATTCATGCTAAGCCTCCCACCTTAGGGCAAGGCAAGCTACATTTGCTGGGCAGTATTGGGGGAAGGGTGAAGGTGGGGTGTCAGTCTCTTCTGTGGAGGGAGTGGTGGGAGGTGGCAGGACCACCACAGGCAGAGGCTCCAAGCTTCTGGCTCATTCTCCACTGTCCTATAGTACTTCATTTACAAAACAGAAATTCAAAGATAAAATTATTAAGTACTTGAAGATGGCAACTGCAGAGCCTTGAGCCCTAGTGCTGGAGGGGATAGAGGGAGGTCCTTCTGAGCCCGCGCTGTGGGACTCCACTAGTCCAATGTTCACGGAGCTAGCTCTGCCCCCATGCCATCCTAAATTCTGAGATATTTTCCTGAACTGAAAATGGCTTTGTCATAAGCCAGGATAATGTGTTGTTAATGGGTTGGTAATTAAAACCATCTCTGAAATTCTTCACAAATAAAGATTCCTAAGTCACAGTGTAGAGTTTTCTTCTGGTTTTTTATATTCTTCCCTTCACATGTTTATTGGAATACCTGCTAGGTCCCAGGCCTTGTGGTAGGTGTTAGGAACAGTTTGGAAAAGAGAACAGGCAACATTTCTGTCCTCATCCCCTCATGGTCCATAGGAAGAGATTGAAATTAAGGAAATAACAAACAAAATCTAAGTACAGATTGTAGAAAGGAAGAGGGAGAAAGTGAACTAAGGAGAACCTTGAGGAGGGCTCCTGCAGGGGATGACAGGTGGTACTCCAAAGCTGGAGTTAGATTCTTTCCAGAATATTTATTTCTAAGAACTTTCTCAGCCAATTCTGACTATTAAGTTTTGGATTTAACTAAAAGTCCAACTGGCTACCTATCCTCACCATGCTAGAGGAACTTGGCAAATCCACCTTCTCTATGGAAGCCATCATGAAATCACAGAATAATATTGTAATAATGAATATAGTTTTATTTTTTTAAAGATTTTATTTATTTATTCATGAGAGACACACAGAGAGAGGCAGTGACATAGGCAGAGAGAGAATCAGCCTCCCTGTGGGGAGCCCGATGTGGGACTCAATCCCAGGACCCTGGGGATCATGCCCTTAGCCAAAGGCAGATGCTCAACCACTGAGCCACCCAGGCATCCCATAGTTTTCCATATTATAAATTACATCTTATCTCTTAGCTGCAAATCTGCAAATCTATTAATCTTCCAAATACAGTGATGCTACATTTCATGGGCAACCAAAAAGTATATTGTGGACCCAGGCAAGGATGTGGTGTGTGACAGAAACATTACCCAAAAAACCAGGTCTCTTAATTCCTAGTCTGTAACAGACCACGGATGTCATCACATGTTTCCAGTACTTAATACTGAATAAGAGGCATCCTTGTTTCCTTCATAGAGTCACTTAAATTTGTCACAATGTAATTCATGGAGGCTGTAGCAAATCAGTCAAGTCAGTAATAATGATTTTTTTGATACAAACAAGCTGTGGGAGACAGTGAATTACAGTGAATTACAAAACCTCAAATGCACGTCTTAATTGGTCCCTTCTTCTCTTTTATGATTTTTCTCGTTATAGTTCCACAACCATACTAGAACATGGGTAATTGCACCCTTAAGTCTTCACTCGTGAAGGCTAGAGGTGATGGACTTGCCCTGCCACAGTAAGAAACTAGGGCATTTCAAAACCACAACAGTGTTTCTTTTTTTGGGAAAGGATTTACCTTGTTTCTCTAGGTTGGCTGGGTAATCTAAAATCACCTCAGTCTGTGTGTATGGATTTAGAATTTGAAGCTGTAATAGCAAGTCAAATTGTAGTTTATCCTTCCTCTAAGAGTATATAGCCTGAATGATTCATATGCCAAACTTAAAGGGGTTATCGGTGCTCTCTCTTTGGCAGCCCTAAAGTGTTAATTTTTGTCCCACATTCTGATTTGTTAAGATGTCAGTTCTGCTTTTTAGGTATCTTGTGGTCTCACTTCAGAGTTGCCCAATGTTTCTCATATTCCACACGTGACTTAAAGGCTGGGCTCCACTCTCTGAATTTCTTTTTTAGATATTGGAGATAAAGTTAGCACTGGGCGTTATTCTATATGTTGGCAAATTGAACACCAATAAAAAATAAATTTATATTAAAAAAGTAAAATGGAAGAAGGATATGCAGAAATAACTCAGAATGCAATTAAGAGAAAAATAGAGGAAATACAAAAGTAGGTTAAGATTTTTGCAGCATAGAAGTGAAAGTCCTAAAAGATGTCTCATTAGAGTTCCAGAAATAGAATGATGGAAAGACAACATTCAAGCAAAATATATGAATATAGTTTTTTTTTTAAGATTTTATTTATTTATTCATGAGAGACACACAGAGAGAGGCAGTGACATAGGCAGAGAGAGAAGCTTGATGAAAGATGTGGATCATCAGACATCCTCAGGAGAATGCATTATAAAAAATTCAATGTCTGGGGATGCCTGGGTCGGTCAGCGGTTGAGCATCTGCCTTTGGCTAAGGGCGTGATCCCGGAATCCCGGGATCGAGTCCTGCATTGGGCTCCCTGCATAGACCCTGCTTCTCCCTCTGCCTATGTCTCTGCCTCTCTCTGTGTGTCTCTCATGAATAAATAAATAAAATCTTTTAAAAAATTCAATGTTTGGATACATTGTATTGGAACACTGCAATAAAGAGACAAAATTTAATCACAACAAAAGAAAGCAAGAAGAAAAAAGAGAACTACTTCAGGATCATGAGATAGAACAAAAAATAAGTGGGAAATATCAGAAAGGGAGACAGAACATGAAAGGCTTCTAACTCTGGGAAACAAACTAGGGGTGGTGGAAGGGGAGGTGAGCGGGGGGGTGGGGGTGATTGGGTGGCGGGCACTGAGGTGGGCACTTGACGGGATGAGCACTGGGTGTTATTCTGTATGTTGACAAATTGAACACCAATAAAAAATAAATTTATTAAAAAAATAATAAAGGTAATTTAGGCACTCTAAAAAAAACAAAAAGCAAAATTGTAGAAAGAAATCTAAAACCTTAAGTAATAGTATTTACTTTAAACCTAATAGACTTGACAATTAAAAGTCACTTATCCAATGAGATGAAAAGAAATACCTAAAATATCAGTACACAGAAAAGACAAAAGTAAAAAAAAATTAGAAAAGATATACTAAACCAATATCCACCAAAATAATCATAGAGTAGATAGAGAGGTAGATGATATGCCATTCAGACTTTGAGACAAAAAGTTACTAGACAAAGAGGATTGCTACATGATGATAAAAATTTAATTCATTAGATATAATCTGTATAGACTTTGTAGCAGAGCTTTAAAATGTATAAGGTCCTAATGGAAAAATCTATAACAAGAGTATAATAATTTATAAACTTCTCTCAGTAGCTGATGAATAAAGCAGCAAATGTTTTTTTATAAGTACGTGGAAAATTTGGACAATGTTATTAACAAACATGACATGAAAGATAAATAACCCTAAATGAGAGATTACAACTCAGTTTCAATCATAGGAGGAGCAGTTGTCAAAACACCCACCCTCAGACAGAATTTCATAGAATTTTTATCATCTAGACCATTTTCCAGTAACTTACACATACATAATAGCAATGTAGAAAAAAATTCATACCTTTGAAAATTAATTTTAAACAGGGTTTCTAAATAACTAATAGTTAAAGATGAATAATAGTAAATACACATCTATATTGCAAGATCTAACTGAAGCATACTTTATAGTGAATTTATGGCTCCAAATGCTTATACTAGAAAAAGAAGAAAGCTGAAAATAAATGAGCTAAGCAGCTTAGAAGATAGAAGAACAACAAAATAAACACAAAGAAAGTCGAAGGAAGGAAACTATAAAGATAAGAGTGAAAATTAATCAAATAGAAAACAAATATACAGTAGAGAGAATCAGCTAAGGCAAAAGGTCATTTTTGGAAAAAAACGAATAGACATTTTTAGACTCCAAGAAAAGATGAAACAGTACAAATAAATATCATCAGAAATGAAAAAGAAGAAGACAACTATAGTACTGCTAAGACTTAAAAAGATAAAATTATGAAATAATACTTTCCAAAACATGTACAAACTTAGTTCAAAAAAGTTAGAAAAACTACAACTTATCTATTCAAGAAAGAATAAAATGTGCTTATCCATTACATGAATTTAATTGAGGTTAGAAATGTACTTACAAAAAAGACCAATTCCAGATTGTTTTAGAACTAATTTAATTCAAAGAGTTAAGAAATATGATTTTATTTTTACTCCAATGTTTCTGGAAAATCAAAAAGAGGAACTCTCTGTCCCCAACTGTCTTCATTTTTTTTTGATAAAACTAGTATAACCTTGTTACTTAAATTAGATAAGGAGAATATCAGAAATTAAAATCATAGGCTAATCTCATTTATGATCATAGATGTAAAATACTAAACAAAATATGATCATACCAAATAAAAAATTAGATCAAGTCTAAACCGGGTTGTTACAAGAATAAAAGGATTACTGGACATTAAAGCCTCTCTTAGTGTAATTTCTCATATCAAGAGATGAAAGGAGAACACATTCTTAAAATATGCATAAACATTAAAATATTAAACACTTCTCATGACAGTGTAAAAAACTTCTGAATACGCTTATAATAGAAGGCATCCTATCCCTAACAGCAGACACAGAGTTAGAGGTTCCCATGTAGTGTATCAGGAGAAGATCCCAGGAAATACGGGTGAACTCCACAAAGACTGAGAAAAACTATCTATCTACCTATCTATCATCTATCTATCTATTATCTGTTTGTATATATGTATATGTAGTCATTTATGCTAATTTTACAATCTGGCAAAACAGCATCATGCATTGCTTAGGGCTATCTGTATATAATACAGTACAAAGCAATTCAAGAGCATGGTACACACGAAATTCAATGTAGTATTGAGTTCTAATGTAGGGTGTATAGGAGATTTCTTGAGGAAGAGTAGATAAGGGTCTGAACTTTATTAGTGAAGCTTGCTTTCTTTAGCTGGATAGTAATATAAAATATATTCATATTATTATTCTTCATGCTTTCCTAAAAAGTGCTTAAAAAGAAAACAAAGAAGAAAAATACACTAACTATACATGTCAATATTAAGGAAATAGAGATCAAGGCTACCAATAAACGAGAGTATTATAACCAGAAGATTACCGAGAGAGGCAAAGCCTTGACAGAAGTGATGTGTGTGTGTGTGTGTGTGTGTGTGTGTGTGTAGCATATGGTATTATATACGGAACAAATAACTATAGATAAAATAAATATGAAAATATGAGAATGTATAAAGAGTACCTTTGAAAAATTGTAGAAATATAAAATGCTGGATTTAACACTGGAAGTAATTTTTAAAACCTTGAGTACTTTAATAAATTAGAGAAATTGAAGTAGTAGAAAAATATACTACAAGTCCCCAATCATAAGCCCTAGACCCAGAGAGTCTCCAGGTGAGATTTACTAAGCTGTTCCAGAAAACGGAACACTTGTTCCAGAAAACCAATAATAACTGGCTTTTAAAATGAGGTAAATATAAGCTGACTTCAAAACTGGATGAGTAAAATAGCAGGGTAGGTAAATTATGAGCCTCTAAATTGTGAACACACATAGAAAGCTGTTGATTAAAATAATAAGTAACCAAATCCAAGAAAGTTTTAAAGAGAATGCCTTATAATTAAGTGGGTCTTATCATTGGAATACAAGAAGAATTTAATATTAACAACTCTATAATTTGCTCATTAACCCTTTGATTATATCAAAATTAAAAATTGCTTTATGCCAAGAGATACAAGCCATAGTGGGAGAAGATATTTATAGTGTATACAGTAGACAAAAGATTTTTTATCCATATTATAAAATCTCTAAGGAGATTGAAATAGAAAAAGAGTAAATCATATATGCGGATCAATGACAGAATACATTTATGAATAGCTAATTAGCATATTAAAAATTCAATTTTTTTTCCTAAAACAAGATCTATTGCAGATGCTTTCTTACAGTTTTGAGATACAGCCTTCTGAGGCTCCATACTCAATCCAGTGGGTTCCAAACAAAACTAAAATTGTTCAGTTTAAGAGGAAATAAATTTTGGGTGTTAGAGTCTGTTCTAAGATGACCAAATTGGAGAAAAGTTATTGAAATTATATGACTGGATCTGGCCTTAGACTTTTAAATAAATTTACTTTAAGACAATAGGATTGCAGGTGGCAAGGAAACAGAACTTCTGGTAAGTTGTGCATCCTCCCTTTTAACCATGGAAATGCAGATTAAAAGCAACAATGAGCTAACATTTTCTAGTCATCACACTGACAAAAATTTTAGAATTCTGACAATATCACTGGTGAGTGAAAATAAAGAGAAAAGTGCTGTCACATACAGCGGTGGTAGTATACAATTGTGGAGCCACTTTGAAGAGCAATTTAGCTATTCATGGTAAAATTGAAAATACTCGTACTATTTGACCCAGCTATTTTTCTTAGTTTTATTCACCAGAAAAATAGTTACATCTGTTTTGCCATGCAATATGCAGGAATATGTATATTGCAGACTTGGTTGCAATAGAGAAAAACCGGAAACATCAAATGGGTATGTTGATCATTAAAATGGAAAGATCAGAGAGGATGATGAACCATGAGAGACTCCTAACTCTGGGAAATGTACAGGGGGTAGTGGAAGGGGAGGGGGGCGGGGGGATGGTGTGACTAGGTGATGGGCACTGAGGGGGGCACTTGACGGGATGAGCACTGGGTGTTATACTATATGTTGGCAAATCGAACTCCAATTAAAAAACATACATATAAAAAAATAAAATGTGTTGAATTCAGACAATTCAGCAACCAAAATTAATAGCATTGATCTATATATATCCATATGACTGGAGCATAAAATATAATGTTGAATAATAAAGCAATTAGTCAAATGATAGTGGTATACATCAGTGTGATGGAATAAATCACAAGCGTAACATTCTAAAATACACTAGAAGGATATACATTAAAGTCTTGGTGGACACTTTCTGACAGAAGAGATTGGGGATGGGATGGTAATTGTGGTCAAAGGAGTCTTTAATTTTATCTATAATTCTTTTGTTCTCTTTGGCTTTTTTCCCATTACCCTCCTTTTTTCTCTTCTTCCTCCTGCCTCTTTACTTCTTTTTCTCTTTCTACATTTCCCTTTTTCCTTCTTCCTTTTCTTTCTTCATTCCATCCTCCCTTCTTCCTTCCATCCCCTGGTCCTATTTTCTTTTTCTTCTCTTCTTCTGATATAGGCTTATGTGACTCGCATAGAAAAAAGTTTTTTTTTTTTTCCAGTTAATAGACCAAATGTTGACAATTTTTCAGTTTGGATGTGGGCATATGGGTGTTAGTTATGTTATTTTTTGAACATTTGGCCTTTTAAATGTTATTTTTCAAAATAAAAAAATAAATGGAGCTTAGATTTTATCATTGGCAGATATTTTTGGTGAACAACTTTATTCTAATTTCTAGAATTAGTTTGTATTTGGGTATCACTGTTCATTAGGAAAGTTTTGTTGTGATTATCTATAATTTTTCAATCATGTCCTAAGACCACTGGATTATGATGATATTCACAATATTCATGATCATATTCATGATATCCAGTTATTATTAAAGAAAAGAAAACTAGACATATATATAGGTCAATATGGAAACTTTCACTCTTTCTGAATCCAGGAATGAGATCATATTCTCAGGGATAGAAGGAATGAACCCAGAATCCTTAAAAGGAATCTTTAATTTGCCTTGAAATAAATGTGGATATATCAGTTCTCTCATAAAAATTAATTTCCCCAGAATGGACAGCCTTTCCTATGGTCATGGATAGCTTTGGTTATATTCAATGCCTGTAAGATTTTTTTTTGTGGCCAGTATCAGAATGGAAAACAATTCCACCAGGATAATATCTTGACTTGACAGTGACATCATTTTCTTTTGAAGAAAGGCAGTAGCTCTCATGTACAGTATTGCCTATCATTGAAAATAATATTTGTGATGTGATATGACTTGACAAGTGATGAGTATCAAAATTGCTTTTGTTTTTCCTAAACACAAAATACCCATCTGACTTGGATTTTTTTTTTTTTAAAGATTTTTAATTATTTAACAGAGAGAGAGCGCAAGCACAAGAAGGCAGAGCGGTGGGCAGAGGGAGAGGGAGAAACAGAGAGCTCCATTCAGGGCTCCATCCCAGGACTTGGAGATCATGACCTCAGCCAAAAGAGATGCTTAACTGCTTGAGCCACCCAGGCGTCTCTGATTCCAATATCCAGAATGGCTTGGCACTCTTCATACCAGAATGTTTTTGTTGAAAAAAAAATTCTGATTCAGTTTGGACAGTTGCTTACCTGTAGTGCTCCTGCCATCATAGGAAAAGTAGTGGTGAGACTCTGAATGTCTTAAATTAGCCAGGCAAACCGGGGATAGGCATAAAATAGGTCTGGTCGTGCAGCAGCTTCATCAACACATAGAAGGTAAACTTTGGATCTGAAAGAACGAGTGTTGAGCTTCTGGCTGTGCATTCAATCTTCCCTGAGCCTCCTTGATCTCATTTGTGTAGCATGAATAATTTTAAGCTCTCCTGTTGGTTGTGGTTCCTGTAATAATGAAATAATGAATGTAAAGTACTAATTGTTATTATAAGGATTAGTTATAACAATGATATTTTGTCAGCTTCTCTCTAATCTTGCTTCCTCATTCAGAAATATATATCTGTTCTTTTCATCTGAAATTTATAGCATTTCCCTTGTATGACTTCTTACCTATATTATAAGCATTTGTCCTATATTAACTTTCTGTCTTTCAAATCCTTTGGGGAATATAAAATATAAAGAAAATTATAATTTTTATTTGTTAATAGCTAAATCCACCTGACTTAGATCCCTTGTGAACAATAGTGGATATGGACAAATTAAGTCATTCAATTTATCATAAATATATGTTCCTTTCCCATACAGATGTAGGGAGCTTTGGGGGAAAGAATATCTTTCATGTCTTACAATTTCCCACAGTGCACATGGTGGTTTGATACATTATAAATTCTGACATTCAGCAAACCACAAACAAATTCTTTTTAATAGCCTTGGTAATAAAACATTACAACCTTAAATCTATTACTTGCCTGTATGATATCTTACAAAAAAATGTGATCTATTTGTAAATGTTTCTTCTAGGAATTACTTTACTGCCTTTCCCCCCCTAGGATTTTTAAAAAATATATTTATTTATTTTTAAAGATTTTATTTATTTATTTTATGAGAGATACAGAGAGAGAGAGAGAGGCAGAGACACAGGCAGAGGGAGAAGCAGGCTCCCTGCTGGGAGCCTGATGTGGGACTCATCCCAGGACCCCAGAATCACAACCTGAGCCAAAGGCAGATATGCAACCACTGAGCCACCCAGGTATCCCCCTCCCCCAGGATTTAAATCTGTATTTTTATCTCCAAAAAACTCTTTCATTATTTTGGATACAGGCTTTAGGATGCAATAATACAGGTAAAAAGTACAATAACAATAGATGTTCTAGCTGAGTGATACTCTAGTCCTGCTTTTGCGGTAGAAAAGCAGTGTTAAAAATTCAAACAATGATTTTTATTACTCAGTTTAAGTGACATTGTTTAAGCACTTAACTGTATAAATATGTGGTTGATATTATGGAAAACACTGGTCAGTGTTAATATACATACAGTTTTCAGACACTCTTCACTTGAATAATGTTCTTTATCTGGCTACATTTCACTCCATATTAATAAAAGCTGAATTATGAAGAAACTCCAGGTCAAATATACAAATCTATTTTAGTTTTTAAAAAGCGAATATATACCTTATATATGAACCAGTGTAAAAACTGAAGAAAGTAGTTTTATATTAAGTATGGGCCTAGAAATCTTCAATGTGCTTATATTTTTAAATCAATATAAACCATGAGGATTTGCCAAGCTTGAAATTTTAGTTTTGTGAGGCCCTGATATTTGGGTACTTTTCTCACCCTTAGTCATGTTGGTTCACATGTCCAAATTTGAAATGATTTTGAATTACGGATTTTTTCCCACTCTCAGACTTTAGTTTAGTCCAAATTGGCTTGAAATCTAACTTGGTGCAGTTGAAAAATAGGCTTAAAAATAAACTTTACAATGATAAAAAATACTTTTTACCTTCAATAATTTTTAAAGCATCTGGAATTTCAAGTTTGAGGCTTGATCAGATTTATTTTTTTGCTTGAATTTTGAGTTTAGATGTCCAAAATGTGACATGAACTTCTGTGTATAGTCTCCTTTTTTCTTTCATTGAAAATCCATAATAAAACATAAGAAAACACACAATAAATGTCAACAAATATTCAATAGGAAAAATTGACCTAAATATTCTATTAAAAAATACATCCTAAGATTTTTAGAGTGAAGAGAACATTGCCCTTAAATAATAAGAAAAAAAGACTTGTAACATCTTAAAGTGTATCTGAAGAGCTGAATTATATGTCTTGATGGCAAGATCTCTTATTCCAAAGTTGAAAATCAAGTTGTGACAATGGGTGCGTCATTGAATACTACCTGAATGAAAAAGGCTAGTAATACCTCATTAATATAATTTCACTGTGAACAATTTTTAACTCTGTTATTTTTTTTTAATTTTTTAAATTTTTATTTATTTATGATAGTCACAGAGAGAGAGAGAGAGAGAGAGGCAGAGACACAGACAGAGGGAGAAGCAGGCTCCATTGCACCCGGAGCCCGATGTGGGACTCGATCCCGGGTCTCCAGGATCGCACCCTGGGCCAAAGGCAGGCGCCAAACCACTGCGCCACCCAGGGATCCCCTGTTATTTAAAAGAAAACAGGTTATTGTAGTTATCCATTGGCAATGCTATTCCTACCAAGATTTTTATTTTTTAAATCATTTAACACATTTCTATTATATTAAAATATCATAAACCTACTATAAAAAACTCATAATGAAATGAAAATTTAAACTCCCTCACCTCTCTGTTTTCTGGGAAAGACTTTATGAACCTATCGGTTTGTGCTCTCCTGGTTGCTGAATGTTGTTAGCAGATGATATGAAAATATGGAAAAATATAATCTCCATCTCATGGATTAGGTGAGGACAAAAGAGTCAGAACAACTATTCGTCCTCTGCCCGAGCTACTTGCATCTGTTGGAATAAAATTTGCTGAGATTATTTGAAGATAGTTTCACTGGACAGTTTTGACTGTCACTTTATTTCTCAAAGGCGTACTGTTTTCCCTAGTATAGAGAGGTAATTCTGAAATGATTTTTGGGTAATGCACATCATGGACACATTTGAGAAGAGAAATTTTTTAATTGGTGGAAATGTTACTATACTCACAATTTCCACCTGATAGATTTAGTAAATTCATCTATGGGCCAATAAGTTCTTACTGGGATGTTTGATTCTAAAATGAATTAAATACTTATATATAAACAAATACAGTGGTATTTGTCTGTAGAGAAAGAAACTCAGGTCTCCTAACATGTAAGTGAAAATAGTTTAACCAAATTGTTGTGGGACAAAAGTCAATATGATATTTCCAAGTAAAAGTTGTAATGGGCTGTCTTGATGTCAAATTTGGGAACCAGATAGACATAGCCTAGCATTTGCCTCTGGGAAACACATTCAAATATCTTTGAAAGAGCTTCTAAACCTTAGAAAATGCTGCCCCTAACCATAGTAAGTCACTTCACCCTTATAATCTTTGAATTTCTAGTTTCTACACTAGCCACTAATTAGACACAATTATATCACATAATCCTGCCAACACTCAGTAATCTACAAATACATGATCCGGAAGCCCCTTTGCCAAGATAAGACTTGGTCTCAGATACCAAGGTGTTCTTGTGACTGGAAATGCAAGAAGGCCATGGCATTTCTTTCTCAGATTTCTTGCTTGCATTGTGGGTCTTGTTTCTGTTCTAGTACTTCACCTTATTTTTTGTTTTGTTTTGAGTGATCTTATTCCTTACTCTCTGCCCTGCTTTTGCCCATGATTCCTATTGTTCAGTATCTATAGTCTCTTTATTCCCATTGCTTTTGATTATTCACCTTGACCTACTTATCTACATTCTTCTATTAGCCATCATTCCATTAGGATTTGTCATCTGGACTTTGGTTTCTTCCGGGCATAGCCAATTGCACACCTGTGCTGCTATGCCTTCTTTGTTTTGCTAGGGCTATCCTTGTCCTGTACCTGTTTCCCTTTTTTATTTTATTTTTTATTTTTTTATTTTTATTTTATTCTTATTTTTTTTTGTTTCCCTTTTTAAAAATCTGCTGACAGCCATTAATAATACTATCATCCATTGTCTATGGTCCTTGTGTCCTAATATAAAAAATCTGTATACATATATACATCACATTTATGAATACTTTAAATAATGTAAGCATATATGAAAATATTTAACTTAAGTTCATAAATGCTTGAGCATATATTCCTAATGCATTCTTTGCTTTTCCTTTTTTCCTTGGCTCCTTTTCTCCTCTCTTCCCTCTTCCTCTACATTAGCCTTACCTATCTAAATCCTTTCTTTCATGTGCAGACTTTGTGTCCTTCCCATATTTGTATCTGTGCTTTAAAATTACATGTATACATACAAAATACACATCATAAGTACAGAAAAATTGCTGAAAATAATCTTTCTCTCTACACACACACACACACACACACACACACGAATACATGCTCAAATGTACCTATACACACATATATGAGAAGAGATATTTAACATGCTCATCCTCATTTTACTTTTTCCATTTACATTACTTCATGGAAATCTCTCCAAGTCAAATGAAATAGCTCTAAAATTTCAATTTAATGACTTTGAAATATTCTATATGGTTACTATACCATTTTTAATGTATTCTCCTATAAATAGATAATGAACTTTCGTCCAGCTTTTATCTCCAGATTCCATGTGGTTTATGCCAAATCTTTGATCCTCCTCCCTCTGACTTAACCCATAAGGAGACACTTTCATCCTGGCAGGAAATATTTATCCTTACAAAATATTTCTAAGTGTTTTATTTAGTAGTTCTGCACCAAACAACCATTTTATTTTGCTCAATATTTTGAAGGTTAGGACTTCCAGAAGGGATTGGGTGGTCAGTTCTCACTTGGTTATAGATAAAGTTGTAGTTAGATATGCTGGGGCTGTCTAAAGACTTGACTTGGCTCAATGTCCAAGATAGTTTACTTTCATGGCTGGCATTGGTGTTAGTGATGTTGACTGGAACATCTATGGGTGAGTCTCTGGCATGGTGGTCTCAAGGTAACTGGATATCTTTCATGGTGGCAAACTTTTCACTGGGTGAGAATTTCAAGACTATCAGACAGAAGTTGCATGGAGTTTTCTGATTTAGACTTAGAAGTGACATAGTATCACTCTTTTAGTTGAATTGATCATAAGTCCATTGACATAGATCCCACCTCTTGATGGAAGGAGTGTCAAAAATTTTTGGAGCTATATTTTGTGCTCTAATCACATATTATTTTCATTTCTTCCTTGCACAAAATATGCTGATCCTTTTTCAGGACTCCCCATCTCTATCTCCCAGCTCATATTTCATTCCATTACAACATTACATTTAGGCCTGGTAAGGTTCACAATCTCATTGTCTAAAACAGCTCTAGAGAGAGGAATTTCTTCAGATAGAGTTCCCTGGTTCAGCTCTGTGAATACCGTTCTTCTCAGTCTGAAGATCTATAACCTAAAGAAACAAGTTATCTCTCCCACACACCTAATATAAAATGGTGGAATAGGCATTGGGTAACTGGTAGACATTCCACTCAAAAAGAGGGAAATAGATGGTAGAGCAGTCACAGATCTAGAGTAAATCTGAAATATGACTGGGCCCATATATATTGCCAGTTTTAAAATTAGGAATCAGAGTTTTTCCCTGAGACTAATTCTCTGTGGATTTTTATTTGCCCTCAGAATCTTCGTTCTATTTTGTGATTAATCCTTTATTTCCATAAGAAATGGCCCATG
Source organism: Canis lupus dingo (assembly GCF_003254725.2). NCBI lineage: Eukaryota > Metazoa > Chordata > Mammalia > Carnivora > Canidae > Canis > Canis lupus. The sequence goes on along the minus strand of NC_064243.1, from coordinate 26,759,727 downwards.
GTACAACTGAATAATTTCTCAGTCTGCTTCCTGTTCAAAGGCTTCTCTTCATTTTGTATGATGTCCATTTCAGTCCAAGCTGGTATAATTCATTTAAATACTTTATGAGCTTTCTGTGTGCCAGTTTAAAATCTACTCCTTTACTCCATTAGATAATGGAAACAATCACAAATTTCTTCCAGGCAAGCCCTTCTTTCGTTGGGCCTGCCATGAAGCTGTGTGAAAAGACTTATTATTTAACACAGGATATCACAAAGCATTCCTTAGACTTGGAGGGCCTTTTGTTGTTGGAAAATGTCTCTTAGGCACCAACTGAAATAATTCTAAAGGTTTAAAAATTCTAGTCACAACCACATTTTTCCAGATTTGACATGTATCCTAAGACCTTTTGATCTTGAGAATATTCTGCTGGAAGAGACTGGAAATTGTTTTATTTTTGAGCCCATCAAGCCTTAGTTCCTTTATAATTTCCTTACACAATCTTGACAATGGAAATATTTCTTATTTGGCTTTTCTTGCCCTATCCATGCCTTATAATATATTGCTAAAAGAAACCAGTTGGCATTTTTTCTTTTTTTACATACTGCCTGGAGATGTTCTTGTTTAGATTCATCAGTTCATGAGACACATTTTCTATTTTTCTTGTTATTCCAGGCAATAGTTTTGATAAACTTTACCAGCACAGAACAATGATACTTTACCTTCCAGCTACCAATCACAGTTTTCTCAATTACTTTTAAGATCCCACTGACAATTTCTTCAAGGGCCGTTAGACTTCTGATAGAAGATTCCTCAAGGTCCTTCCAGCTTTTGCTCATCATCTGGTCCCCAGTCCCAAAGTCAATGCATATGTTTTGGGATGTTGTTGCTATTTTCAACAATATCTATTTCCAAATAACAAATTCTGTTTTAGTTACTATTGCTCTGTAACAAATTACTCCCCAAATTTAGTACCTTAAAAATATATTTTTTGTTTTGCTCATGGCTTTATGGACTAGTAATTTGGAAAGGGCTTAGAAGGGCAATGTTTGCTTGGGGTATTTCATGCAACTGGAATATAGTCGTCTGAAAGCTCGGTTGGGCTGAATGTCTAAGATAACTCACATGGCTGGCAATCAGTGTCACTGTTCACTAGGAGCTCTAATTTGGGGCTTTTGATTGAGTGCCTACCTGTGGCCTTTCCAGTGTAGCAGTTTCTGGATAGTCAGACTTCTTTCATAGTGTCTGGCTTCTTCCAGAGAATGCCTCAAGAGGACCAAACAGAACGTATATGGCCTTTTCTAACTTACTCTTGGACTCACATCACTTATACCTTACTCTATTGGCAGAGTAACTCATAAATCTTTCTGGTTTCAAGGGGACATGGACCCCCTTCCTTTTGATGAGAGGAGTGTCAAGGAATTTGGGACTGTGTGTTAAAGCTACCATACTAGGGTAAACATATTGGAAAATTACCTTGACAATCTGTTTATTTAATAATTAGACAGCAGAGAAAACTGGTCATTTGAGCAATGTCCTTCATGCCAACTTGATTAAATTATTTATGCAGCTGGTCCAAATGTGGTCAGTATAGTAGCCCGTCTTTTCTCCTAAGCACAGGACTGCTGAAAAAGCTGGCTGTAAAATATTAGACTCAGCATCTTGGCAAAAGAAAACAGGGCTCTCAACAAGGCATATCTGGTGACAAAAACAATTTTTAGAACTTTATCTTGTGATTTAGACATGTAGTTTACCCAATATTTTTTCCCTAGTTTTTGGAATAACTGCAGGGGGCATATCTACCTAGACTCTGCTAGCATTTTTTAGGTAGTGATGATGGGGTCCCAGGTGGCTCTGGCAGGATGTCTTAGCTTGGCTAGGATGAAGAGCTAAATGAGAAGAATGAAGATTTAGGTTTTCCTTGCTGGAAGAATTACCGAAGTCCACCATAAATAGCTGTCTGTGTAGCATATCAAGATTGTTATTGAATGCAGAGGTAACACTTGAGAATCTTACAGGAGAACTGTGACCTGAATGGGAAAGATTTTGCAATTTTGCAACAATTTTCCTGAGCTTTCTCATTATGGTAGTTGGCATCACTGTTGCTTAAATTGGCAGACCACCTTCACATAAGGGTAGAATTGCAGAACATTCAGAGTATTAAATTATTAAGTTAATATGATACCAGAAAGGAATTTGAAGTTCTGAAAATCATTTCACTTAAAGATCCGTTAACTTTCCAGTTTCATATCCTGCTTTTTTTCCCCTCATTTAATGAGATAACTTTCCACTTGTTTAAAATAGAGCATGACATGCTCTCTCAAACTGCCTGTGTGGACTATATTCCCAGTATCTGGAGTATTTTCCATCTTCCTTCCTTTTTTTTTTTTTTTTTTTTTTAGATTTTATTTATTTATTTGTGAGAGAAAGAGAGCATGAGCAGAGGGGGAGGAAGACAAGCAGATTTCCCACTGAGTGGGGAGCCTGACACAGGGCTCAATCTTGGTAAATGTTTATTGAAGGAGGAAGAATAGACAGGTATTCCATAGAGCATGAGCTACAAAGAGGCCAAAAAGTCTGTGACAGAAGTTTTCAGAATAGTGTGAGTTATTGCAACATGAAATAGGAAATTGGAGTAGAGGCAGAGGAGAGGATATTTTGTTGTTGTTGTTGTTGTTTTTTCCAAAAACAATACTTAGTGCTCAAGGCAACGACACCTTAATGTTGCTACTCATGGGAATATATGGACTTAAGGATTAGAAAAGGATTGCTCTCTGCATATATTAATTTGTGGAATGTGCCATCTGCTAAGGTATCAAGCAAGAATGAGATAAAAATGAATACAATAGGGATCCCTGGGTGGCGCAGCAGTTTGGCGCCTGCCTTTGGCCCAGGGCGCGATCCTGGAGACCCGGGATCGAATCCCACGTCGGGCTCCTGGTGCCTGGAGCCTGCTTCTCCCTCTGCCTATGTCTCTGCCTCTCTCTCTCTCTCTCTGTGACTATCATAAATAAAAAAAAAAAAAAATGAATACAATACGACACTCAGTGTTTTATATTTTTCTAGGCTGACATTATTTCTTAGATGTTACAAAATAAGATCTTATAATTTTAGTTTTTCTCTGTTTATCTCTCTTACCACATTCACAATTCAGTCAAAACCTTCAAAGCCTTTAAGTAAAAATATGTATTCTGACATATTTTGGGAAATTAAAAATTCAAAATAAGTTTCAAGGCCCTTTATACCTTTTTTTTGATAAGTATGAATTAATGTTTATTTAATATTTGAGATTCATGTAACTTTGCCTTGCATTAAATTTTAACATTTATAAAGTGCCAAGTAGATTAGCATTTTAAAATATTAGACTATACCAATAAAAAAATTTTAAAAATGTTACCAAATGTATAAGATTTAACCAGAGAAAAAGAAAAATACTGAAAATTTTGACAAGTCCCTTTCAATGTTTATATCTTACATTAAACCTTAAAAGTTAAGAAAAAATAAAATAAAATATTAGACTATGAAAGTATTAAAACATAGGTGAATATCTTTTAAAAAGGAAGAAATGTGAAGTAAACTTGAAACTTGAAGACAAATCAGTGATATCTGACATATAAAACAAATTCTATATGCTTTCTTATAGTATACCTGTAAAATTGGTCGAGAACTCCTGGAATTTTAGGATGAGGTTTGGAGAACATTTTAGTACCAACCCTTAGTTGTAGAGCAAGTGAGTGAGGCACAGAATTAACTATAGTCAAGGACAAAGCAAAATTAGAACCAGTGACTCTCAACCAATACATTTTCAAATCCTTGATTTTTCTTTCTTTTCACTACTGTCCATAAAATAAAATGAGTGTTTTATTATCAAGGAGGAACAAACTATCTGACTGATGACATCTCCAGAGCACTGGCAGTTAGTTTTGTTTGTTAAGGAAGGAGGGATTCACTTAAATTGTCTATCACCTTCCTTAGAATAGGCCCCATAAGGCCCAGCATCAGAGTTAGAGGCATAAAATGTGATAAATACCCTGAAAATACAGTTTGAGCCTCTAACATGAGGAGCTACAAGAAACATAACTTAGAGTAATTTGGAAGGATGTGCTTAGCTTAGGTTTTCCCAGATTATATATAACCTTGTATTTTAGTATGAAACTGCGGAGGTAGTAATAGTTTGGTTTATTTTGGTGGGGGGAAGGGACGAAAGACATTCAAACAACTCACTTAAGGAAGAAATTTTTGCTTAAGAATGATCTTTATGGCTTGTGATTGTAAACTTTCATATTCCCTATGTATTGAATAAAGATTATTATGCGTGCACTATTTACTCCTTTTCATGCTCCAGTCTTGAGTTTTACTCCAAAGGGTAGAAGGATCTGCTTTAACTCAGAAGGTTTTTGAAGATTTCCAGAACCAAGGTCCTTGCATTTCTCCCGCTAGTACTTATCCAAAGCTAAGGTATCCGGTTAGGGCTTTTTGAGAGAAAGCCTTTTGATTGTCCTGCATTTGGCCAGTTTCCAGCTTTGCTGCATGATGATTAAGTGTGCTTTTACCCAAAAAAGTTCAGAAAAGCTTAAATTATTCTTGAAAAACAGAAAGTGTTATCAGACTTTTTACACAATGTAAAGCCCAGATAATGTCCAGCTTTTCCTACCTCTAGACAGATGCTGCAAAGCAACCAATCACCAACTTGCACAGATGAGATACAGATCTAAAGCACAGAAGTGCACCATGCATAACTGATGCCTCTGTCAGGTACCACCACACTCATTTACCTAGTGTCGTTTCCTGCCCTGTCTTCTGACCCTTCCAAATATTCAGATATTTATTTGAATTTCAGGAAGCCAAATCTGGGGCCTTCTACTTTCCTTCTTGAGGGAAGGGAGCTCAGTGCATTTGGTTTTGGTCTTTGCTTTGTTCTAGCCAATACAGAGACTCTGATAAACACCAGGAAAGATTGCTACAGTGAAAGAATTAACCAAAGTTCACGTGCAAAGTAGAGGATAGGGAAAGAGAGACTATTTCAAATTAGGAGATGATACACTTATATTCTTGCATTCTTTTGTGAAGTACGTGTTATTTTAGAGAGTAAATTATAATTACTATCTATTGCACTGCTTATAATTGAATGTCTCATATTTTAGGTATTTATTATGGTAGAAAACTAAAAACTAATTTCTATCTTTCTCTTATCTGCCCATCCAGATCATTTTTTGGTAGCTTCCCTAACTCTCTTACCCTCAACTTGGCCCAGACTTTACATGCAAGCTGTTTTCTCTATGGGACGTTCTGGATCTCAGCTCTAAAGAGATCCTTTCTCAGTTCTCATGGGACACTCAGTTTCTTGACTTCCACTAACCTATGCTGTCAGATGCAAGCAGACAAAACACTTTGGTACCCCCTCTTCTGATTTTGTTCGGAATCCCCTGGATCAATGTTGACTAAACCTGAGCTGTCCTACTGGTTTGCTCTTGGAGTTGGTCTCTGATCCTCACTGGATTCATCCACTGTCTATACTGATCTTTCATCCCCCTTCAGTATTGGCCCAGAGTCAGTAAGAATACAGATAAGTAAACAGTGATCTCTAAATGCTAGGGAAGAAGAAGAACAATGTATTTGGTAGTCGTGGAGGGAGGATGCAGCTGGGAAGATCAAGGAAGTCTCCCAAGAAATAATGGTGGGTGAGTCGGAACCTACAAGGTGCATTGGAGTCAACCATGTGAGACCTGGAGAAAGTGCTTCAACAGAGAAAATGACATGAGTAAAAGACTGGAGAAGAGAGTGCTTGAGGCACTGCAGGAAAGGGAAGTGACTCAGCAGGAGTGGATTACACAGTATTTATGTTTGCTGGGAGTGGTGGAGCTGAGAGTTGGGGGTCTGGACCTGGGAAGGGGAACAGTAAGTGGAGGCTAGGCTTCATGAAGTACAAGAACCAGTCTGCACTTTACCTTAAAGGCACTGGAAACCCCCTAGAGAGGGACATGATTGGATTTGTGTTTTCACAAAGTTTGTGCTAGCCGAAGAGGACAAAAGGGCTGGAGGGGCACAGTTAGCAGGCTTTGCACTAGCCAGGCAAGAGGACACAGAGACTTGTCCTAGTTCACTAGCACTGAGGGTGTAGAGAAGTGAGCAGACAGGAGAGAGGTTTAGGAAGCAGAGCCAAAGGATTTGATGGCCAAAGAGGTGTAGGGAATGAGAGAATGAAAGGAAGCATCCATGACACCTCAGTTTCTGGGTTGAACAACTGAATGAATTATGATGCCTTTTTCTGAGCTAGAAAAGGAGAAGCACTTGGCTTTCCTGATTCTTGATATCAACCATAATTTCTTAACCATTCCTTCTTTGTCCCCCCTTCTCACCTTAACTGGTTTTGCCTTTCTCCCACTGTTCTATTTTCCTGCAGGCAGTGGCCAAGCTCACCCTAAGCACTTCCTCACTTTGTTCCATTTTAGAGCTGCATAGTTTTTCCCCCATGAAAAATCTGGCTTCAAAATGTTCATGCATTTGTACCTACTTCTCTATAAGACATGTTCCTCACCCTTTGTTTTTCAGGTGAAATTTGCCAGTCTGTTAGGTCCCAATCAGCCCAGACTGCCTCTGCAGATACGTTCCCAGTTTTAATGGGTGGACTGTGTGTTTCCACCACTATTCTTCTACATTTGCTCATATCTCCATAATAAGACTTACTCCCTATTGTATTGTCTGTATCCTCTCTCTTCACCTTCCCACCATCCTATCACCTTACACGGCTTTATCATTATCTCTCCAAAGGCAACAAGTTATCATTTTTCCCTTCTTTATTATCATCATCAAAGGGAGGGATTTGCAGACTTTGGGTGTTCAGAAAGGTTTGAATGATGCAATATGAATGAATTGTCCATATACTTTTCTTTACAGATTGTTTCTAATCTGTCCAGTAAAAGGTCCATTTTCCTCAAAACTTTTTTCTCAGTCTTATCCATGAGCCAGTTTGCCAATACACTCTTGAGTCTTTCTTGTAATCGTTGTCCTCTTTTTTTTTAAAGATTTTATTTATTTATTCATGAGAGACACACAGAGAGAGAAGCAGAGACACAGGCAGAGGGAGAAGCAGGCTCCCTCTGGGGAGCCTGATGTAGGACTCGATCCCAGGACCCCAGGATCACACCCTGAGCCAAAGGCAGACACTCAACCATTCAGCCACCCAGTTGTCCAGATCGTTGTCCTTTTATGAGAATAATGAAGCTGACTGCATGGAACTCCCATTTGTTAGTTGCAAGAATTAATTGAGCCAAAGCATTAAGAGCACTTAGTACAGTACCTGGAATGGTAAAAATGCTCAATAAATGTCACCTATTCTTAATCTCTGTTCTTCTTATAGTCGTTTAGACTGTACATTTTTATAACTTCTGATAATTTTAGAAACTTTTATTCTAACAAATTGGGGATTGTGTCTATATATGTGCACTTAGCAGTTTCTGGTGAATCCCTTTTTAAAGAAAACAGTGCATATTAAATGCACTACATTGGTTAAGAAAGCTCTCATGGTCTGTACATTTGCCTTTAGCAGTAACCTTATGAAATCTCTTGTTTTGCTGCTAATATGCCAAATTTTTTCTTATATATTTTTCTTGCTCCAGTGGGAACCATATCTTTTATTTCTTTGGACCTGTATAGTGCCAAGTATAATGTTTCTGTGCTTATTAGGCATTCAGTAAACATCTGAACAACTCTAGCCTTTCTGCCTTGACCTGAAAATATGGGAGAAACTGTTCAACCTCTCTAGTTGTGTCTACAAAGAAACATGCGCCACTGGAGGGAGAGAGAAAGAGGTCAAGAATGATTATTTTCTATCAGTGTGGAAAACGTTGAGTGAGAAGCCTCTTGGCTGTTTCTCTGAAGTTGGAGGGGATTCTTTTTTTCTTTTCAGTGCTGTATGTGGCAGCACTCAAAGGGAATTACTGAGAAACTAAGGGAAAACAAAAGCTGATCCAAAGTTCCTACACTAACCTGTATGGGGGCAGGATTCAGCCATCATAAAGTGCTTTAGAGAGCCAGTGGCTAAAGGTACTGGGTTGTGTTCCCTACTCTTGCAATCTGCAGGCTCCTATGAATATCCATTCTCCAAGAGTAAAGCGTGTTTCCTCCTTTTCTCCCCCCTTCCCTCCCTCTTTTCTTTTGTTTTTCTCTTTAGGAATATTTTTACTGTTTTTGTAAAAATGATTCACGCTTATTCCAAAAATTCAAGCAGTGTGGTAGAAGTGTACTTCATCTCTTTTAATTGCCTTCCTGATTTTCATTAGAATCATCCTTTTAGGACGAGGATGTGAGGTCTTATTTTTGTGGTTCCTGCATGCAATCTACTGAGAGCACTTCTAACAGACAAGATGGTTCTAATTGGTTTCAGAGGCTCCTGCATGCCACAGAGTTACCTGTGTAGGGTGTTCAGTGTGCTTTGCTGAGATGTTCATGGTAAGGTTTTGTTATTTCAAGATCTTTCCCTCCCTTAATTGGAAGAAATTTACCTAGATATGAGATGATGAAGCTCTGGCATTTATTGATACCCTGGATTGACTCCCCTCGTCTCATTTTTTCTCCATCTCTGCTCTGTGTGTGTCTTCTGTGGCTATGTGCTGGTAAGACTTTCCTGGGAAAAGCACAAGCCATCATTCCAGATTATATGCCTGGACATGGTCCCAAAATGGAATTCTTAAGCCATCTTAAAAAAGCTACTTCTAGGAAAACACACAGAGTTGTATGTACCTGCATACATTCTGCTCCCCTTTTCTTTTAAAATACACATACCTACTCTAAAGAAACAGCTCTTTTAATTGCACAAGATACCCATGGGAATGTTAGAATTTGGATCTCAAAGTATTGTTCATCTTTCCTTGGTATGGATTACGTCTTATACTAAGTGTTATCAAATAGACATTCCAGGACAGCTTTTGAGTTTTTTGTTACATTAGGTTTATATATATGATACCCAACTAGCAGAAGGAGAAATGTACTACAGCACGGCATATAATAAGCAAACAGTAAATATTGTTTTTGGTTATTGGAGCCAGGCCAGCACTGAGCTCTTCAGAAACTGTGTGAGTTAGTGAGCCTGCCTCATTACAGACTCTTTTAATATCAGACAATTTCAAGATCAGGAATGTCTTTGAAGTTTTTAGTAACCCTCATAGTTTACTTTGCAGAGAAGGGAGTATCATTGGGCATATGCAGTGCTGAGTGAAAGTTATTGTGTCTTCAGGATAAGGCCACACTGCTCTAAAAGTGCAAATGTTATCTGAAAGGTGGCAAAGCTCTGTGAATGCTTTTTTTTTTTAAGATTTATTTATTCATTAGAGAGAGAGAGAGAGAGAGAACACAAATGGGAGGGGCAGAAGGAGAAGGAGAGAGGATCTCAAGCAGGCTCTATGCTGGATGCAGAGCCCCATGGGGGGCTTGAATTCACAACCCTGAGATCATGACCAGAGCCAAAACCAAGAGTCAGACACTTAACTAAATGTACCACCCAGGTGCCCTAAATAGTAAAATTCTTAGAGGATAAATTTTAGAACATAGAATTATTAACCCTTGAGCTATGTATTTTATACGTTTACTAGTATAGTTCTAATGTCCACTGACAATTTCCTTAGGAAATTGAGGAAGTTAGACTCAGAAAAAGTTTGTCATAGAGCTTTACTTATAGTATATGTTCACTAAACATTTGAGGAATGAATAAGTAAATGGTTGAATGAATAGCACCACCCTACATGTATCTCTTGAGGTGTCTGTCAATTTATTCTGAGGTTTCCAACATGTTCTTTTCCATTTCTTTCAACTAGATTTCTCAACTGGGATTTTCAGTAGATTCTTCTAGTTTCTTTGTCTTTTTTTTTTTTCTTAAGTCTTATTTATTTCTAGAGAGAGAGTATGAACAGGAGGGGCAGAGAGAGAGGGAGAGAGAAACTCAAGCAGATTTCACACTGAGCACGGAGCTGGTCTGGTCACAAGGCTTCATCTCATGACCCTGAGATCATGCCTGAGCTGAAACCCAAGAATCTGTTGATCTCAGCTAACTGCACCACTCAGGGGCCCCTAGTTTCTTTATCTTTACAAATTAGATTAGAACGGGTGCACTTCTGGGGAAAGTTGTGGTAACTATCATATTTTACTGGTGTTATCTTTGCTATCATTTTGTAGCATCTAATAAGCAATGGTGTTAAATCCTATGGTGCCCAAGTCAGGAAAGCATATTTTCAGAACGATTAACTATAAACATTAATCTTCTAACAGCTTTTTATTTTCTGCTAAAAAATAACATCAACGAATATTTTTTAAACAAATATTTTTTAAACAAACAAAAACAAAATTTTTAAACCCATTGCACAGATTTTTCTAAAAAAAGAATTTTTGAAATTTCCCCAGGGTTTGCATAGAAAATCAGTGGTAGATGAAAGCTGGAAACTCAGGAATTTCTTCCTTCATCCTATGTTTGACCAATTGGAGACAGGCTGTCTCCAGACTATATTTTCTTTTTAACGGCTATAAAGTGAATGAACTCAAAGAACAGTGTAGCATCCTGCTGAGATTGATATGAAAAAGGACAGGGGAAGTAAAGATTCCTCATTAATGGATTTATATTCCAGTGATAGGGCTAGAGGGTGGAAAGGTCATTGTGGAAAGTAAAGTGAAATATAGAGCTTGCAGAAAAATTATCTTGTTATCTGACTTAGAGACATGAAGCTGCACGTTATCCTCTGTTCGTTTATTTTTTCTCCTAGTTTTCCTTTTATTTTTAGATAAATGTGAGTCAGACGCATGAGACAAGAGTAATTTTTAGAAACTCTCTTCCTTTGCAAGCTTTTGAGAGCAGAGTTTTGCTCATTTTATATGGTCTGATTGGAAGTGCTATTTGATTGTAAAAGAACAACATCTAAAAGCAAGGCTTTAAATCAGAATTTGAGAATAAACTGGCAAAACAACTAGAACATATTATTAAAAGTCGAGTATATTACACCATAGTTGAGCACAATTTAAAACTTGATTTGAAAATTGAAATTGAAGTTCTCTAGAGATTACTGGGGATAAAAAAGGTATACCCCTGAAAGCATTTCTCACTTTAACAAAGAGAGTGAGATTAGAGGGTAACTCTTTTGGTCACTCTGTGCTTAATGAAAGTTCTTTATCTATAAATAACTTCATTTAATTCTCAACAATTACTTGGCCAAGGTGTTTTATTTTAAAAAATATGTAGATGAGAAACTTCAGGCCCTGAGAGTCTGTGTTGACCACAGTTTCAATTACAGAGTGGCAGTGGCCAGGATTCCAATGGTTTTGTCTGGCTCCAACTCTCTGCTCTTACCCTATCTGGAAGTTCTTCTGTGAGTGTCTGCATATTCTAGCACTAGGGATGCAGATGAGTAAAGTGTCCTGTGTCCCAGCAACCTCACAGCAAGACACACACAAATGTTAAGATACAGCTTGTGACTCAGTTATACTGAAGGAGATACATGGCACAGAGATGACACAAAGTTGGGAATGATTAGCTCTGCTGGGGTTTGGATGGAGCAAGTCAGCCAAGACTTTATGGAGGAGGGCATAAAGCCAGTTGAGCTGAATCTTCCATGATAACCAGGCACAGCAGATCATCTGAGATGGAGGGGAAAAATCTACATAAAATGGCTTAAAACAATGGCATAGAGGATGTATTTGTAGGATTGTCAGATACAATAGAGGACATCCAGTTAAATTTGAATTTCAGGGAAATAACAAATTATGTGTTAGCATAAGGATATCTTATACAATACTTAGAATATACTTATATTAAAACATTTCTTTGTTGTTTATCTGAAATCACAATCCATTGGACATTCTTTAGGATTGTTTGGTTAATCTGGCCCTGGTATATCTTTGGGGGCTCTCTGGAGTGTACTGTGTGAGGAGAGGAGCACCAGGAGGTATGTAAAATGACTTAGTCCAAGGTTTAAAGATGGGGGATCTACTCTTTGCTCTACATAGAATAAACAGCATTCAAAACAGAATTCCCCTAACCAAAGAATATCTGTTTATCCTACGGCTGGATTAATTTATGCTAAACTACAAACAACAAGCAATTGGAAAAGAATTGAATATACTCTTGTGAAAAGAACTTTTTTGTTCAAAGAGTCATAGAGTAAAATGACCTCCAAGAAACTTTCAAAGAGATTACTAGTGTCTGATTATTCTTTTCTGCAAAAATGAGAAAAGAAAAGGAGGATATATCAGGGTGAGAGATGGAAAAATGAAATAGAACAGCAGACTACATTTATTTTTTTAATTTTTATTTATTCTTTAGCAGACTACATTTATATAAAAAATACAGTATATGTGTTCCCTGTTTAATTTTTAAGTGAGAAAAAAGGGCAGATGGAATTGTATTATCCCTGTTCAAATCCTATCTAAATTAAATGAAAATGAGTCTGTCTGGACTCCGTAACCTGGAATTCTTCCCAGAGTCACAGAAGAAGGAGTTCCCTATGAGGACATTTAGGAATCACCCTGTGGATGGCAGGTGGCATTATTATACTTACTTGAATTTTGAAGGGTAATGGATTTTTTAGAAAGCTATTTTGTTACTGTATTTTTGCTTAATAATGTCTGTACAATTTATCTGTGACACTGAATGGTATAGTACATCCCCTACATTGGTAGTGTTGGCTGAAATGAAGCACCGAAACATTTCATGTAACATTCTTGAAATAAAAATGGTTTGTGAAAGCAGTGACCGCAAACCAATTTAGATTTTTCTCTCCCCCCTCATTAAATATGTGACTGTGTCTTTTATTTACTTTTCTCCTTGCTCCAGAAAGGATTTAAGGCAGATCATAAATATGTGCGAGACCTATCACTCCTACACATGGGACTGCTCAAGCATTTTGATGATCCTACATTTTAAAGTTAAATGCAAAGACTTTTCTCTATGATTAGTGTGTGGAGTGTGCTTCTGGGGAAAGTTATTTTACATTACATTTTACCAACAACATTTTTAAGTTTTTATTATTTCATAGTATCTAATAAGCGATAGCATAAATCCTATGTGAAGCATATTTTGACAACTATTACATATAACATTTCTATTTGACTTGGAGAATTTATATTGGTTTTATTGTTATTTAATAGAGGATGTCACTGTCTTTTGCCTAAGCCTGTCTTCACTCTAGATGAGGTTAAGGAAAAACAAAAATATCTAACTGTGATAAACACAATCTAAGTTTCATCATTATCACTTTCATGTAAAGACGAGATAAATAACCAAAAGTAGATGCTGGTCATAATGAATCACTTGGATTCATTGTTTTCCTGGATTATCTTTACTTTGGTAGGCATGCTATTCTTGCTTAAAAATAAAGTGCTGTTAGTAATTAAGGATGTGAATGACAAAGAGTAAGTCCATTTTTAAATCATGGTGTATTTGAGATCTTGCCTAACCTGAGAAAATATTTAAGTATCAGTAAGTACGGTTTAAGGACTAGAGTTTATTTTTATTTATTTTTTTTTTTTTTGGGACTAGAGTTTAATGTATTGGAATGTGTTGCTTTATGGATGTTGTTTTCAATGGTTTGGCAGACATCTTGTCAAATGAGCTCAGATTTCATTGAGTCTAATGATGATAACAGTAGGCTCCAGACGAGCTGGGCAAGCTGAACAAGTAGTCAAATCTCACAGAATTGATTTTAATAAAATAACCAATAAATACACAGCCCTGTATTGGAGTTAAGAAAAGCAAGTAGGAAAATAGATTGTATTGAAAACACTGGAAGAAAATGGCTTAGGGTTTTTAAGTAATAGTGAATCAATCATGAGTCAACAGAGTGGTGGGGCTGATATAAGTTTAGTAGAATTTAAGTCCATTTTGGAGTAGACTTTTTGGGCTAGAGAAGTTGGAATAATCCTAGTTAACATTACACAGTAGTCTTTTTTTTTTTAATTTTGAGTTCATATCTAGGTACCACAGTTTAAGAGAGCATGCTTTCAAAAACAAAAGATGTAATTTGTGAGAGGATAGATATAAAACTGTGTCAAAAGAAGTAAAACTGCTGGAACAGTAGATTTTTTATCTGGAGGCAAGAGGAGCTTTATTGTTAAAGAGGAAAAGGTTTATTCTCTGATGTCAAATGTATACACAGACCAATACATAGAAATTTCCATGTAAGGGTAGACTCATAGTCACTCTTGTGTAGCTAGAATGGGCTATCTGAGGGGATCAGCACCTGTGGGGAGGCTGGATAGTAATGACTTAACACAGAAAATTTAGTTCCTTTTGCATCTGGTATTCCACAATTCTAAGGATGTTTAGAATATTTCTATATGTTATCCTGGGATGTATATCTTCTAAAACAGTCAGTTATTTCAGAAAATTCAGTGACATTGCAAAACAAAACAAAACAAAAAGAACAATCACATAGACAAAGCAACAGGTTATTTATTGAAGGGAAGTTTCAGTTATGATGTTCAGGTGTCAAGGAGATATGGCTTGTTTTTCGAGTCATTGGGTCATCTTGTCTACCTACATATTTCAATATAATTCTCAATATAAATGGGTCAAATGAGTTATAACAAATACACATGAAACCCTGATTGAAGCAATTTGTCAAGTATCTTAACTGTAAAATTCCATTACAATCAGAAATTTTGTGTTGGTTGCATTTATGTGCTATTGTGTCTTTCCAGTCTTTTGTCAGACAATGAAAAATCTCTAGCTAACTAATGCTTGTCAAGCCCCAGAAAATGGTTCACTTGTTTCCAAGAACAAATAAATACCTGTATGACAAAGTAAGTCAGTCACTTCCAGTTTGTTTTAGTAAGATTCATAAAATCAATTCTATGATTCTTTTTCCCCCTTCCTATCAACACTCCTTCTATTTCATTTTAGCTAGTCACCAGCTGGCTTTTTTTTCCCACCACAAAGTGACTCTAAACTGCAAGATAATTATACAAAAAGAGATTTTCTCCAAAAGCTACATGGAGCCAACTATGTCAGCAATGGAACGAACTAGTACATTTTGTTTGGAAAAAAAAAAATCCCAAATCTCGCAATTTGCCTACTTAACCCCCAAATACTCTTGACCACTGAATTCTGTTTTTTTTTCCCTTTCCTATTTATTTATTTATTTATTTATTTATTTATTTATTTATTTATTTTTCATTTGCTTTTATTGAAGTTCGATTTGCCAACATATAGTATAACTCCCAGTGCTCATCCCATCAAGTGCCCTTCTTGTGCCTGTCACCCAGTCACCCCATCCCCCTGCTCACCTCCCCTTCCACAATCCTTTGTTCATTTCCCAGAGTTAGGAGTCTCTCATGGTTTGTTTCCCTCTCTAATTTTTCCCCACTCAGTTCCCCTCCTTTCCCCTATAATCCCTTTCACTATTTCTTATATTCCTTGTATGAGTGAAACCGTATGATGATTGTCCTTCTCTGATTGACTTACTTCACTCAGCATGATACCCTCCAGTTCCATCCATGTCAATTGACCACTGAACTCTAAGTGAAGAAGCCCAGATTTTATTTCTTCATTTATTTCTAAAACCATGAGGTAAATATTTTGAACATCTTTAAATAGCATCCCTTGTAATGTTAAATTACATTAAAATGTAAGATGTAGAATGTTAAATTTTAGAACAACAGTGTATATATTAGTTGGTTAAAATGGTTAGATTGTATCGGACCTTTTAGTAATGAAAGAGTCAAAATCACAATAAGAGTTTTAGTATATTCCTGAGTTAAAAACTCTTGGTGTTAAATTCCATTAGTATCTTGCTTTCTTTCCTTTCTTGATATCTCTATGTTATTATGAGGTACACTCAGTTCCAGAATTTAGAAATCAGTTATAAAAACTCAAACCAGATTTGTTCAGCCAGAGTTGCCTCAAGTTGTCTTTCAGGAAGTAGGCATTTAGACAGGAAAGCAGGTGATATGCTGTCTTCATGGTCTTATTTTCTCAACAAATGAATATAAGCCAGTTTAATTCACTGCTTTCTGACAAGGTAAAGAAAAATCTTGTCAGAGCTGAATGTCTGAGGACACTCTTGCACTAACCCTAGGCCTTAAGATATGAACTCTCAGGGGCATGGAAAAAATGCATGAGGGTTAGAAAACTATATTGACAGAACTTTAGATCTTTAGCTCTCCAGAAGACTAAAAGAGAGACTGCCTTGTTATCCTGTGTTCTGACAAACTCCTACTGTATTAAGGGCCTAACTCTAAAGCATTTCAGTTGCATGCTTTGTTATCTAATGGAAAGTTACATTTGTACATTCAAAGCAAGGAGTTTTGAAAAACAAAGCACTGCTTAAATATGAGGGCTTGTGGTTACATATCATTTTAATAGAGCCACATACTAAACACCATAACTTTTAATTCATGAAAGAGATTAGAGCCTGTGTGTTGCATAGGATTGAGTTCTATCCTAATTACTTTCTCAGAAAAGCCAGTGGAAAATTAGATGCATCCCACGAGGCAATAAATATATCACACTAAACAAAATTTAAACTACAGAACAATCAACCTCTTTTCTTTGTTCTTTCAAAGGAGAAGCAGATTAGACTTTTTTTTAAAAAAAAAAAGATCAAGAGCATTT
Source organism: Canis lupus dingo (assembly GCF_003254725.2). Classification (NCBI taxonomy): domain Eukaryota; kingdom Metazoa; phylum Chordata; class Mammalia; order Carnivora; family Canidae; genus Canis; species Canis lupus. The sequence goes on along the minus strand of NC_064243.1, from coordinate 26,743,157 downwards.
TATGGGAAATTCAGGAAAAAAAAAAGATCTCTTTGGACTGAAATCAAAATGTTATGAATAGTACTTTCTAAGCAATGACACGTATCAGCAGTATTTGTAACCATAAGAACAGTGTGATAAATTTTAATCACTTGGGACTCCAGCTCTGTGGGAAGTGCTTACTACACAGACATCATTTATAGGTTTCCAGTTATGACCTATATCTCCAAGACATTTTAATGATAAGTGGAGAAAGTAGATAGATTGTCTTCCTGGAGTGCTGAAGTTCCTGCTTGTTGTCATCCTCAGCTCTATTAAAAAGCAGAGGCTTTCAGAGGTACTCTTCAGTCTAGTAATCAGGATGCAAGACCAAAGGGATGGAACTATCTAAGATAAAGTATGCCAGAAACGTACACTCCTCAGGATTTCCTGTGGGAGTCTGACCAAAATAAAGCAATATTAATAAATATAAATTCTGGAACACTATTATCAACAGAAATGGTCTTGAAATGTACCCTTCAAATTCCTCTAGTTTCCTCGGGCAGGTCAACTATTTCAATGTAACTGTACAAAATGTTAGACCTCCCTACAGGGATAATTGCTCTAAATTATATTAAAGACATGCTAAAGAAAGGAGTTGAATTTGTTTAATGCTCCAAATCTTTGAGCTCACTTGGGGTCCTTTGGCTCTTCAATCTTGAAATCATTTTGGGACAGTAAGATGTAGTTTTGAAGCATATCAACATCAAAAAATGGGCAATTGGTCAATCTGGTTTTGATATTTTCCCCTGACCTTATAGTACATTTGGGGAGAAATTAAGCACAGGTAATAGAGCTGAAATAAAAGATGAAAGAAAAAACCAAGGAGAAGACCTATGTTCTTAAACCATCAAGAATTGTCATTCTCTGTCAGATTATATCCCAGTAATTTGAAAAACATCCTTTCATGTAGCTCAAAGGCAAGAGACATTTCCTAGTCCAAGTTTTGTTCTGAGGCAGAACCTTGCAGGACTTGATGCTTTGACCTTTCTGGGCTTCTATATCACCTAGAGCAAGTGAATCCAATCTTGCAGTAAGGAAGACACTGCTTTTATTTACTCTCTCCTTAAGCATTTGGCCACCAACAATGTGGGGGAATGGAATGACTGCAGGCTATTTTCTTTCTCATTGCATCTCTTATTTCAAAGTATGTTTTACAGTACAGAATATAGTTTTCCTTAGTAGACTTAAGGAAGCCATTACATACAACATCTCACTCAAACCTAGCTATTTTACAATGAGTCAGAGTAAAACCTTTTGTTTTACAAGGTTATTTGTGCAGTAGAACTAATATAAATGTGCTTGACTTCTTCAGCATTCTGTAAAATCAGAAGCTACTAAAATTATAGTGCTAAAAATAGAAAATGGGGCAGTAAACACTCCTCTTGCCTTAAAGAGTAAATAAATACCCATAAATCTGAGGAGACTTTTGTTTTATAGTCGATAAAATTCTAAAGTTTCTTCTTTCAAAAAGGAACTTCTTTAAAAGTACGGTCTGAGTGATAGCATATTAGAGATAATCACCAAATAGAATCATTGAACTTGTCATTACAGCCATATTTTAGACCTCCAAGGACTCTCAATATGACTGTCTTTTTTTTATTGTTTCCATATTAAAATGAAAGATCTGGTCTTAAGTCAACAGACTATGAGCTCAACCAAACTGAGCTTCAAGTGCCAGTGATAACCTGGACCCAAATGAAAGAGTTGAAGTTAGTTTAAGATGTTCAAGTAATAGAATTTACCAGTTTTAAGTGACCTTACCAATCTAGGCACTTCCCTATTCTCCCATCACTCTGGTGAGTGGTTCAATGACATGCCTAGTCTTCCAAACCAAGTCTCCATATGCAATGGCTTATTTTTTTTTCTTTTGCTTCTAGAAATCCATAACCTGGGTTGGTTTTTGTTGTGATTATTGTTGTTTCTTTCTACTTCTATTATTTTTCTTTGTTTTTAATTCTTAAGGAAGAACTCATTATCTTAATGGAAAGTTATGTCGGTGGAAATTTTTTTTCTAAGTGTTTTTTTATTCTCTCTCAATCTACTCTTTTAAGAATGCTTCTCTTATGAGAAAAGACTGTCATGAACTGAGTGTCTGTAGAGTTGTTGAAAATACTGAATGATTAGAATGCAGCAGAAGGATGATATCCAACACCAACTTTTTGGTTAGGTTAACTGATTATACTTTCTGTGATGAATAAACTACCCCACAGATTAGCAGTGAGATCTCGTTATTCAACCATAGCTATGTCTCAGCATAGATGTGATAGGCTATCTACTCAAGAAGTCTTTTGAACTGTAGAATACTTTAAGTGTTTTGGTTTCAATTGAAACATCATAGTTCTAGCCCTTTCTCTGTTCCTTATTTTATAGCTATGGATAAAGTTTAGACAAAGGAAGCCCTTCAATTATGTGTTTAATTCAAAGCCTCTGTAAAGCAGGCAAATTCCAGTACATGACAAATTGCGCTATTTTGGTTTGCAAGACCTTTATTGCAGATCCTGAAGGTCAGACTTACAAAGATGTAATGATAATAATCAGCCATCTTACAGGATCAGAGGAAATAAGTAGAAGGAAGAAGGTACATTGTAGTTGATGGATAAATTATATCTTGTAAATGACAGAGCTTTGTATCTGATCTTTAGGACTAACATATTTAGCTATTTCTTTTGACTTTTTCATTCACAGGGATGTTTATTGTTGAATAGTCAATCCAAACCGCACTGTACTTTTGAACTTCCCATTCTAATGGGAAGGCCTTGTCAGAGAGAAATCTGAATTCACAAAGATTTGAGAAGTGATGTAAGTTGCCACATACTGTGTTGAACAGCCTTTGAAGCTCGGACCCTCCCCAAATATAACACACACATCATTCCAACACTCACAAAGCTTAGCTGTGATGAACAGGTCCACTGAGACTGAAATTATTCAACCGATGTCCCAGCCTCTGGCACACCTAAAATCTCTTCCATGGACAGGACCCTTTGAAGGCCTCTGTGTTCAGGGGAGAGATATGGCCATATCAGGGGTCAGAAATCAATATAGTTCTGATTATCCACATTATTATTGTCTGGGAACTGGACCTGACTTCTAAGCCCATGGGAGAACTATGATCAGGTTTCATAACATTCATCCTTAATCAAGGGGCGTCTTTACTTCTATTTTCTTTAGACTGTATCCACATGAAAACATCATCTGACTTGGTTATGGTTCCATGTGTCATATATACTCGTGTAAAATGAAATTTCTATTATTAAAAAAAACAGAAAGCACTCAAAATTTCTATCCCCAAATTCCTCTTCCTTCAATGTGTTCAGTATGTCAAAAATGAAGCATGGCTTAACAGAGACAAGCAGATTCTACTTCCGAAATAACATCTTTGTATCTTTAACATAAGGATATCTTAGGCTATTAGGGGCTGCTCCCCCTCAATTTGCATGAAACAGTCACTAATTGATCTCTCATTTGAGTTTTTAAAGAACATAGTAGAATGTGAAAGGTCTTCCTTATTATCTGAGTGGAAAAAATGGCTGTATTCAAAGCATAGAATTTCATTTTCAAGTAAGAGAGTTTCAGCCCTCTATTATTAATGACTGGAATTTAAAAAAAACAACAACAAACCAGTCAGATATTTTTCCAAAACTCACAATCTGAATCCTTCCCATTTCTCCAAACCTCCCACTAGACAAGTAGGAAAGATAAACAAAGCAACAGACCCCTGGGTTGTACACACTGACAAGATTGCAGGCCCTGGGATTAGAATGTTTTATCCCCATATCCAGTGTCTCCCAGAAGGACATCTAGTAGGAGGAAAGAGGAAGCATGAGGTTAGGAACTTAGAAAGATTGGGCAGATAGTCAAAGCACTGGATAGATGAGGCAGCCTGTAACTCATTAGCAGAGCATCTCCCAGGGGCCCCTACAAACATCCCACAGCTGGCAAAGAAAGCAGAAGGCTACTGACAGCCCAGGCTTGCATTATGCTTGCACCCGCTGCCAGCCAGGCTGTTGCTCAAGGTGTGCTGGAGAGAGAGTCCGAGGCAGGCTGAGGGTATAAAAACTATGAATCAATGTTTGCAGAACTGAAGACATGATGAAAAATATTGCCATGATTGCTTTTATGCAAGAGGCAGAAGGGGAGAAGATGGGTATCATGACATTTCCAATGTCATTTAAAATTGATCAGATGAGTAAGTGCCTGCTTGGCAGACACAGGGTACCAGAAGCATGCTGAAGCATGTAGAGGGGAGCTGTAGAGGGGAAAGCCCTTTGTTTTTGGTGAGGACTTTACTAAAAAGTCCTAAGGATATCATGCTTATGTTTACCCCAAGGGTAAATATCCCAAGGATAAATATATTTTTGTTAGTGAAAGACAGATTTGTTTTGACATCGCTGTTTCAGTCCATTAAAGAGTCACTTACTAATCTATGGCTGTATTGGTTTAAAAAAAAAAAAAAGAATACCCTAAGCTTCTGAGAGCTCCCTGGCCACATAAGAGCTCCAGCCACACTCACATCAGCAGGAAAACAGAAGTTTGATCTGAAAAGGCCTTTTGAGAACATCTCACCCAGTGGTTCTCAACCCAGCAGGCACAGAGCCCCTTTGAATGATAAATATTTTGTACCATCTCTTTACTAGCTAAAATATCATTTATAGTTTTTCCACATATGACATCATTTTTAAACTTTAATAAATTATCTATCTATAATAAGGAGAAATTAAAAAGTAATTTGTAATAAAACGTGTCAACTTCAGTGCAACTATACTAGAAGATACTATGAAATAGTCTAAGGCTTGCCCCTCCTCAGACTAAACAAGTCTAGATTTAAATGAAGACAATATTCAAATACATACCATCAATACATTATTTTAGATTGGCATTTTATAATATGGACTAAATTGTCATTTTCTTATAAATACTTAGACTCACTATGAACATGACAACTTAAAATGTAGTGATATAGGTATATTTTTTGGTAACTCAGTCACCACAAGAGGTGTTTCATTTCTAGGGAAAGAAAATATATTAAAATTGGAGGAAGATACTCATGCAAAATAAAATTTCTATTATTAAAAAAACAGAAAGCACTCAAAATTTCTATCCCCAAATTCCTCTTCCTTCAATGTGTTCAATAGGTCAAAAATGAAGCATGGCTTAACAGAGATAAGCGGATTCTACTTCCAAAATAACATCTTTGTATCTTTAACATAAGGATATCTTAGGCTATGGGCTGCTCCCCTCAATTTGCATGAAACAGTCACTAATTGATCTCTCATTTGAGTTTTAAAAGAACATAGTAGAATGTGTATTTTCATGCAAACAAAATTGGTTTCTGGGGTCAGATAATAATACACAGATTTCTGCTCCCAAAATGGCAGACCTTGGAAAGCTGTGTAGACATTTTCAGGTGAGACTGTTGTGTGTGTAAGAAAACATCATGGAGTCCGTTAGATGCCAGTGTTACTCTCCTGTCTCAAATTTTTGTGGGAGCTATAGTTGTTCCTTCATAATTTTCCAAATGTTTCTGTACCCAGGTATTGAGAATGATTTTCTATTCTAGTCTTTTCAATCTACAGATTTAAAAATTGAAGGTCCTGAGATTAAATTCCTGGTTCAGTATCACACAATTAGTTGTTTTTCCAGAATCAGGACTATTCATCAGGCTTATCATTTGTATACTCCTTAGCTTCAGTACTTTCAAAGCCTCCCTTAAATCTCTATAATGGCTTAAACCCTTCTACCCAGGTTCCGTCTGACTTTCCTTGGGCCCATCCTGTATACTCACTACCCCAAAACACGTTTCCAACAGGCTACTCATTATCATTTTTCACATTTCCCATGTTCAAAGTGTCCTCTCTGACCATCTTTTTTCAAAGGTACTCTGTTCCATAAGGAATTCCTTCACACCCAAAGCTGAAATGATCTCTTCATCTAGTTAACTTCCTTAGATACCCTTGTGCAGCTCTTGTCCTGTCACTCATGGACTTGCACCATTTTGAGAGTGTGTCTACCTAGTAAACACCTCAATGGCAGGGCCCATACCTCCTACTTCTTTATGTGCTGCTCACCACTTCTCCTAGCTATCTAACACAGAGTAGGAACTTAGAATTGGATATCTATCCATTTTTATTGTTAATGATGGCAGAGAACACAATTGTCAACCAAATGGATGCTCATCATTTAAGTTAACTTATCTTGCCCATCTCTGTTTGAGGCAAAACACAACTTCCAACAATATGGCCGTTCTGGGGAACATCTGGGAAAGAACAACAGAGACATCAGTCTGGCTTACAGTGGTCAGGAAATGAAGTGGTTCATTCCTAGCAACGGCCCATTTTGTATCTTGGAGGCAGAGATATAAACAATGGCAGGCTTTGCAAAAGCAGCTGCAGTCACAAATCTCCCAACAAGCTTCATATGTGCAAACGACAGGAAGGACTCCTGGTGCCATATTGGGCTTCTCAGTCACACATGGGAATGGGGCAATCACTGGCTGTAGCGTCGTTTTTGAATACAGCACAGAACAACACGTTCATATCCCGCTTGCCATGTGCATGAAGGTGGAAGAGAAATGGGGTAGGGTCGCTGACACCCGCTGGTCATTTGTCAGGTCATTTATTAACCCCCTGTGAAATCTGAACAGAAATTTCATCCTTGAACAACAACAACAACAAATTTTTAAGTAGAAATTAGCCGTCAAATGAAATCTGCACCGATTTTTATAGATTATATCTAACTTCAGGTTTTTTTTTCCCTAAGTGTCTGGTGATTCATTGTCAGGTTGTTTGGGTTATCCCCTTCTCATCTGAACGTTTTATTGTGAAAGTGCAAGACGTGAGATCTAACATGATGTATTAGGTATAAGTAATCAGGGAAAAATGGAGTTAAGCCCCTGTATTCGTTGAAAATATGCATAAATATTTATAAGTGATAGAGTTAAATCCAGCTTTTTTGGTAAATCCCATTTTTTTGTAAATGAGAAACATCAAATTATGGAAAGCAATAGGACAGCAAAGCAAAAACATTGGGAAAATTGATTCATGACCCCCCAAAAAACAACTGCACGTAATTTCCATAATTCCTATGGCTCTAACACCATTTCTGAAATATATTTTTTTACACTTGTACATAACTTTGGTGAGAATTTGGGGATTAGCTGCATATCTGGATATAGATGATTTAAGTCAATGCTTTCTTAAACATAAGGAACACTATTCATATTTTCTGGCTTTTTATTTTACTTTATTTTATTGACTTATTTTTTTCTTTGTGGGCTTTTTAAAAAAGATTTTTAAAATTTATCCATGAGAAACACACAGAGAGAGAGAGAGAGGCAGAGACACAGGCAGAGGGAGAAGCAGGCTCCATGCAGGGAGCCTGATGTGGGACTCGATCCCAGGACTCCAGGATCAATCACATCCTGTGCCGAAGACAGACATTTAACTACTGAGCCACCCAGGTGCCCCTGGCTTTGTGGTACATGGTTCATGATACCACATTTTCAAATAGTAAATTTTTGACTTATTTTTTAAATTTATCTTTACTCTTCCTAGAATTTGCCTCAAACAGAGCTTGTCTACATGTCAGCAGCATGGGCAGTGACTGATTAGGTGGAAGTGACTCTCTCGACTGGCCCAGGGATCAGAACCCTTTCATTATTCACTGCTTTGTGTGATTTGGTTAAATAGCAAATTCTATTCAAAAGAGATAGTTTTAGTTTAAAAGCAATATATTTAAATAATTGTCTGAGGCTATTAGCTTTAGTAATATTTTACATTGATTGACCAATCATCTAAAACATTAGAGAAAATGATACTGAGGATGTGGTAAGCTTGGATTGGACAGGGTGAGAAGAAAAACTTTATTTTGGGAGTATGGAGGTTGATCTATATCAATAATAAAAATATAATTATTTTGTGTTATTCCTAGTTAGGAGCCAGAGGTTAAACATGATCAGTAATGGAGTTGTTTTACATTTCATCGGTGAATATGTGGTAATTATCTGGGGGGACTTATTCCCACTGCTTACTGTCAGTTAGCTGGAGGGGATATGCATTTAGCATTCAGTGGAAGTTTTGTGCAGTAATAACAAACTGCTGTGCTTGTCTTGTCACACAGAATTTCCTGAAAAAGGGGGAAGCACTTGGTGGTTTCTCTTGATGAATGATTAAGAATCTTTTTCAAAGGTAAGTACATACTTGTTGGATGATTTTGCTTGAATCAATTGAATCCATGAAAGTGGACACCCTGTGTAATTTTTTAAAAAAGTAACATGAATTCTTTTTTGACCAGAAACAACTGGCCACTCAAGATAGGCACTGTATATGTATATAGACAAAGACTCATAGAACCAGGAGGGTGGGTTCTGAAGGGAGCACATGGAGATGAATTCCGTGGATCTGGAGCTACTTGATCTGTCTCAAGTCAGTGAGGTTCTGGACCCTTAGAACAAGGCTTACTTTCAAGAGTAAAATGTACACATTCTAGAGAAAAATATCTTACACAAACATGTGGGGTGAAATAGAAAAAAAAAAAAAAGAATGTCATTTCTCACTTACTTACCAATTATGTTAGCCGCAGCAAAGAAATTTGGTATCTTGTATTCCTTTGACTTAGATTATCAATATCCATTTTCAAAAATGACTTCTGGGGGCAGAAAATATATTGAGAATGTTTAGTGATAACACTTTTGCATTCATAAACAAATCATCTGGGTCAGTCTCAGAGATCATCTTATGCAGGGAACTGTGCCAAAAATCCTAGATTCAGAGCCTTTTGCAATGCTCCAGGGGTGGACAGGACCCATAACTGAAGGTCAAACACACATTTCCCTGGCCTCGCTTTAGGGGAAACACAGATATGTGAAGTATCCTTACTGATAAATTCAAGGTCTTCATTAAGATGAAGAAGCCTATCATTTTTTATCTCAATATACATTTCAGCATCATGTTGAACACACAATTCTACACACCTGCTGCTCTGCAAACTAAGCTCATCTCTTCCATGCACACTCTGGCATTTCCTTCATCCAACTCCTTACTCAAAATTGTACCCATTCTTTAAGACTTATCAGGATTGTTACCTCTTTCAGGAAGGCTTCTCCAATATTTTCCTGCTTCACACATTCAGTAAGTGCACAGACATTTCAGGAAAAGAAGTTTTTTCATGTAGTCAAGATTTTTCAAAGCATCTAAAATTTTTATTGATTTTCATACTACATTAATAATACATATGTATTGAAAGTGAAAGGAACAATAATTCTACTAATAACTTAGTATGTATCCTTTCATTACTTTTACCTATGTTTGGATGTGAGCATATACATGTAAATATGACATCATTTACACAGATGAAATCGCATAATAAAACTTTTTAAACTGTTTCTTTTTAAACTATTGATATGTTGTATATATAGTTCCACATTAAAAAATCAATGGCTGTTTCATTGTATGAAGATAGCAAAGTTTATTTAACTAATGCCTTATTCTGGAGCATTTCAGGGTTTTTTTTTTTTTTTTCCATTTTGTGCTATTATAAACATCTTTATAGCAAAGTATTTCTTCATACCCCTTCCAAAATATTTAGTGTCTGTTTTGTCATCAGCATACTGTGACATGTTATTTTCTCTGGATAAATTAATAAAATTTAAAAAGTCTGAGTCGAAATGTATGGATACATTGAAGTGTCAATTTCCCAATATGGTCTTCAAATTAGAATACATATTTTTATGCCTTTACCAACTGATCACAGCAAATAATTTTGCATTTATTTGGTTTTAAATGGGATTTTATGTTTAAAAATGTGTTTTGGGCATTTTATTTCCTTTCTTAAAAATTTACACATATCCCTTGTACATTTAAAATATCAAGTGTTCATCTCTTTTTTATTATTTTGGAAAGCTTCTTTGTATATTAAATAGATTAACCATTTATTTATCACTGTGTTGCAAATACTTCTCTTTCCTTTTTCTTTTCATTTGCTTATATTTGTTGTCATTGTTGTTTTAAACAGACTTAAAAAAAACTTTCATGAAGTCAGATCTTTTCATTTTCCACTTATATGTTTTGCCTTTGTGTCATAGAAAGTTCTTTTCTACTCTTATAGATCACTACTTTAGAAAGACTTGTATTTTCATGGTTGCATTGTATCAACTTAGCTAACTTGCAGGTACATTTCATAGAATTCCATTCTCCTGTAGTTCCAAATTCCCTCTAATTGTCAAAAAAAGACAATTTGTACTTTACTCTCAGAAGGTTGGTGCAGGGGGAGAAGATATTTGCAACTGACATATCAGATAAAGGGCTAGTATCCCAGATCTATAAAGAAATTATCAAATTCAACACCCAAGATACACACAATCCAGTCATGAAATGGGCAGAAGATATGAACAGACATTTCTCAAAAGGAGACCTCACATGGCCAACAAGCACATGAGAAAATGCTCCACATCACTGGCCATCAGGGAAATACAAATCAAAACCACCATGAGATACCACCTCACACCAGTGAGAATAGCGAAAATTAACAAGACAGGAAACAACAAATGTTGGAGAGGATGTGGAGAAAGGGGAATCATTTTGCACTGTTGGTGGGAATGTGAACTGGTACAGCCAGTGTGGAAACTGTGTGGAGGTTCCTCAAAGAGTTAAAAATAGATCTGCCCTACAACCCAGCAATTGCACTGCTGGGGGTTTACCCCAAAGATACAGATGCAGTGAAATGCCGGGACACCTGCACCCCAATGTTTATAGCAACAATGTCCACAATAGCCAAACTGTGGAAGGAGCCTCGGTGTCCACCAACAGACAAATGGATAAAGAAGATGTGGTCTATATAGACAATAGACTATTACTCAGCCATCAGAAAGGATGAATACCCACCATTTGCTTTGACGTGGATGGAACTGGAGGGTATCATGCTGAGTGAAGTAAGTCAATTGGAGGACAATCATCATATGGTTTCACTCATACAGGGAATATAAGAAAATATTGAAAGGGATTATAGGGGAAAGGAGGGGAATGAGTGGGATAAATTAGAAAGGGAGACAAACTCCTAATTCTGGGAAACAAGCAAAGGGCTATGGAAGGAGAGGTAGGCAGGGGCGATGGGGTGACTGAGTGATGGACAGTGAGGGGGGCACTTGACAGGATGAGCACTGGGTGTTAAACTATATGTTGGCAAATTGAATTTAAGTTTTAAAAAAAGAAAGTTGGTGCAGGATCATGAGATACTATTGCAGCTCAGACATATTGCCATGTATCAACCAGCTCACCCTGCTGATCCCTCTGTGTCCTTTTCCATCTTCTCCAGTTCCTTGGCCAGGTGTGTGTTTATTATTATTTTTTTAAGATTTTACTTATTTATTTGAGAGAGAGTGAGAAATCATGAGCACTGGGGGCGGGCAGAGGGAGAAGCAGGCCCCTAGCAGGGAGCCCCATGTGGGGCTCCATTCCAAAACAATGAGATCATGACCTGAGTTGAAGGAAGACACTTAACCAACTGAGCCACCCAGGTGCCCCTAGGTGTGTGTTTAGATTCCTCAGGAAAAGCCCAAGTTCTTGCAGGACATTTGCACCATTATATCTGGAGACTTGGGGTTGACTTAAATTCAAAAAGTAATTACAGAAGTTTAAGTATTTTTAAAATACTGTCTGTAATCAGTAATATGGGATATCATATCATTTACTCAACTTTTCTTTGACACATTGCTCTATACATATAGCTCTTTCATATTTAAAAAATATTAATACAAGTGACATGTTTTGTTGTTGTTACTGTTAGTAAGATCTCAATAGATAGATGATAGGTATTTAAAATTACTTCTATAGGCATATACGAGTTCCCATTTTTTTCTTCATACATCTGTCTCATAGCCTCCTATCTGAAATCTATTGGTTCTCATAGTTTTTCAAATAAGTCTTTTTTTGGGGGGGCAGGGTAATATGGCAGAGGAGTAGGGGTCCTCAACTAACCTGGCCCCACCAACTTACCTAGATAACTTTCAAATCATCCTGAAAACCTACGAATTCGACCTGAGATTTAAAGAGAGAACAGCTGGAACACTACAGAGAGAAGGGTTTTCGCTTCTAACAAGGTAGGAAGGCGGAAAAGAAAAAATTAAAAAAAAATCAAGTGGGAGAGGGGCCCCTCTAGGAGCCAGGCTAAGTGCGGGCGGCAAGAGCCTCCAGGACAGGAAAGCCTAGCCCCGGAGAAGCAGGAACTTTAAAAATCCACGCAGGGGCAGCCCCTGTGGCGCAGCGGTTTAGCGCCGCCTGCAGCCCAGGGCGTGATCCTGGAGACGTAGGATCGAGTCCCATGTCAGGCTTTCTGCATGCAGCCTGCTTCTCCCTCTGCCTGTGTCTCTGCCTCTCTCTCTCTATGTGTGTCTCTATGAATAATAAATAAATAATCTTAAAAAAAATAAAAATCCACACGGGATTCTTCCCAGGCGGGAAGGCGCTCAGCAGGGAACTCGAGTAGAACCGCAGGGAGTAGAACCGCAGGAGGGGCAGTGGGGCCTCCAGTCTCCTGGGGTCACTAACTGAGGGGGGTGCCTGGGGGAGAGTCACCATACCCCGCAGGCCCAGCGCGGTAAAGGGCTGGAGCCTGCCCAGCGGGGTCTCGGGGAGAAGCCGGGGATCAGGCGGCGGCTCCACGCAGAGGGGGCTGCAACTGCTGCCTTCGGGAGCCCCGGCCCGGGAGCGCGATTCCAGCAGCCCAGGCCCCGGATGCCAGGGCGCCGGGGACACAGCCCAGGATCCTGAGTTCCCCCCAGGACAGGTAGAGTGTGGGAGGGCACAGGACAGCGAGGACTCTCCTGCCACCAGGAGCCCCCAAGTTGTGCAGATCAGTGCCCCCCTCCAGCTCCCGGAGCATCCAGGCCAGTGTAGACTGGGAGACTGTGGTAGTTACTGCGGGAGTGGACTCCAGGGCTGGAGAGCTGGCCCCGGCCAGTGTTGTTCCTCCTGGTTTCACCCTGTGCTGGGGGAGGGGGGGGCAGCGGCAGGGAAGAGAGGCCTCATTCATAAACAGCTCCCACTGAGCCCAGCACCCAGCAGGGGGCCGGGCAGCTCCCCAGGTACACACACCTGAGAGTCAGCACAGCAGGCCCCTCCCCCAGAAGACCAGCTGGAAGGACACGAGAAGACCAAGTTCTTGACCGAGCAGTGCTGGAAAGCTCCAGGGGAAGTCCAGGGATTTACAGTATATAGAACCAGAGGATACCCCTTCTTCTTTTTGGTTGTTGTTTGCTTTTTGTTTTTCTTCCTTTTTTCCAGTAAAACTCATTTTTAGCCACTCTGCACTGAGCAAAATGACTAGAAAGAAAAACTCACCACAAAAGAAAGAATCAGAAACAGTACTCTCTGCCACAAGGTTACAGAATTTGGATTACAATTTGATGTCAGAAAGCCAATTGAGAAGCACAATTATAAAGCTACTGGTGGCTCTGGGAAAAAAGCATAAAAGATTCAAGAGAGTTCATGACTGCAGGATTTAGATCTAATCAGGCCAAAATGAAAAATCAATTAAATCAGATGCAATCCAAACTGGAGGTCCTAACAACGAGGGTTAATGAGGTAGAAGAAAGAGTGAGCGACATAGAAGACAAGTTGATGGCAAGGAAGGAATCTGAGGAAAAAAGAGAAAAACAATTAAAAGACCACAAGGAAAGGTTCAGGGAAATAAATGACAGCCTCAGAAGGAAAAATCTACATTTAATTGGGATTTCCACAGGGCATCGAAAGGGACAGAGGACCAGAAAGCATATTTGAACAAAACATAGCTGAGAACTTCCCTAATTTGGAGAGGGAAACAGGCATTCAGATTCAGGAGATAGAGAGACCCCCCACCTAAAATCAATAAAAACCATTCAACACCTCTACATTTAGTAGGGAAACTTGCAAATTCCAAAGATAAAGAGAAAATCCTTAAAGCAAGAGATAAGAGATTCTTAAATTATATGGGGAGAAATATTATATTAACAGCAGAGCTCTCCACAGAGACCTGGTAGGTGAGATAGCGCTGGCAGGATATATTCAGGGTACTAAATGAGAAGAACCTGCAGCCAATAATACTTTATTTAGCAAGGCTCTCATTCAGAAGAGGAGGAGAGATAAAGAGCTTCCAAGATAGGCAGAAACTGAAAGAGTATGTGACCACTAAACCAGCTCTGCAAGAAATATTAAGGGGGACTCTGTAAAAGAAAGAGGACACCCAAAGAAACAATCCACAAAAACAGGGACTGAATAGGTGTTATGATGACACAAAATTCATATCTTTCAATAATTACTCTGAATGTGAGTGGGCTTAATGATCCCATCAAAAGACACAGGGTTTCAGACTGGATACAAAAGCAAGACCCATTATTTGCTATCTACAAGAGACTCATTTTAGATCTAAGGACACCTCCAGCTTGAAAATGAAAGGTTGCAGAACCATTTATCATTCAAATGGTCCTCAAAGGAAAGCAGGGGCAGCAATTCTCATACCAGATAAATTAAAGTTTATCCCAAAGACTGTAGTAAGAGATGAAGAGGGACACTATATCATACTTAAAGGATATATCCAACAAAAGGACCTAACAATCATGAATATTTATGCCCCTAATGTGGGAGCTGCCAAGTATATCAATCAATTAATAACCAAAGTAAAGACATACATAAATTATAATACACTAATAATACTGGGAGACTTCAAGATGGTGCTTTCTGCAAATGACAGATATTCTAAGTGCAACATCTCCAAAGAAACAAGAGCTTTATTTTTTTTTTTTGAGATTTTATTTATTTATTCATGAGACACACACACACACACACACACACACACACAGAGGCAGAGACACAGGCATAGGGAGAAGCAGGGTCCATGCAAGGAGCCCAATGTGGGACTCGATCCCGGGTCCCCAGGATCAAACCCTGAGCTGAAGGTGGTGCTAAACCGTTGAGCCACCTGGTCTGCCCAAAACAAGAGCTTTAAATGATACACTGGACCAGATGGATTTCACGGATATTTACAGAACTTTACATCCAAATGCAACTGAATACACATTCTTCTCAAGTGCACGTGGAACCTTCTCCAGAATAGACCACATATGGGTCACAAATCAGGTCTCAACCGATACCAAAAGATTGGTATTGTCCCTTGCATATTTTCAGACCACAATGCTTTGAAACTAGAACTCAATCACAAGAAGAAATTAAGAAGAAACTCAAACACATGGAGGCTAAAGAGCATCCTGCTAAAAGATGAAAGGGTCAACCAGGAAATTGAACCAGAAGAATTAGAAAGATTCATGGAAACTAATGAGAATGAAGATACAACCATTCAAAATCTTTGGGATACAACAAAAGTGGTCCTAAGAGGGAAATACATTGCAATACAAGCCTCCCTCAAAAAATTGGAAAAAACTCAAATACACAAGCTAACCTTACACCTAAAGGAACTGGAGAAAGAACAGCAAATAAAACCTACACCAAGAAGAAGAATAGAGATAATAAAGATTCGAACAGAACTCAATGAAATAGAGACCAGAAGAACTGTAGATCAGATCAACAAAACCAGGAGTTGGTTCTTTGAAAGAATTAATAAGATAGATAAATCATTAGCCAGCCTTATTAAAAAGAAAAGAGAAAAACTCAAATTAATAAAATCATGAATGAAAGGGGAGAGATCACAACCAATACCAAGGAAATACAAACGATTTTATTAAAAATTTTTATTTATTTATGATAGGCACACAGTTAGAGAGAGAGAGAGAGAGAGAGAGAGGCAGAGACACAGGCAGAGGGAGAAGCAGGCTCCATGCACCAGTAGCCCGACGTGGGATTTGATCCTGCATCTCCAGAATCACGCCCTGGGCCAAAGGCAGGTGCCAAACCGCTGCGCCACCCAGGGATCCCACAAATGATTTTAAAAACGTGTTATGAGCAGCTATACACCAATAAATTAGGCAATCTAGAAGAAATGGATGCATTTCTGGAAAACCACAGATTACCAAAACTGGAACTAGAAGAAATAGAAAACCTGAACAGGTCAATAACCAGAGAGGAAATTGAAGCAATCATCAAACACCTCCCAACACGCAAAAAGTGCAGAGCCAGATGGCTTCCCAGGGGAATTCTATCAAACGTTAAAGAAGAAGCAATACCTATTCTACTAAAGCTGTTCCGAAGGATAGAAAGGGATGGAATACTTCCAAGCTCGTTTTATGAGGCCAGCATCACCTTAATTCCAAAACCAGACAAAGATCTCACCAAAGAGGAGAATTGTAGACCAATATCCCTGATGAACACAGGTGCAAAAATTCTCAATCAGATCCAACAGTACATTAAGAAGATTATTCACCATGACTAAGTGGTATTTGTGCCTGGGATGCAAGGTTGGTTCAACACTCAAAACCATAAATGTGATAGATCACATCAACAAGAGGAAAAACAAGAACCATATGATCCTCTCAATAGATTCAGAGAAAGCATTTAACAAAATACAGCATCCATTCCTGATCAAAACTCTTCAGAGTGTAGGGATAGAGGGAACATTCCTCAGCATCTTAAAAGCCATCTATGAAAAGCCCACAGCAAATATCATTCTCAAAAAAAGCCCACAGCAAATATCATTCTCAATGGGGAAACACTGGGAGGCTTTCCCCTAAGATCAGGAACAAGACAGGAATGTCCGCTCTCGCCACTGCTATTCAGCGTAGTACTAGAAGTCCTAGCCTCAGCAATCAGACAACAAAAAGAAATAAAAGGCATTCAAATTGGCAAAGAAGAAGTCAAACTCTCCCTCTTCGCAGATGACATGATACCGTACATAGAAAACCCAAAAGCCTCCACCCCAAGATTGCTAGAACTCATACAGCAATTCGGCAATGTGGCAGGATACAAAAATCAATGCCCAGAAATCAGTGGCATTTCTATACACTAACAGTGAGACTGAAGAAAGGGAAATTAAGGAGTCAATCCCATTTACAATTGCACCCAAAAGCATAAGATACCTAGGAATACACCTAACCAAAGAGGTAAAGGATCTATACCCTAAAAACTACAGGACACTTCTGAAAGAAATTGAGGAAGACACAAAGAGATGGAAAAATATTCCATGCTCATGGATTGAAAGAATCAATATTGTGAAAATGTCTAGGCTACCTAGGGCAATGTACACGTTCAATGCAATCCCTATCACAATACCATGGGCTTTCTTCAGAGAGTTGGAACAAATCATCTTAAGATTTGTGTGGAATCAGAAAAGACCCCATATAGCCAGGGGAATATTGAAAAAGAAAACCAGAGTTGGGGGCATCACAATGCCGGATTTCAAGTTGTACTACAAAGCTGTGATCATCAAGACAGTGTGGTACTGGCACAAAAACAGACACAAAGATCAATGGAACTGAATAGAGAACCCAGAAATGGCCCCTCAACTCTATGGCCAACAAATATTCAACAAAGCAGGAAAGACTATCCACTGGAAAAGGACAGTGTCTTCAATAAATGGTGCTGGAACAATTGGACAGCCACGTGCAGAAGAATGAAACTAGACCATTCTCTTACACCAGACACAAAGATAAACTCAAAATGGATGAAATATCTAAATATGAGACAATAATCCATCAAAATCCTAGAGGAGAACACAGACAACACCCTTTTTGAACTTGGCCACACTAACTTCATCCAAGATACATCTATGAATGAAAGGGAAAGAAAAGGAAAAATGAATGATTGTGACTTAATCAGGATAAAAAGCTTCTGCACAGCAAAAGAAATAGTCAACAAAACTAGAGGACAACCTACAGAATGGGAGAAGATATTTGCAAATGACGTATCAGATAAAGGGCTAGTATCCAAGATCTATAAAGAGCTTATTAAACTCAACAGCAAAGAAACAAACAATCCAATCATGAAATGGGCAAAAGAACATGAACAGAAATCTCACAGAGGAAGACATAGACATGGCCAGCAAGCACATGAGAAAATGCTCCACATCACTGGCCATCAGGGAAATACAAATCAAAACCACAATGGCATAACACCTCACACCAGTGAGAATGGCGAAAATTAAGGATACAGGAAACCACAAATGTTGGAGAGGTTGTGGAGAAAGGGGAGCCCTCTTGCACTCTTGGTTGGGAATGTGAACTGGTGCAGCCACTCTGGAAAACTGTGTGGAGGTTCCTCAAAGAGTTAAAAATAGAGTTACCCTATGACCCAGCAATTGCACTGCTGGGGATTTACCCCAAAGATACAGATGCAGTGAAAAGCTGAGACACCTGAACACCAATGCTTATAGCAGCAATATCCACAATAGGCAAACTATGGAAGGAGCCTCAGTGTCCATCGACAGATGAATGGATAAAGAAGATGTAGTCTATATATACAATGGAATATTACTCAGTCATTAGAAATGGCGAATACCCACCATTTGCTTCGACATGGATGGAACTGGAGGGTATGATTCTGAGTGAATTAAGTCAATCGGAGAAGGACAATCATTATGTGGTTTCACTTATATGGGGAATATAAAAAATAGTGAAAGGAGTTAAAGGGGATAGGAGAGAAAATGAGTGGAAATATCAGTGAGAGTGACAGAACATGAGAGACTTGTAACTCAGGGAAACGAACAAGGGGTAGCTGGAAGATGGGGTCACTTGAGGAGGGGCCAATGGGGGCATTTGACGGGTTGAGCACTGGGTGTTCTAGTATATTTTGGCAAACCAAACTCCAATAAAAATATACAAAAAACCCTAACATTGTGTTGACCACCTTGAAAAAATAATAGAAAAAGCAATCCATAAGAGCTACAATAATGCTTTCTGTAGTGGTTGCATCATTTTAAATCCCACTATAGTGTTCAGGAGTTCCAGTTTCTCCATGTTCTCACCAACTCTTGTCTTTTGTGGGTTTTTTTGATGACAGCCATCCTAACAGGTGTGAGATAGTATCTCAGTGTAGTTTTGATTTCCATTTCCCTGATGATTAGTGATACTGAACATCCTTTTGTCCATTCTTCCTCTGTAGTTAAATGTCTATTCAAATATTTTATCCTTTTAAAATCAAGTTATTAGTTTTTTTACTATTGAATTGTAGGAGTTTCTTCTATATTTTGGAAATTAACACCTTATTAGATATATGGTTTTCCAAATATTATCTCTTCATCTAGTGTAGATATAGAATCTGTATTCTATAGATTCCTTTTTGCCCCACTGTTAGTTTTCTTTGTTATGCCATAAATTTTTCAGTTTGATGTATCTATTGGAATTTTAGTCATCCAGTACAACAAACACTAACTTTGGTCTGTCTTCAGGCTAAAAGCCTTATAAAGTGGGCAGCTTGGGCAACCTGGGTGGCTCAGTGGTTTAGCACTGCCATCAGTCCAGGGCATGATCCCAGAGACCCAGGATCATGTCCCACATCAGGCTCCTGCCTGCACGGAGCCTGCTTCTCCCTCTGCCTGTGTCTGCCTCTCTGTGTGTCTTTCATGAATAAATAAAATCTTAAAAAAAAAAAGTGGGCAGCTTACCCCCTCTTGTTCCCACCTTCCTAGAGTCTACTCCTATCCAAAATCTGTTTTTGTTCACTCATAAGTGCTTTCAGGTTGCTGTTATCTCTTTTTTTTTTATTGAAGTATAACTGATGCACAATACTACATTAGTTTCAGGTACACAACATAGTGATTCCACAAGTCTCTAAATTATTCTATGCTCACCACAAAAACAGATGTAGCTAGTATCTCTTACCATACAAGGCTATTACAAGATCATTGACTCTACTCCTTATGCTGTAGCTTTTTTTTTTTAATTTTTATTTATTTATGATAGTCACAGAGAGAGAGAGAGAGAGAGAGAGAGAGAGAGAGGCAGAGACACAGGCAGAGGGAGAAGCAGGCTCCATGCACCGGGAGCCCGACGTGGGATTCGATCCCGGGTCTCCAGGATCGCGCCCTGGGCCAAAGGCAGGCGCCAAACCGCTGCGCCACCCAGGGATCCCCTTATGCTGTAGCTTTTATCCTATTGACTTATTCATTCCTTAATTGGAAGTCTGTGGGAGATACAGGTTGTTGTTCTCATTGTTAATGCAGTTTTTTCAGTTTACAATTGTTATCTGTAAGAAGACGGGGTCCATTAAGGAGCTCACTCAGTCATACTAAACCTGGAAATCTAAGATAATGAACTATAAAAATGCTATAAAAAAGAGCCATCTCTTCCACACACTCCCCCATGAGTATTAGTATCAGCAATGGTCACCTATGCAAGACAGTTCTATATAGCAAAGAAGAAATCTTCCAGGGTCTGATGGCATAGCAGATGACACAGAGGGCAGCACAGAGGAACTTGAAAGATCTAGTCCTGAGAAATGTGAGGCAGTGCTATGACCAACTCTTAATATTAACTGAAGGTTACCTTCATAAGGACTCATTTATGACAATAAGTCCAGAATGGTATTTGTTCTATTGTATTCAGATTGTACCTGCAAATGAAAGGAACCATGTTCTTATAGATAAGCTAAAATATTTTGTTCATAAAAGCATGAAATTGAAGTAATCTCTATTTCAGTTACATAAGAATGAGGTAAAAAAGAATAAAGCCAATGCTGATATGGAGAACTTTAAATTCAAAATAAATATTCAGTATGCAGTATTGCTCTTTCTAATACAATCATAATGTTTTGAAACATTACAGACCTAGGGCAATTAATATTTACCTGGCTTATAAACTGAATTTGACGCCCATTTATTCCTGTTGGAAAGGTTTTTATCACAAAGATATTAGAATTAGAATCACTATTCAACCCACAGTCGACAAATATTTACATGTTCAACTAAGGAGGATGAATTTTGATGTGCCAAAACTAATTAAATACATGAAGATGTCATAAAAAGCCTGCTTATCTACATGTGAGGAAGTAAGTGCCACTTTCAGATGTACAGATGTGACATTCCTTGTCATCAAAACCTTGTAAAAATGTAAAAGTATAAGATGTATAATATTATAGACATGTTTAGCATAAAGTATAAACATCGAGGCAGAGTGGTTTGAGTATAAAAACCCCAGCTAAGTTTTCCTTGAACTTATTACCTTACAAATCTAAACATGAGTCTAGGACCCTAACACAGGCTGAGGCAGTTTATTATTACAAAGTGGCACAAAGATGTAATAGACAGGCAAGTGGCTAAAAGCTGCACTAGCTTCACATTTTTTTTTAAAGCAAAAACTTTCAGTTGGCTTAGGAGTCAAGTAATTCTGAATCATGAAATTACTAATATATAGTGATATGTATTATCTGTTACCTTCTAAAAATGCATTGGGAAGAGGGAAGGCAAGTTTAAGTTATTCTGGAAACAATGTATAGGAGCATAAATCTTCACTCCATTTTCTCCTAATTTATAAAAAAGTTGAAGAAAGAATTAATAAGAAGCAAAAACTTGATAAGGCAGTGGAGAAAAAGATGGAGTCTCAAAGAAGTTTGGTTATAGCCTAGTATCTGAAAGCATTAAGAGAATTAGTGTTCCATCCCTTAGTAAGCCAATAGGTGCTGTGGTCTAGCCTGGGGTCAATTCTGAAAATGGAAGACAGGAATAGTAAGGAAAACTTGCAGTTTTAAGAAAGAATTAAACAATAAAGTATGCACAAGCTTGATGGCCACTGCTTTATTGGGCATATAATTTTGTAAACATTTGTAGAATACATTGCAATACATTTATAATGAGTGCCTACAATATGATAAGTAGTAGGAAAAAATGGTTGATAAAGCAGGGTCTTTGCCTCTTGACACTTAGATTTCAGTGGGAGGGGGCAAACAAGCACACAGTCTCAATATGGTATGATGCCAGTGAGACAGAACTGCTCTGGACCACAGAAGCGCATAGGAGGAGTGCTCAACCTAAACTAGAGGAAAGATATTCAAGGAATACTTCACTAAAATGATGCTTATTAGAAACACAGGGAAGAGTGTTGAAGGCTGAAATATGAAGAGCAGATGTTAGGAAGATGGGGCAAGAGATGGGGGCAGACAGGTGAGCTCAGTTACTGATGGGTTTTATACACCATGG
The DNA here is from genome assembly GCF_003254725.2 of Canis lupus dingo. Classification (NCBI taxonomy): domain Eukaryota; kingdom Metazoa; phylum Chordata; class Mammalia; order Carnivora; family Canidae; genus Canis; species Canis lupus. The sequence continues at coordinate 26,721,092 of NC_064243.1, read as the reverse complement.
CATGAAGCCTGGTCTTTGTCTTGAGAACGGTGGAGACCAAGCAAAGGACTGATCATATTTGTATTTTAGAAACACCATAGTGTGGCAAGAAGATGGAGGGGTGGGGCAAGGTTTTTGCAATAAAGCTATGAGAGAGAGACTGGTGGCTTTATTTAGGGTAGAAGCAGTGGGAGTCCGAGAAGTGGACAGATTTGAGAGGTACCAAGGACATAGAAGTGACCAGGATTTGATGTTTGATCAAATATTGAGAGTTTGGAAGTGATGTGTATGAAGAATATTGCTGAAAATGCTGTTCTGGGGTACAGGATGAACAATGCATCAATTATGGAGTGAGGTAACAAAGAGGAGAGGAAGGTTTGGAATACAGGGCCAGAGATGATGAGATCAGTCCTAGGAATGTTCTAGCATCTATGAGACATCTAAGTGAAGAGGTCAAAAAGATAATCAGTATATAGATTAGAAACTGGGTGGATAGACAGAAGCACAGACAGATGGATGAATAGATGACTGGATGGATGGATAGATAGCAGAAGCTACAGAAGTAGATGAAACTTACCAGAAAGAACATATGGAATGAGAAAAAGAAAAAAAAGAGCCCAAAACAGATACCTGAGATGAAAGGACATTTCAGCAATAGGGAGAGGTAGATGATCTGACAGAGGAGACTAAGAAGAAACGTCCAGAGAGGAAGAAAAACAGGAAGTCATGGTACCACAGAAGCCAAAGGAGGATAGTGTGGGCATGAGAGAGTATTCAACAGCACTGAACATTACTGAGAAGTCAAATAAAATGCAGACTATAAACTATCCTTTAAATTTATAACAACCACACTAATAACTGCTATGGGTTGCAGAGGGGCAGATTCCTTCTTTATGAAAAGGAAATTAGCTATTTTTAACGTTTTTCTCTGAATTGTTCAGTTTGCTCAGAGACTCCAGCTCTGAGTGTGGTTGCCTTCATAGCATTTCATAACAGTACCTTACATTAAATATTGTTTCATAATTGTAAACAATTCATATTGTTTCTTGTTTACTTTATTGTTTATCATTTCTGACCCGTTTAATGAAATGGGTGGATATCAGCACGGCAAATCCATTCATTTGGACAGCTGTTATAATTTATCACTTATGCTGAGCCAATAAGCATTATATGTAAAGATAGCTAAGGTAATTGAACTAGTCATATGGCCAAATGTGTACTTAAGGGATTTTTTTTTTCTTTAGACTCACTACCAAAAGTATAGTTCTTATGTTTTAAGCTTTTTCACATTGGGTACATTCCTCATATTAGGCTATGAACCAATGTCCTGTCTCATTCATTATTTCTTTTTTTTTTTTTTTATGATAGTCACACAGAGAGAGAGAGAGAGAGGCAGAGACACAACACAGGCAGAGGGAGAAGCAGGCTCCATGCACCGGAAGCCCGACGTGGGATTCGATCCCGGGTCTCCAGGATCGCGCCCTGGGCCAAATGCAGGCGCCAAACCGCTGCGCCACCCAGGGATCCCTCATTCATTATTTCTTAAGCTCGTTAATTTTTATGCCACTTAATTGTTTTTGAGTCTCCTCTAACTTTGGAGCTTCCAAGTGATACATATTAAAAAAGGAGAGTATCACTTGTTTTTTCCTTATAGAAGACATTATTAATTCTTGTGAACTTCTCATTGCAGTTGTAAGCAATACATTATAGTCTAATGAATATAGTCTAATAGCAAGATCCATGTTTGAATCACAACTCTGCCACTTACTAACACAAGTGGACTTAGGTTAAATTAGTTTATCTTGCTAATTTACACTTTCTCATCTGTAAAACATGTCAGCAATGCTTAGGCAACAGGTATTTAATTAAGACAATTAAATAACATTATATATGACAGTTCATGACTACTCAGTGCACAACAAATGGTCAGCTTCCTTAGTGATTTCACCTTAACCTTTTTTTCTTAATTTCAGCTATATTTTATTGAAAATTAGTAAGCTGATTTTTTAATTTGAATGCTGCTTTCAATACTGTAGAAGAATCTATTTTAAGAAATCCTATGATGCAGCTTTTTATCAAAAGAAAATCCTTTTGTAAAGCAATTGAGTTTAATTTTTATATTTTGATGTTTTGCTTAAATTGTGATACACCTTTTAATATTAAATGTTTTTGGTTAATGCTATTTGTATCTTGACTTCACAGTTCAGTGAAATTTTTTCATTTTCTCTCCAAACGTGCAATAAAATCAATAATATAGTAATTTCTTTATCTCTGTAACTTTTTCTTTGTATATGCTCTCCTGAACTACTTATACATTCTTTAGTCTCTCACGTTTTGACTGCTGCCAATTTTCAATTAATTTTTTGTCAGTCTATATGAATTTCTGCTAGTTACATGGAGCTGAGGAAGCCATCAAATAAAGCTGAGTATCTTTTTATTTCTAAACATATATATTTGAGGGGATCCCTGGATGGCTCAGCAGTTTAGCACCTGTCTTGGCCCAGGGCTATCCTGGAGTCCCGGGATAGAGTCCCACATCAGGCTCCCTACATGGAGCTTACTTCTCCCTCTGCCTGTGTCTCCACCTCTAGCTCTCTCTCTCTCTCTCTCTGTCTCTCATGAATAAATAAATAAAATCTTAAAAAAATAAAATAAACATATATGTTTGAGTCATAGAGTCTTTAGATTATTTTTATTATAGGAGACTATGTTCTTTTTACAGTTAAACTATAATTTTTTTCTCTCATAAGTTTTTTTTTTTTGCTTTAAACTATTTTTTGTTGTAGCTTTTTTTCCCCTATTCTTTTATTTCTCTCAAGTAATCAGAGAGATTAAGTTTATTGTGGTTACCTAATCAACTCTTATGCATCCATAGACTCTGGTAACAAGCCTTCTACTATATGTTAAGATGAATAACATTTAATAAGGCTGTACACAATCTGAATGTGTTCTAATGCTTTTTAATAAAGATGTTTAATATATCAGATTTTAAAAATTCTGTCAATGTCAACTGTAATAAGGATAGAATTTCCCTTCAGTTAGTAAATAGTAAATACTTATCTTTACCAGTTTTTATATTTCTAGTTTCTTATATTCATTCCTATACAAACAAAAGAATAAGAACAAGTGCACTAGTATTCTCTTTCCTTTTACATAATACTCTGTGTCAACTAGGTATCAGTTCTCCTGCTCCTCAGTTGCTTGAATTATTTTCCACCCACTTAAAAGTGACTGTAGCTTTGAAATTATTTTATAAATGTTACTAATTTGATTGAACTGTTTTTTTAGTGGCTACCCTTCTCTGTGGCTTATTTCTTCCTCTTCATTTACCACCTCACTTGCCCTGGTTAAATCCTTCTTTACTGTCTTTGACAAATCTTAGAATGTGAATGCATCCTGCATCTGGTTTAACATTCTTTGCAGGGTATCACTACGCACCTTCTCCATTTTCCTCCTTTTCCAAAATTCTTTCTCTGGATTCTGTTCTTCATGAAGATGTTAGATAATCATGAGTGTCCTCATTATAGCTTCCTAAAGGAATTGACATTCTCATGCTTTACTGCAACTGAAATAAAAATACTCTAGAATTTTTCTGGTATAATAATCATGTTTAGATATTTATGTTATTGAGTTCAATGCTGCTTCATCAACCTAAAACACTACTACAGATATTTCTACCTTGAGTAAAAATGGCTTTACACAGAAGCTTAAGAATTATTCCATTTTTAATGAAACACAATTTGAAGTTAAAAATAACTAATTTACTTAAAACTATTCTCAAAGCAAAAGTATTTTCTACCTGTAACAACTGATGGTACTGAGTATCCAATTTTGACCCAAACATTCAGGCTGTAGCACCTCTTTTGGACTGTTTTATTTGTTTGGATATGTACATTAAAACTTAACCAATAGGCATAAAATGTTTAGGTGTTATGCACTAGGCTTTATGAAATATTGAAATGATAAATAAGAGAAAGAAGAAAGCAAAGAAACACAAGAGGCCTCTGTGGTGCTTTCCCTACTAGCATTTGCAAGAATGCTGGGTTTTCCCTTCTACTAACTAGGTCTGATTAATTTATATCCATGCTCTGTAAGAAAATAAAGAATCTATTTTTGTCTTCTCTAAAGGACTTTACTTTCCTGTTATGAAAGCATTTTATAATGCAATTTAGGAGCATCTATCAAACTTTTCAAAATAAATTTTTAAAAATCCAAGGTTTCATGCTTTTTGGTTGGAGCTCTCTGACTCCATTGCTTGAAGGTCACTATTCAAGTTATTCCTGAAATCTTGACAGGTGCTTCTTGAAGCAGTTGAAGATTTGTGAGCGTGAGTATAAAGTGCAAGGGTGGGTCGCACACTAGCTTCATATTTAACAGTACCCAGTGCTTTTAATGTGAGAGGTGGTTCCAGTGCTCAGCTAGGCTGAGAGGAGAGGAACTTAATAGAGTATGCTGATTGCAGTCAAATAGCAATGACAGCAAACTGACCTCTAAAATATATCAAAAGTCAAAAACTCTATGAGAATTTTGTGCCAGGATTATGGAGAAGAACATCAATTTCTTCAGTTATTTGTACACTCAGGGCAGGCCTCACATGTGGTCAGCAAGCCACACAGTCAGATATTGGGGCACTGAGAAAACCCCTGTCCGTAACATGTCTCATGCTGAGCTATCCCTAAGTCTGAACACCAACATTGGTCAGTCAACCATTTCTATGGGCTAACACTCTCTGTCACTTTTCCCAGTCTTTTCTTTTATGATAACAAGAGTTCCTATAAAACTCCTAGAGGTAAGAAGAAAATGAAGAAATAGAAGTCTGACTTTCATGTTAGAACTGAACTATGTGTTGTATGACTATACGATTCTTGCCACCAAAGTCTTGGATAAAGGTCCAAAAATCTTTGCCCAATTCACAATGGTATTTTAGCCATTTACAACTTATATAAAATATCCAAGAGACTTTTCTTGCATAATTTTCCAAAATTTTTCCAAAAAATTGCAGGGTATCAGTTAAACTATAATTCTACTCTTATCAATCAATTCTACTCTTATTTTTTTTCCTAAGCCAATGAGAATAGGCAAAGTACTTAAGGGAATTTAATTACTAGCAGAAGTTTTCACTAACACATTTATTACCAAGTTATTGAGACCAGTAAATGCAAAGAAATCACATCCTGCTTCTCTCTAGGTTATCTGAGGCTAAAAGGATGACAGGAAAAGACTGAGACTATGGATTGGCATGGGTCACATTTTTAAACATAAAATCTCATTAAAACCAAACAAATGCAAAATGATTTGTTGCAATCAGTTGCCAAAGGGGTAAAAATAATTATGTATTCTAATTTGAAGAGTGTATTGGGAAATTGGTACTTCAGTGTATTCATTTAAGGGGAAATGCTCATCCTTTTTTTTACGAAAAAGGTCTGGCCCAGTGAGCTAAGGCCTATATTCACTTTGGATATAGAGGTTGCATGATAAGAGTCATTTTTTGTTTTTCTTTTTTTGTTTTGAATAAGAGTCATTTTTGAAGGGCAGAGTGAAATCTTTTCCTCAAACTGGGAAAAGGCTTCTTCCCAAGAGAATTATTACTCATCCATTATAAGGCTTAACATCAAATCTCACACTGGAGAGATTTAAACAAGAGTTACATGATAGCTAAGTCTCTCTCCAGCAGCTCTTAATGTGGGCAGAGACAACCTAATTACCACCCAAGCTGCTCCTACACTAATTGCGATGTAATAATGGAAAAAGCAAAAGGAAGGGGAAGGAGATATGTGTAATACGATCTATTATCTTGCAATTAACTCAAGACTAGTCCCTGTGCACTGTCAACACTCATACCACACACACACACACACACACACACACACACACACACACACACAGCTGAATCTCCAGAAACCCTGAATCAGGTTTTTCGCTGCCTCTCACCCTCAGGGGACTAGGCCAACCTCACCTTGCAGGAAACACTGGCTTCCAGACCCTCCAGGACCAGAGAGCAGGTTCTTCACCACCTGGGAGAGAGTCAGCTAGAGATTTCATTTAACTATTCCTCTTCTACCACTGTTTTGATGCCTGTTTTATGACACAGATTTCGCCATGCCAATTAATAGCAGATGATTAGAAAATCCAAGTATTATATAACTAATTATATTTGGCCTTAATTATAATTACCAATTGGTCCAGGCTTCCAGATAAACACTGGTTGCATCAATTAAATAACTTTACCAGAAGTAAGCCTAATGCTCGCTAGTTTATCCACGCTAGCTATTAAGCAAACATTCTTTGCCAAAAACTTAAGCAGAGTAGCAAGGTATGTATATTTAAGGTTATCGTTATAGGGTATGGAAAATGAAAACATTTGCAAATATTTTAAAATAAAACCCAAGGTATTTATTGTAACATCTTTATTTTTATTTATTTATTTTGTATTTTTTTTATTGGAGTTCGATTTGCCAACATATACCGTAACACCCAGTGCTCATCCTGTCAAGTGCACCCCTCAGTGCCCGTCACCCAGTCACCCCGTCACCCCGCCCACCTCCCCTTCCACTACCCCTTGCTCATTTCCCGGAGTTAGGAGTTTCTCATGTTCTGTCTCCCTCTCTGATATTTCCCACTCATTTTCTCTCCTTTCCCCTTTATTCCCTTTCACTATTTTTATATTCTCCAAATGAATGAGACCAGATAATGTTTGTCCTCTGATTGACTTACTTCACTCAGCATAATACTCTCCAGGTCCATTCATGTTGAAGAAAATGGTGGTTATTTGTCATTTCTAATGGCTGAGTAATATTCCATTGTATACACAGACCACATCTTCTCCACCATTCATCTTTTGATGGACACCGAGGCTCCTTCCACAGTTTGGCTATTGCGGACATTGTTACTATAAACATTGGGGTGCAGGTGTCCCAGAGTTTCACTGCATCTGTATCTTTGGGGTAAACCCCCAGCAGTGCAATTGCTGGGTCATAGGGTAACTCTATTTTTAACTCTTTGAGGAACCTCCACACAGTTTTCCAGAGTGGCTGCACCAGTTCACATTCCCAACCAAGAGTGCAAGAGGGCTCCCCTTTCTCCACAACCTCTCCAACATTTGTGGTTTCCTGTATCCTTAATTTTCGCCATTCTCACTGGTGTGAGGTGTTATGCCATTGTGGTTTTGATTTGTATTTCCCTGATGGCCAGTGATGTGGAGCATTTTCTCATGTGCTTGTTGGCCATGTCTATGTCTTCCTCTGTGAAATTTCTGTTCATGTTCTTTTGCCCATTTCATGATTGGATTGTTTGTTTCTTTGCTGTTGAGTTTAATAAGCTCTTTATAGATCTTGGATACTAGCCCTTTATCTGATATGTCATTTGCAAATATCTTCTCCCATTCTGTAGGTTGTCCTCTAGTTTTGTTGACTATTTCTTTTGCTGTGCAGAAGCTTTTTATCCTGATTAAGTCACAATCATTCATTTTTCCTTTTCTTTCCCTTTCATTCATAGATGTATCTTGGATGAAGTTAGTGTGGCCAAGTTCAAAAAGGGTGTTGTCTGTGTTCTCCTCTAGGATTTTGATGGATTATTGTCTCATATTTAGATATTTCATCCATTTTGAGTTTATCTTTGTGTCTGGTGTAAGAGAATGGTCTAGTTTCATTCTTCTGCATGTGGCTGTCCAATTGTTCCAGCACCATTTATTGAAGACACTGTCCTTTTCCAGTGGATAGTCTTTCCTGCTTTGTTGAATATTTGTTGGCCATAGAGTTGAGGGGCCATTTCTGGGTTCTCTATTCAGTTCCATTGATCTTTGTGTCTGTTTTTGTGCCAGTACCACACTGTCTTGATGATCACAGCTTTGTAGTACAACTTGAAATCCGGCATTGTGATGCCCCCAACTCTGGTTTTCTTTTTCAATATTCCCCTGGATATATGGGGTCTTTTCTGATTCCACACAAATCTTAAGATGATTTGTTCCAACTTTCTGAAGAAAGCCCATGGTATTGTGATAGGGATTGCATTGAACGTGTACATTGCCCTAGGTAGCCTAGACATTTTCACAATATTGTTTCTTCCAATCCATGAGCATGGAATATTTTTCCATCTCTTTGTGTCTTCCTCAATTTCTTTCAGACGTGTTCTGTAGTTTTTAGGGTATAGATCCTTTACCTCTTTGGTTAGGTGTATTCCTAGGTATCTTATGCTTTTGGGTGCAATTGTAAATGGGATTGACTCCTTAATTTCCCTTTCTTCAGTCTCACTGTTAGTGTATAGAAATGCCACTGATTTCCGGGCATTGATTTTTGTATCCTGCCACATTGCCAAATTGCTGTATGAGTTCTAGCAATCTTGGGGTGGAGGCTTTTGGGTTTTCTATGTACGGTATCATGTCATCTGCGAAGAGGGAGAGTTTGACCTCTTCTTTGCCAATTTGAATGCCTTTTATTTCTTTTTGTTGTCTGATTGCTGAGGCTAGGACTTCTAGTACTATGCTGAATAGCAGTGGCGAGAGCGGACATTCCTGTCTTGTTCCTGATTTTAGGGGAAAGCCTCCCAGTGTTTCCCCATTGAGAATGATATTTGCCGTGGGCTTTTCATAGATGGCTTTTAAGATGCTGAGGAATGTTCCCTCTATCCCTACACTCTGAAGAGTTTTGATCAGGAATGGATGCTGTATTTTGTTAAATGCTTTCTCTGAATCTATTGAGAGGATCATATGATTCTTGTTTTTCCTCTTGTTGATGTGATCTATCACATTTATGGTTTTGAGTGTTGAACCAAGCTTGCATCCCAGGGACAAATACCACTTAGTCATGGTGAATAATCTTCTTAATGTACTGTTGGATCTTATTGAGAATTTTTGCACCTGTGTTCATCAGGGATATTGGTCTACAATTCTCCTCTTTGGTGGGGTCTTTGTCTGGTTTTGGAATTAAGGTGATGCTGGCCTCATAAAACGAGCTTGGAAGTATTCCATCCCTTTCTATCCTTCGGAACAGCTTTAGTAGAATAGGTATTGCTTCTTCTTTAACGTTTGATAGAATTCCCCTGGGAAGCCATCTGGCTCTGCACTTTTTGTGTCTTGGGAGGTGTTTGATGATTGCTTCAATTTCCTCTCTGGTTATTGACCTGTTCAGGTTTTCTATTTCTTCTAGTTCCAGTTTTGGTAATCTGTGGTTTTCCAGAAATGCATCCATTTCTTCTAGATTGCCTAATTTATTGGTGTATAGCTGCTCATAACACGTTTTTAAAATCGTTTGTATTTCCTTGGTATTGGTTGTGATCTCTCCCCTTTCATTCATGATTTTATTAATTTGAGTTTTTCTCTTTTCTTTTTAATAAGGCTGGCTAATGATTTATCTATCTTATTAATTCTTTCAAAGAACCAACTCCTGGTTTTGTTGATCTGATCTACAGTTCTTCTGGTCTCTATTTCATTGAGTTCTGTTCGAATCTTTATTGTCTCTATTCTTCTTCTTGGTGTAGGTTTTATTTGCTGTTCTTTCTCCAGTTCCTTTAGGTGCAAGGTTAGCTTGTGTATTTGAGTTTTTTCCAATTTTTTGAGGGAGGCTTGTATTGCAATGTATTTCCCTCTTAGGACCACTTTTGTTGTATCCCAAAGATTTTGAATGGTTGTATCTTCATTCTCATTAGTTTCCATGAATCTTTCTAATTCTTCTGGTTCAATTTCCTGGTTGACCCTTTCATCTTTTAGCAGGATGCTCTTTAGACTCCATGTGTTTGAGTTTCTTCTTAATTTCTTCTTGTGATTGAGTTCTAGTTTCAAAGCATTGTGGTCTGAAAATATGCAAGGGACAATACCAATCTTTTGGTATCGGTTGAGACCTGATTTGTGACCCATATGTGGTCTATTCTGGAGAAGGTTCCACGTGCACTTGAGAAGAATGTGTATTCAGTTGCGTTTGGATGTAAATTTCTGTAAATATCCGTGAAATCCATCTGGTCCAGTGTATTATTTAAGGCCCTTGTTTCTTTGGTCACGCTGTGTTTAGAAGATCTGTCATTTGCAGAAAGTGCTGTGTTGAAGACTCCTACTATTAGTGTATTACTATCCATGTATCTTTTCACTTTGGTTATTAATTGATTGATATACTTGGCAGCTCCCACATTAGGGGCGTAAATATTCATGATTGTTAGGTCCTTTTGTTGGATAGACCCTTTAAGTATGATATAGTGTCCCTCTTCATCTCTTCATCCTCTTTGGGATAAACTTTAATTTATCTGGCATGAGGATTGCTACCCCAGCTTTCTTTTGAGGACCATTTGAATGGTAAATGGTTTTCCACCCCTTCATTTTCAGGCTGGAGGTGTCCTTAGGTCTAAATGAGTGTCTTGTAGACAACAAATAGATCTTGCTTGTTTATCCATCTGATATCCTGCGTCTTTTGATGGGATCATTAAGCCCATTCATGTTCAGAGTTACTATTGAAAGATATGAATTCACTGTCATCGTATTACCTATTCAGTTCCTGTTTTTGTGAATTGTTTCTTTGGGCTCCCTCTTTCTTTTACGGGGTCCTCCTTAATATTCCTTGCAGAACTGGGTGGGTGGTCACATATTCTTTCAGTTTCTGCCTATTGTGGAAGCTCTTTACGTCTCCTTCTATTCTGATTGAGAGCCTTGCTGGATATAGTATTCTTGACTGCATGTTATTCTCATTTAGTACCCTGAATATATCCTGTCAACCCTTTCTGGCCTACCAGGTCTCTGTGGAGAGCTCTGCTGTTAATATAATGTTTCTCCCCATATAATTTAAGAATCTCTTATCTCTTGCCGCTTTACTGATTTTCTCTTTATCTTTGGAATTTGCAAGTTTCCCTACTAAATGTAGAGGTGTTGAACAGTTTTTATTGATTTGGGGAGACTTCTCTATCTCCTGTATCTGAATGCCTGTTTCCCTCCCCAAATTAGGGAAGTTCTCAGTTATGTTTTGTTCAAATATGCTTTCTGGTCCTCTGTCCCTTTCGACGCCCTGTGGAAATCCCAATTAAACATAGATTTTTCCTTCTGAGGCTGTCATTTATTTCCCTGAACCTTTCCTCATGGTCTTTTAATTGTTTTTCTCTTTTTTTCCTCAGCTTCCTTCCTTGCCATCAACCTGTATTCTATGTCGCTCACTCTTTCTTCTACCTCATTAACCCTCATTGTCAGGACCTTCAGTTTGGATTGCATCTCATTTAATTGATTTTTCATTTTGGCCTGATTAGATCTAAATCCTGCAGTCATGAACTCTCTTGAATCCTTCATGCTTTTTTTCCAGAGCCACTAGTAGCTTTATAATTGTGCTTTTGAATTGGTTTTCTGACACTGAATTGTAATCCAAATTCTGTAACTCTTTGGCAGAGAGTACTGTTTCTGATTCTTTTGTGGTGAGTTCTTCCTTCTCATCTTTTTGCTCAGTGCAGAATGGCTATGAGCAGGCTAGTCAAGAATATCAACCATGACCTAAGTAAATTTCACCCTAGATGATTCTGATGAGGTCAGAGACCAGATAATGAAAACAAAGATCAGAACAAAATAAAACAAAAGGACCACTAAAGTGAAAAACAAATTTTAAAACAAATTAGTAAAAAATAAAACACCAAAGAAGAAGAAAAAAAAAGAAAAAAAGGAGAGAAAAAAGCAAAGTAAAGTGGGAAAAGAAAAGAAAAAAAAAGAGAAGAAAAAAAAGGGGAGGGACTGGGAGAAGGTGGTGGTTAAGAAGTTGTAGTGGAGGGAGAATGTAGTCTACCTGAGGGGTCCTAGAGGGTGATCCTCTTGCTCTGAGTATATTAAGTTCTGTATGTTAGAAGGTGCTCAGTCCCAAATTTATATAAACCAAAATTACTGTAGAGAGCTCCACCATTGACCAAACATAAATGAGATAAAAGAGGGGGACAGAATGGGAATGAGGAATCTCAGAGAATGAACCAGCATGGTATACCACTTGGTTCTGGGTGCATGCTGGTCATATTTTAGAAGGTATTAACTTCTACCGTTATAGAACAAAATGAAGCAGAGAAAACAACAACCACAAAAAACATATCTCAAATATCTCCCCAAATTAAGTTGAGTATTTGAAGGGAATCTGGAAGTGGAGAATATATCTAGGACCTGTAATTGGAGAAATATGAAAGCCAAAAAGGAAGACACTTAAAAATGAAGAGCTGGTAAAATATTGTAGTTAACGTGGGAAAAGAGAAAAAAATTAGAAAATTTTAGTCTGATATAAAAACGAGTTGTACTGGAAAAAAAAATAGGAAGGTACCCTCTGGTTCTATATAGTATAAATCCCTCAACTTCCTCTGGAGCTTTCCAGCGCTGCTTGGTCAAGAACTTGCTCTTCCCCTGTCCTTCCAGCTGGTCTTCTGGGGGAGGGGCTGTTGTGCTGATTCTCAGGTGTGTGCACCTGGGGGAGCTGCCTCCATGGGGCAGTGGGAGCTGTTTACCCCATGAGGCCTCTGTCCCCTGGGGCCCCACCCCTCCCAGGCATGAGGTGACACCAGGAGGAACAATAACACTGGTGGGGGCCAGCTCTCCAACTCTGGAGTCAGCTCTGGAGTCAGCTCCCGGCAGTAACTACCACAGTCTCCCAGTCCGCAGGGGCCTGGATGCTTCCTGGGGGTGCTGATCTGCACAGCTTGGGGGCGCCCGCGGCAGGAGAGTCCTCACTGTCCAGTGCCCTCCCCGCCTCCGCCTGTGGGTGGGGGGAGGAACGCAGGATCCCCAGCTGTGTCCACTTGACGCCCTGGGATCGGGGCCTGTGCTGCTGGACCTGCGCTGCCGGGGCC